>NW_006206450.1:729858-767590 GCF_000334495.1 Tupaia belangeri chinensis | reverse complement strand
GTTTAAGACAGCTAAAGATTCTTTCTGTTGCTTACAGTTGCAAGTTCTCAATCCTTGTTTTCAGCTTCAGCTTGCTGGTCCAAAGGCCACACGTCGGCCCTGGAGAGGCAGCTGAACGCCGGGGCGTAAGCCCCCCAGGAGGGGGGCTGGCTATTCGGCGGCGCGGCTGCGCGCCTGGGCGTGAGCCCATGTATTTCTTAATAGTATGCTTTTATAAAACAACTTTTTAAATAATCTTAAAAGAATGCATATAACATGTTTTAGGCATTTGAAAGTGGAATGAAGTAAGCTTCAATAAGAATATTAGAAACTTCACTCTTTTTTTTTTTTTTTTGAGAGAGATTTTCACTGTAGGGCGCGTGCGTTCGCCAGACAGACAGAGAGAGACATAGAGACAGAAAGCGAGAAATCACCCCCCAGGGGGGATGGTCACGCCGCAATCCCTTCTCCTCCATTCTCCTCTCGGGATCTTGGGCACGCATGCACACGCGCCCGGCGTGAGTTTTAAGCCACCGGGTCCGGGACACGAACCGCGGTCGACTACGTGGGAATCCAGCGACATAGCCATTACGCTAACTGCTGGTTCCCTAGAAACTTCACTCTTCACCTCAATTTTCTTTATTTAACTTGTTTAAAATTTTAAATGTTGCTTGTTGTAATTACTATATTTTTAAACTTTTTATATTGATTTTATTCTTCTGCAGTATTGAAAGCATACGTTTACTTATCTTTTTCTATAAAAATAGCAATCTCTCTATATAAAATAGATACATTTTATAGTGTCTAAGGTCACCTATCAATTAGAGAGTATGTCATCTTCTGCTCCAAAAGACTTTAAAATAGTAGTCATTATAATGATTTAAGTATGGCATTATGTGAAGAGAAGGTTCTGAATGATTGCTAAATGTTTCTTACAGCTTTAAGATGTGTGATTTTCTGAATGATGTTTAGGTGTTCCCTGAGCAATGCCATCAGTCATGGTAAGTTAAATTATTTGTGTAAACTATCTCTTTATCTTGTCTAAATAATCAGTGTTAACAGGAGTGAAGCTTTAGCAATATCAGTGTTCTGTCCCTTGGCAGAAAAAAAAAGGAGGAGTTGAAAGAAAAGAGACTTTACATTTGTGGAAGTGATAGTAAATGACTCCAGGTTTTAGATTCAATACTGTCTGGTGTGTGTACGTGTGTGTGTGTGTGTGTGTGTGTGTGTGTGTGCATGCACACATGTGTATGTGCATAAAGACTCTAGAATGCCTTAGACTTTCTTTACTGATACTTAACAGAGAATATTCAGGGACTTCAATGATGCATTCAGAAAAGGCAAAGGCAGTTTCTACTGCAGTTGAGTAGGTACACTGCCAGCCCCCTACTTTGGCAGTCTGGGTGTTTATTGCCAAGACTGTACAAGGTCAGGTCGAGTGGGATTGTCCTCCCTGTCCACTTTTGCTAGTCCTTCTGGCACACCTCTTCTAGCAAGGCCAGTTGAATCTTTCTCAAACACTGCCCGTGTAATGATTCATATGGACAGAATTTATTATTATTATTATTTTGGCCCGAGCAGTAAAAATTATTTAACCTAATCTATTTTCTTTTTTTAAATAAGACAATTAAGAGTGAAACTTATGGCACAGCCAAGTAATCACTGCCCAGCTGTTGTTTCAAGTAGTGTGTATCCCAGCATCTCTTCCTTCTGTTTCATTAAATTCATTAAGTCCTTTAAATTCATCAAGCAGACTATGCTTGGTTTTATTTCTTGATGCCTAATTTTGCATTATCTTTTGCCTCACATCCTATGGAAATAGGTGAAGTATAATTCTTTAAACAACCATATCTCTGCCTTTTGCTGAAAAAACTTAAATATTTCCCAGTTGTCTACTGCATCAATTCTAAGTTCCTTTGTGTGGTTTTCAAGATTTTATGCTCCATCTATTAAATTTTATTTCCTATGATTTCTTAAAATGTAACCTCTACTCTAATTAGGGCCATTTCCTTAAGTTTCTCTGGAGCTGTCATATATTCTCACCTTTGCTTTCCCTGGAGCCCATCAACTTGCCTTTAATATACTCTCTTTTCCCTACTTCTTTGCAAATCTCTTTACTTTGTCCTGTAGGGACAAACTCACACCCTATTTTTATTTATGAAACCCACTGTAATTATTCATGGTTCTCCACCTAAAGGTTTCAGTTTCTGCTGGAAAAAAAAAGTATTTAGTTATTGGCACATATTGCATTGACTCTAACTATATTATAAAGTTTGGAATTTCTGAGGGTTGGAATTATTTCTTAAACTTTTAATATTTCCCAACAGTGTCTCAAATAAGGCTGAAGACTCACTCAGTAAACATTTTATGGTAGAGATCTAACCTCCATAAACTATCTTGTGTAGTACAGATTTTTAAATCACACATCTCTTATTTAAGATACATGACAGGATCAAGTAGGGCTCATCAACATTCCCTCTCTGGCTCTTCTTTCCCAAGGCTTCCATCTTGTTTCGGTTAATGAACTATGAGCAGAAATGACATGGCCCTTGCCACTACGGTGGATGTGAGCTGCTATATGTCCCCCATCACTCTTTTCTCCTGAGACTTTGGAGTATATGTTTTGAATGGCAGACTATGCTGTTTTAAGCCGTGAAAACTCCAAAGTTTGTCTCTTACAGATTCTAAATGTGATTACATTCAGAAGTATGAAGTTAAAAATTATTGAGTCTATATTTTATAGAATCTTCAATTATATACACATGCACACAAGTATGGGGAGTCCTCAAAAAGTTCATAGAAAATGATGTATATTATGAAAAAAACTACGTGTGAAATTTAGGGGTTATTTTGCACCAAAATAAACCCATACTTCAACTTTATTTTTCTGTGAACATTTTGAAGTTATATGTATGTATATATACTTCATACTGTATATGCATACATATATACTTCATACTGGAACCTACTTAAGAATCTTCAAAGTAATTATAATAATTCATGTCTACAGCAAACAGGAACATGTATTTTACGTTTTTCTCATTTACAGCAAATGTTGGCTTTGACTGCATTGTGACATCACTGTTGATATAATCTCTGAAAGAGCTGGGAAGTTGTAATCTTAGTTGGAAATACTATTGGTTACTGGAGATTAACCCTAGAGTTTGGGATTTTATTCAAAGTTTTCTTTGGTCTTAAAACAAAAACCAGCTGAAAGGACTTGTCCTTTGTTATGTTGCATCATGACAGAATGTTGAGAAATATTTAGAATATTCTAAAGGATGTTCAACGTTATATAGTCTCAATTTGAAACATAATGAAAAAATGTGGATGAGAAAGTCAAGGAGTAAAAATGAACTGGATATTTTATAACTTTATTTTATAAAATATATTTCATTCATATATTCCTTTATTAATAGAACCAATGAATGAGTTTCAATCACTCGAGTGTCCAAACCTTCATTTACTTTTATAAATAGTTCCTTTATTTTGAAAAAAAATTTTTTTTGAAAACATATTTTTTGTTTTATGATTTAGTTTGCTACAGGACATGTATACTTGCTGGAGAGAGACAGAGAAAGAGAAAGTGAGAAATGATGCCATGGAGGGAAGGTCATGTCATAAGTCCTTCTTCATTCTCCTCAGGATTTTGGGCACACACACACACACACACATCTAGCATGTTTGTCAAACCTCCAGGTCCAGAACTCAAACTGTGCAGTTGGTCTTGTGAGATTCAGCCATTTTAACTTCCACACCACCTGCTGGCCCTTGAAAAACATGGTTTTAATTCTCAGGGTTTTTAAAAATACTGTTAATATTAACCATGAGCATATGTTGTTATAGTGATTTAAGAGTTAACAGTACATATAATGTGACTAAAAACCTTTAGTTATATTTTGCATGTTCATAATGCAAAGCTGTACGGCTGTACCAAGGTAATTATCTAGCTAACGTAAACATACAGGTATGATAATGACAGATACTTAGAAGATGGAATCTCTCATACACTATTAATAAAGATGTATTTTTTTCTGGATAACAGTTTGGAAATCCAAGTCAGGATTTCTAAAAGTTATTATTATTTACTCCATAATACCATTTCTCAAAATGTGTGCTACGGAAATAATCAGGAATAACGTCACACATGTCTGCATATTGATGTTTTCTCTAGTTCTTAAACATATTTATAAATTTCCAAATGCCACAAGGAGGACATGAGTAAACATATTTTGGTATATTTTGACTGGCATATTTTACAGTCATTAAAAATACAACTTTAATGGGTTAGCCCCACAGCTTAGTAGTTAAAAGATTTGGATCTGGCATGGCCGACTATGGTTCAAGTCCCATTCCACAGGCTTGGGAAACATGGTGGGTGCATGTGCATACATTCCCAGAATAGTGGTGGGATAGAGAAATGAAGTCAGGATTGCAGCATGACAGCACCCCATTGGGAGGTGCACTCTCTTTCTCTTTCTGTCTCTGCCTCTCTCTGTACATGCCTTCTGGCTAGTAAAAAGTACACATATTAAATAATTTTTAAAGAAAATTAAAATGTGTAATGACATGGGAAAATGTTTGTTATTTTGAGTTAAAAAAACAGATATACAAAGTATATACATACACTCAAGTGTTCAATGTAATAAAAATTAAATAGTTACATTGAAAATGTGGAAAGGAATACACAGCTACATCAATATCGGTTGATAAAATTGTTAATACTTTTAACATATTACTACATGAAGGAATTTCTACATGTATCAATGAAGAATGTAGAAAGACATACAGAAACTATTAAAACTATTAAAGTAATCATCAGTGGATTTGATCAGTGGGAATAACCCACTTCTGCTCTAGCCATACAGAGCACATTGTATCATGTTGTCTTTCTGCTCATGCAGTCGCTGTTAACCCAGAACAACTACAAACTTTCCATCTTCTCTGGCTACTCTCCTTCATTTTAGCCATCAAGGACAGCCGAGGTGGCAGCCTCTATGAAGAGCCCTTGCTGACCCCCTTCATGTCAGGCTGCTTGTTTTCTCTTATTCCCATTGCATCAGGCATATGCCTTTATAATAGCATTAAAATATAATTGATTTGCTTGGCTGTCTTCCCCATAGGATTATAGCTCTGCAGCTCTTTGAGGTCTGAATATCTTTCATCATTGTGTTCTTAGTATTTTGGCACAATGACTGGCACACATGACAGTCAGTCAGTGTTTGTAGATTCACCAATGTTTATAGTGACTGAGGACACTATATTCATGCAGGGTGAAGTGCTCTTTTGAGGCAGGTTACATTAAACTCCTGATTTCATTTTCTTTTAAATTTCTGAAAATGTTTTTGTCTAAATAATCTGGAAGCACAATATATACAAAGTATGCACATCAATTCCTGTCATTCAAAGATGATTTACATAATTATAAATACAATATATTAAAAACTGTGATTTTGTATTTGAGAGATATTTTTTTCAGTAATAAATTTGAACTTATAATCATTCTGAGTAACTAAATTTAAACTTCCAAAAGCAGAGATGTTAATCATAGTTTTGAACAAATCTTACCACCTTTTTAAGAATCTATTTTAATTTCTAAAGTGTACTGGTACTAAACTTCTCAACTCAAATCACAGTTATGTTTCATAAATTTATTTGATAAGGTTATTTGTTAATTTGTGTGAGAAAGACAGTCGTCATGGTAATAGTGAAAATGAACTGAAACACAACCCTGGTCACGTTTACTAAAGCAGGTGAATCTCTATTGCATTTTTCTAGTTTAAACATTACTGAAGCAAAATACAAAGAGAATTAAAATGAACATTGAAGTGTGCTATCACTATATAATGTAAAATTTGAGTTTTAAAAATCCATAAGTTTAGAGAGTCAGTTCTATTAGTAAACCCAAATAGTCACATCACTGATTTTTCCATAAAATGCAGATTTTATTCAGAAAGATTCAGGGCAATGCAATCTGAGTTCAGTCTGATTTCTGTGAGAATGAGTTAATAAAATGGCTGAGGTGTCTAAAAAAGGAGGCAAACAGTTGAGGTTATTTCTGTGGACAAAATATGTTATCTGTGATTCCTTACTCAAGCTATTTGGTTTGTCATAACTTGCCATGATGATAATTAGGTGACAGAATGAATGAATGTGCTTTCATGAAAGAATGGCAGATGCTAAAATTAATAAAAAAGCCAATACCTGAGCTTGGATAATTTCATTATTGTACATACAGACAGTTTGAAATCTATAGAATTCCTGTGGGAAACAAATTTTTTTTCTTACTTAATGGATCATTAAAAAGCCCATTTACTACAACAAAGTGCATGTTTTGAATATGTGTGTGTGTGCATGTATGTGTGTGTATGTGTGTGTGTGAATTTGTAGATTTCTTTCTTTCAACTATGGTCTCTTAAATTTTATTAATACAATTTGGAAAAGAGTAGAACAAATTTCTTAATTTTAATGGTTTTTTTAAGGTTGTTATATTCTACTAGCATTTGGCAAAAATCATTGCTTATAGATTTATGTATAAGAGACATAAAATGTAGTTGTCCTCAAATGATAAGTTATATCTGATTATTCACTTAAAAATTTAATGATATCATAGCTGTATTTTTAAGAAAATGTATTCAACATTTTATAGTAGCAGTCATTTCTATATTTTAGAGTTAAACCTCAAAACAAATGTGTGTAAAATATGTGCATATTTTTAACTGCAGCATAAAACACAAACATACATTAGTTTACATAATCTAACTCTTTAACAAATGTTACAGTGATACACTAATTGTTGGGGTTCAAAAACTTAAGATATAAATAAAAAATAAAACTGTGCACCAAAATTATAGCCTGGAATGCCATTTAATTTTGATTTCAAGAAAATACAAATATAGGGAGCCAGCAGTTAGCGTAATGGCTATGTCACTGGACTCCCACGTAGTCGACTGCAGTTCATGTCCCGGACCCGGTGGCTTAAAACTCACGCCGGGCACGTGTGCGTGCATGCCCAAGACCCTGAGAGGAGAATGGAGGAGAAGGGATTGCAGCTTGCCCATCCCCCCCAGGGGGTGATTTCTCACTTTCTGTCTCTATGTCTCTCTCTCTGTCTGTCTGGCGAGCGCATGTACCCTATAGCAAAAACCTCTCCAAAAAAAAAAAATACAAATATAAATAAGAAACATTTTTAGATGTACTAATATAGGAAGATACTTACATACTTTCCCACAAGTACCCAAAAATCTCAATAAATTTGGATATAACCTTATTTATGTGTTACTAAATGTCTTAATAAATAACTACAATTAAATAATCCTAAATAGATATAACTTTCCTTGTGTTATCACATTTTTAAAGAGTTATTTATTTTATCGTTATTTTTTAATTTGCTATAGGGCACATGCACTCACAAGAGAGAGACTGAGAGAAAGAGGGAAAGTGAGAAAGCGGGCCATTAGGTCCCAGACTTGAACTGCAGATGGCCATGTGGGAGTCCAGCACCCTAACCGCCACACCACCTGTTGGCACCGTGTTATCACATTTAAATGGAAAAATAATTAGTAACATTCAGGTAATACTGTTTGAAGTATAGTTGTATCTGGAGTATAATTGTTAATAATAAATTATAGACAAAGTAGATGGTTTAACTTTTGGATTGCCTAAGTTCTTGTGGTCTTAAATGAGGAAAGCCACAAAATTAAATCCCAGGTGCTGCTTATGAGCGCCAGTGTTTTATTTATACAGTAACAATAATGATTTCTTTGCACAGTGCAATCTTTAAAAATAACTTTCACAGTGCTGGGACCAGCAGTTAGCGTCACGGTTATTTCGCTGGACTCCCATTTGGTTGACCGCGGTTTGCGTCCTGGACCCAGTGGCTTAAAACTCACGCCGGGCGCGTGTGCGTGTGTGCCCAAGATCCCGAGAGGAGAATGGAGGAGAAGGGATTGGGGCGTGGCCATCCCCCCTGGGGGGTGATTTCTGGCTTTCTGTCTCTCTGTCTCTCTCTCTCTGTCTGGCGAGCGCATGTGCCCTATAGCTAAAAACCTCTTCCAAAAAAAAAGAAAAAGAAAAATAACTTTCACAGTGTTGATTGTCACAGTTACAAATAAGTGCAATTTAGTCATTAAAGTGGAGTTTTTTGTTTTGTTTTGTTTCGTTTGAGAGGTTTTTTTTTTTTTTTTTTTTTTTTTTTTTTTTTTTTTTTTTTTATTGGGGGGCGCACTTTCCGCAAATTTTTTTGCTATAGGGAGCGTGCACTTGCCAGAAAGATAAAGACAGAGACAGAAAGCGAGAAATCACCCCTCCCAGGGGAGATGGCCACGCTGCAATCCCTTCCCTCCATTCTCCTCTTGAGATCTTGGGCATGCACACACAAGCGCCTGGTGTGAGTTTAAGCCACCGGGCTGGGACCCGAACCACGGTTGACTCATGGGAATCCAGCGACATAGCCATTACGCCAACTGCTGGTCCCTAAAGTGGAGATGTTAATAAAGGCTCTACATTGATGCCTCATTCACAAGTACAGTTGATCTCAGTTCTGAGGCAATCTATCTCCATGTTTAATCCTCATTTAAATATTTCCCGCAAAATATTTTTTTAACTAAGTGAAGTGAATTATTTGAAGAACATTAAAATGCAATTTTGTATATTGTCTTTCAAAAATACTTATTAACAATTTCTCCCAGTACACTGAGTATGAATAGCAGAATCAATTTATTCTGGCAATAACACTTCCTCTCCCCCACCAATGTCTGTCCTTGGTATTAGAAAATTCGGAGATATAACATTCACTAACATTAGCATTACCCTGTTTGGACAGTAAACATGTTTTTTTTTGTTTTTGTTTTTGTGATTAACTGGACCAAATGATTTCGTTTAGCAAAGTATACATTTTGGCGTCCACACATTATCTTTTTTGTAGGCCCATATATTCATTTTGAGATCCTCAAGTGATATCCTGTAAAAGTAATACATTAAAACATTTTCCTTTGTAAAGAAAATTCTGAGTGTTTTATAAAGAATGTAATTCTTGATTTTTCTAATGTTTCCAATGATTTGTCTTTTGGTTTAAACTATATTTCCTAAAACAAAGCAAAATAACTCTGAGATTTGGGTCTTTGTTCTATAGCAACTGTATTGCACATGAATTTCTTTTGTATACCATTTTAATACATTAAAACATTTTCCTTTGTAAAGAAAATTCTGAGTGTTTTATAAAGAATGTAATTCTTGATTTTTCTAATGTTTCCAATGATTTGTCTTTTGGTTTAAACTATATTTCCTAAAACAAAGCAAAATAACTCTGAGATTTGGGTCTTTGTTCTATAGCAACTGTATTGCACATGAATTTCTTTTGTATACCCATTTATAATAACATTATATGTTAAAAATCTGGAATATGTACTCAAACTGGTATATTTTTGGAAAATTTTACGCAAAGGTATATTAAGAAAAGATATAATATTAGTTCCATGATTATTAGGACTTATATATATGAAATTATATATATATATAATTTTTATATATAAAATTATTTAAAATTATTCAAAATTTCTTTTTAAGATGTATTTTATATTCTTTATATCTGGTTAAATTTTGGATGTGAAAGAAATGCATTTCTATAGCTTTTTAGAAAATGTAAGTGTAATGTCTATGGATCCTTCATTTAATATGAACACAGAAAACCATAGAGGTTATTATTTTTTTTTTCCTTTGGAGATAAAGCAGTAATTATTTAAAATTATTCAAAATTTCTTTTTAAGATGTATTTTATATTCTTTATATCTGGTTAAATTTTGGATGTGAAAGAAATGCATTTCTATAGCTTTTTAGAAAATGTAAGTGTAATGTCTATGGATCCTTCATTTAATATGAACACAGAAAACCATAGAGGTTATTATTTTTTTTTTCCTTTGGAGATAAAGCAGTTGGGTAATGGATAACAAACCACCTGTCTTCTGCTTGGAGAATGTACTCTTGTTGCTTTGTGTTCAGAGAAGCCCTCCTGGTACCCATTGCTATGTGCAATGTTGTAAGTTAATAAAGTTACAGTCTAATGTTCTTTTTGACAAAGTGCACTTCTGAGGCTCTTTTACCCAAAGGGTCTGTACTATTAGTAAAGTCATTCCCAGTGCTCCTTTGATATTTTGCTTTTTGGTCTTTTCATGCGGCTAAATTAATAAGAACAGTGATTTTTAACTGTTTACTTCTATTGATGGCTCCAATGTATCCCATCCTCAGCCACAATTAAAAGCTGGAAACCAATAGTTTCTTCTGTCATGTTTGTTAGTCTGCAAAAGCAAAACAAATCAAAACCCCCATTTATTAATGCAAAAGTATGTTTACTATTATTTTGAAGGCTTACTCAATTTGGTCTTTTACTTTGACATGCTTTTTTTTTTTTTTTCTGGAGAGGTTTTTGCTATAGGGTGCATGTGCTCACCAGACAGAGAGAGACAAAGAGAGACAGAGAGACAGAAAGCAAGAATCACCCCCCCCCGGGGGATGGCCACGCCACAGTCCATTCTCCTTCATTCTCCTCTTGGGATCTTGGGCACGCACACACATGTGCCCGGCATGAGTTTTAAGCCACCAGGTCCAGGACGTGAACTGCAGTGGGAGTCCAGTGACATAGCCATTACGCTAACTGCTGGTCCCCCACTTTGACATGCTTTTTTTAATGAAATAAACATTTATTCTCAAGGCGAAATGTTCATGTTCAATTATGCTATCAGTTTATAATTTATTGAATTTGTATGTTTATTTTCCTCCTTCATTAATCTAATTTTTTAATGCCTCACATTTTATAAAGAGTAATAAATAGTTGACTGAATTTATCTTTTCCAATTTTAATGTGATTCTTATTTACTCACGATTGCTAAATTTACCCAAATTTACTGAGATAACATGGGGAAATAGCAAAGAAAGTAATATTTGGTTTACCGTTTTTGTACAACTTATTTTTATATTTCTTCTTAAAAAGCTTTGAAGAAAATGTACACATATTATAGTACTCTACTGATTATGTGAATGTATCTAACTCTTAAAAATGTTTTTTTTTCTTTTTTTGTTTGCTTACACATGTGTAAATAAGTAGCATTCATATTTTATTAAATCATTATTTTAGGATCCAACTGTCTTCCTTTGGGATGTAACTAGCATTTTATCACTTTGTTTTCATGACCCATTTAATGTTTATATTCTATATATGCTGTTCCCTTAGAATATTACTGGCTTCCTGTTGAAATGTATTTATCGATGAAGGGATATATGTTTATTAACCATGTGCTATACACTAACACTGGAAAGTCACTTAGTATCAATCATGAAAGTTCTTTTCGTTTCTCTTTCTAGCTGTTCTACACTTTTTCAAAAAAATTACCAGAAGGCACTTGGACTTATCAAAAAGAAACAGAGGCAGGGAGAGAAAGAGAGAAAGATAGAGAAGGCATCCAGCAGGGTGTATGACAACACCGCTATCCTCTCTCTTCCATTTCTCCCTACCTGTTGGATTTTGAAAACACACACACCTAGTGTGTTTCCAAAGTCACTGGGTTCAGGACTCAAACTACGTCATCAGCAATGTGGGATCTAGTTGCCTTAAATAGGCCATAGGCTGGTTCCTCTGCTGTACATTTGATCCATCAAGTCCCTATCAGTACGGATCTATTGTATTTTTTCTATTTAATCTGTTTACCCCCATTTCTCTGCTTCGCTCCGAGATCTCGTCTCTATGACGCTTGATATTCTTTCTGATATCTGATCTATTCATCCTGCCAGGAGCTCCGGTGCTTTTATTTCCATTATTGTCATGTATTTTAAACACTGCATTTTGAGTATTTTCTCTCAGTGATTGCATAATGAATTATAATCCTACTTTACTTAAATTTCAAGAGCTCCCTTATGGAACTGCTAGCCCGTATTAGAAATTTTAACTCTGCTAAGAAAACTTTTGATTATTTCTCAGTCTGTGTTTACTACTCTGACTTGGCATTTTTTTCATTCTTACAGGAATAGCCCTGTATTGTAGAATAATTTACTTTCTAAACTTGGATAAACAGAACTAACAAATAAGATTTTGGTTATTCGCTTTGACTTTCACCAGCAAAAATTGCTCATGGTAGGGCCACACAGTGGAGCAGTAATGAACTGAGATGTTCTGTGAGGCCAACTCACATGGGAAGGTTCCAGGTTCATGTCTAGAGACCTCCCTGAGTAGGCCAGACAGTTGCACCTGTGTGTTAGTTTTGCCTCCTGAGACAAATGATAAAGTGTTTTTTTTTTTAAGGTAGAGCTTATTGCATCTATTTGTTCATTCTCTATGTTTCTATAATTCTGAAAGTTATTTTGTTCATAAAAAGATTGAACTTGTTAGTTACTAAACAGATTGTCTCTGATTGTTAGACAAAGAATATTTATCTGAATGATTAACTTTTAAGCAATTGCACTATAGAGTTAAAGGCACATTAATTTAAAGCTTAATTTTTATAGAAGGAAAATGATCCATAGAAATTAAATGAATGTTGAAAGATCATATAACAAAATTGTTCTAATAGCCTTTTTAAAAATATTCATTATTTTCTACATTATGCACTTTATATACAGTATTCCTCTATTAGTATCTTTATTGGTAGATTAGTAGAAATAGCATTAATTTTTTATTTTAGTGAAATTATGCATTTAAGCACAATTGGGGGATATTTAAAATATGAAACCTAAACAAATGATTCACATCACACCTATTACCAAAATTTGTTTTAATCACCATAGTGATGGTAATGATTGCTTAACTGACACCTGACAATTGACTTTTTTGTGGGATTAAAACATAGAACTTGTATCAAACGTAAGATTCATATATATTTTGTAGCTCTTTCACATCAAAAATCACATCAAAAACAGTATAGTGACTTCTAGTCTAACGACCAGTGTTTTTGTAAATGTAAATATATGAGCTATCAGCAGACATTGAAGTTACATTCCAATTAAAAGCTAAACGAAGTTTAAAATGTAAAATAGATTTGAGGGGCCATCAGGTGACCTGGTGATTGGGCCGTTGAACTCCCACATGGCCGACCCTCATTCAGGCCCTGGATCTGACAGCTTGCTTTCTTACTTTCCCTTTCTTTCTCTCTCTCTCAACTTAAAGTAATAATAATAATAATAATAAATAAATAAAATTTAATAATCTTTTAAAAATAGAATTGATGTAATATTAGTAGAAAACACACACACACAAAAGTATAAAAGCATAGCATAACTAACTTAGAATTATGAGTATAAATAAAAACAACAGCTCTTTCCTTTACAGAACAGATCTGGCCCCTGTAAACTGTCTTCTCATCTAGCCCCTGACTGTGAGCTTTCAAGTTGATCTCTGCATTCCAGTTTAAGCAACAATTTTGTTGAATCAGTTTAGCACAACCCACCTACCCTTGATCTGACTGCTCTTTGTTTTTTATTACCCTGGGTTGTATTTAGCAAAAATCTTGTTAGATCAGTTGATCAGGGAATTACCCTTCCTCTTAGTAATTTTCTAGTCACTGATCCCACCCCCCCTATTCTGTTCCTAGGCCATAAATCCTACTTTGTCCATTGTATTGAGGGTTGAGTCTTTTCTCCCTTACAACAACCCTCCATTGTGGTGGCCTTTTATTTTTGAATAAAGTCTTCCTTACCATCTTCAACAAGTATCATGAATAATTTTTTCTTGAATATATGGTAAAAAATATTCCAGCATTGTGTTTTTCATATATTTCCTCTTAAATGTTTATTATTCTTCTTTCTTCTTATTAATATTATATATACTATATTATTAACATATACTGTATTTTACTTAAAAAAATTTTTTTTTTCCAGAGAGGTTTTTGCTATAGGGCGCATGCGCTCGCCAGACAGAGAGAGACAGAGACAGAAAGCGAGAAATCAACCCCCACGGGGGTTGGTCATGCCACAATCCCTTCTCCGTTCTCCTCTCAGGAACTTGGGCACGCACGCACACGCACCCAGCATGAGTTTAAGCCACCGGGTCCAGGACTTGACCCACGGTCGACTACATGGGAGTCTGGTGACATAGCCATTACGCTAACTGCTTGTCCCAATATATACTGTATTTTTATCAGTTATATTCACATTTAATATTTGCACATGTATAGGCTATAGCCTTTGAATTAATAGGTCCTGGTATCATAACAATGATCTTTCTCCCTTATACACATTTTTTCCTAGCCTATTAGAAACAAAATATGATATTGAAAATACAAATTATTGTGTTGAATAATATAAAACAGTACACAGGTTATAGGTACTCTTATACATATCTCTATACAGAGAAAAGAATGCATTTTTCCACCTCAAGTAGATACTTAAGTCCTAAGAATTAAACTACACACAGAGGAAGAAATAGGGCGCGGAGGTCAGAGGATCCAGTGAATGGGGTTTGCCCTGTCACATATCACCTGTTCAGTGAATTCAATCTCAAGCCTTAATGCTGCAGTTAGACACTCAGCAATGATCTTTTGTTCATTAACTATACACCCCTTGACGTTCGGCTCTCATTTACACAATGTCAATATGCTTCTTGCAGTTCTTTTTGCTCTTTCAAACAAACTATGACCTTTAATTGAAAGGAGAAAATTAGTTGTGATATTGTGGCAAGGGATATCTTGTGGGATTTGAATTTACCAGGAAAGATCGTAGCTAAGAGTTTGGTTTTCAGAAAGCTGGAGGCAGAAAAAAAAAAGGAAGTAGAAATACTCAGAAGAAAAGTGACATGCAAAACATTTATAATGGACAGATTAATATGAAATCTACATAGAGAGACAATAGACTAATAATGCCTGAATATAGCCTTCATTGTCTTCTATCTCGAGTTTTTATTGTTAAAAACTGACAGTAAGCTGCTTATGTCTAATAACGAATGGCTTTCTTCCTTCCCTTTCTTTCCAAAATCACGCTGTTAGCAACTAATCAGTCATAATAATAATGTTATGGTGTCCTCAGCACTTGCCCTCCTAAAAGCTTAAAACACACAAAATGACCTGATTCACTCAGTGGTTTTATTTCTCAAACTATGTATACTCCCATTGCACAGCCTCTGGGCCCAATTAAATGATTTTTAAAAATTAGGTTAGCAGATAGGAAAAAAAAGTCTTTTTTATTTTTTTATTTGCAGATGCAAAACTAAATGGTATCTCTACATTGAAGGTCTGGCGCAGACAGTGATAATATAAAGATGAAAAGGCAGTAGAATCTGTGCATGTGTCTCCCTTTCACCTTCCTTCTTATCCTTTGTGGGGACAAAAGAGGCCAGCCTTCCTTTTTCCATCATCTGCTGTCACAATACCAACTGGCTTGCCTTGCAGAATTACCTCTAGAGTGACACAGGATTTGTACCAAGTGCAGGCAGATGACAGAACTGAAGATCAAGTAATATGCAATTGAGAAATGAGTCTGAGCTGCTTTTCAAGACATTAAATGACTTTTGGGCATTGGCCTCGAGCAGTAGTACAGAGAACACATGAAATAGATCGAGCAATTTAAAAATAATATTGACAAATGTTTCCTCCTCTGTGAAGTCATCCTCAAATTTCCCAGGCAGAATAAGTGGTACAGGGCTTGCTCTTATCCAAAGAAAATTTTAGCACAGTTTCTGACAATCTGAAGAATCTTGAAGGATTTAAAGTTTGTAAATATTTCAAATAAAGGCCATCTGAACATTCTGAATACATGACACAACATGTTCCATTTATTTAGTGTAACATAAATAATCACCTCAAACTTAGTGACATAAAATGTCAATCATTTCATTATACCTAATCTTTTTATGGATTAGGGATAAAACAAACAAACAAACAAAACATGCATCACAGGATTGGTAGTCTCTGTTTGATGTCTGAGGCCTTACTTGGTAAGTCCCATATGACTGGAGGCGACTCATCTTTTGAATCAGCTCATAGTTTCTTCACCTACAGGTTGGGTTCTTGGACTGGGTTGACTGGAAGGCTTTCGCAGGACTGTGAGCTAGAGCACTTATCAGTTGCTAGGTGCTTTCTCCAGAAGGCCTAGGAGTCTCACATTGGGGCTGTGTTCTGAGAGAAAGCATCTAGAAGGTAAACCTTCCAAGAAAGCCAGATGGAAGTTGGATGCCTATAAAGATCTTGCTTGGAAGTCCCATGGTACTGTTTCTGTAATCTATGGGTCAAAGCAGTCATGAACCTGTCCAAATCCAAAAGTAGAAGGCTGAGATGTGACCTCTTCCTGGGAGGAAGGTCAAAGGATTTGGTATAATTTTTTTAGACTACCACATTATACCTGTAGTATTTTCTCCCTACTTTTAGAATAACCTCCATGTATTCTATTACATGCAGTTTGTCTTTTTTTTTTTCTCCTCAGGTGACTATAAGTTTATGAAGAGCAAAACTTATTTTTCATCTAGGTTTTAAATTAACTTCTAGGAAACTATGTACTAAAATTACACTTGTTTGTGTGGCCCCATAATGTACTAGTTAGGCATTGTGCTTTAAGATCCAGACCCCATCTGGCTAACCATGGTTTGAATTCCAGCCCCAGAGGTTTGAAAAGCATGCCAGTGTCTGTGCACGTATGCCCAAAATCCTGACAGGAAGGAGAAATGGAGGAAAAAGGATTTGACATGATTGCCCTATTTTTCTCTCTCTGAAGTTTACAAACACATAGAATTAAAGAGCAAATAATTAGAGACAATCCAGATTATATGATTTATCTCTTACTTAAATATAGTCATTAGTCTTTGAAAAACTTGACAGATATTAGTCTAGTAAAATTTTGCCCTTCAGTCAGGTAACTACACAATCCTGTTTTTTTTCCTTCTATGCTGTTGTTTCAGAGTTTTGGAAGACAGGCAATTGGAAAAGGGACAGTCCTTTTTACTTCTAGGAAAATATCAAATAAATGCTAGGCAGACAATAAATAAGGCTCTAAAAGGAGAGCCTTCTTGCTCTCAAGATGCAGAGCACACACACGTGTCCAGTGTTAGTTTAAGCCACTGGGTCTAGGACGCGAACCATGGTTGGCAACATAGCCATTACGCTAACTGCTTGTCCCTTGCAGCTTTTGTGCTTTCAGTCAAATTATTATATAATTTTCTTATGGTATTTACCCAGTATAAAACTATTTATTTGTGTATCTATAATATATGTCTGCTTCCTTTGCTATAATGTAAATTCTATTGTTACCAAATCCAATTTGGTATGGACCGAACTTGGAATCCCTTGCTTGTTGCCAGGAAGGCCAATCGCTGTATTAGTTTTGTAAAGAGCAGATGGTCTTATTATGGGGAGACAACTAAGCGTGCTTAGAAGACTGTTTCCATGAATCCAGGGATGTGCTTTTGTAGTCTTCAGCCGGGTCTGGCATGCAAATGAAGTATTGAAATGTGTGATGTTCTGATTGGCTAATTCAAGCAGCAGTCCCATTGATTTGTTACTGTAATTAATATTTTTCTTATTGGTCACTCTGTTTTATTCATCATTTTCACTCCCTTCTTGTAGTGTGTGTGGGGGGCTGTCAACTTTTAGTGACTCCACCTTCCTGTCACATGTGCCATCCAAGCAAACCCACAGAACAGCCATCAACACCCACTCTCTCCCATCCTGGCTTATTCTGACCTATCACACCATGAAAAAGGGGCCTTTCAGCTTTATTTTCTACTGTAATCTTAGTTTTTAAGAATAGTTCCTGGTTCATTTTAAGCAATTTATATATATATATATATATACACACACATACATATATATATAATATGAAATATATATGTGAAATATAAATATATAATATGAAAGAATGAATGCTAAGATAACCACTGTGTGCAAACTTAGAAAGATAATTAAATTTTCATATATTTAAGTATCTTATACCTCTTTAAACATCATATCTAAGGAACTTAATAAATATTTGTCCTTATGATTTTAGCTGAAGCACCAAATTGAAGATGGCATTTTGCAGAAGCCAAGTGCTACATAATCTAAAATAGTGTTTTAGACCATCCATGAATCACTTGCAAAAGGGTGTCCTGGAACATTTTCTGCACCATTAGTTTATCACCTACCTCTAGGTATCTAAAATAGGTAGAAAAATTTACTAGAGAAAAAAAAGTTTCTTTCTTTCTTTCATGAGATTGAGAGACAGAAAGAAAGAGAAACAAGCATCCCCAACCAGGTCTCACACTGAAATTCCCAATTCTCCCTTCCCAACCTTCCCAGCCAGCCAGGACCTAGGTACACATGCCTGGTATGTGAGAGTCAAGCTAAGAACCAAACCCATGATCTTCCAATGGATTCAGCATTGGATGAGTAGTGGGTTACCATGGAGCTGTCCCTAGACAAAATTTTTCTTTTTCTTTTTTTTTTAATTGACACACAAAAATTGTATATGAGTTACAACATATTATTTTGGTGCGTGCATATAATTAATAGTGATCACATCAGCAAATTATGTTAACAATAGTCACTCTACTGTGCTATGCAACACTAGAACATATTCTGTATTATTGTGCCCATTAGCTATTTGCTATTAATCTCCCACCCCTTATTCTTTTCAGCCTCTGGTAACCACTATTATTGGAGGAGGTATTATAATGGAAATTTCTTTGAGTAAAGATTTTTCAAAGGTGGCATACTTCTCTTTAGGTCAAGTGAGGAGAGATTTTGGAAAAACACTTAAGAATCTTGATACAAATACTTTGTGCTTTTGTAGACATAAGGGCTGGTGCCTAATGTGTAAAAACCATCTAAAAACTTTATCATCGTTGGCAGAGAAAGAAGCAAGATGGCTAGTGTGGGAAGCTGCTTCCTACCCATCCCTCATGATGAGGTAGAGATGAATTTTTCTAGAGGACCCGTTATAGAACACTTAGGAAGGCTCCTGACTTGAGGGACTCAGTTCTGAAACAGAACCTACCAAAAGCATCTGCCTGGGAAACTACCAAGCAAACAGTAAGGCTTGAACTGCTTTGGAGAAGTCATTGTGTTTTTGACAGCATCTAAAATAATTAGGAGATCTTAGTGAGAGAAGGTCACTAAGAAATCCATGAGAGGAAAGATAGTAATTTAGCTGTCCATTACCACTTGTTTGAAATGAGGAGGGGAAGATGAGAAAAGTTTTAAATTGGGTGAAAGATTGATGCTTCAATATTAGACTGGAAAGTTCTTTTATACCTCCCTAAAATGAGAGTTTGTATTAAATACCTAAAAGGGACAAGAAAAAAATGTCAGACCTGCCTCATATTTCTTCCAGGAATGAGAGAAATTCAAAATTGGAAAAAGCAGTGGTGAGAAAAAAATATAGTTACTTTCTGTTTTTAACTTGACAACTCTCGTTCAGTCACGTTACACACATTTTAGAAATACTAGTAACAAGTAAAATACCCATGGTATAGTGCTGAATAATAAGCACAGAATTTGTACTTTATAAAGAATGTAAACTCAAGAATCTAAAGTCAATAGGACCAGCAGTTGGCGTAATGGCTATATTGCTGGACTCCCATGTAGTCAACAGTGGTTTGATCCTGGACCCAGTAGCTTAAACTCATGCCTGGTGTGTGTGCATGCATGCCCAAGATCCTGAGAGGAGAATGGAGGAAAAGGGATTGTAGTGTGGCCATTCCCCGGGGTGGGGGTGGGGGGGAAGGTGATTTCTCCCTGTCTCTCTGTCTCTCTCTGTCTTTTTGGTGAGCACATGTACCCTATAGCAAAAATCTCTCAAAAAAAATTTTTTTTGAAGTCAAGATTGAGAATTCTTAATCTGAAAATTTGAAATTCAAAATGCCCCCAAATGTGAAAGTTTTTGAACACACAAATGATACCAGGGTGCAAAATTCCACACCTGACTTCCTGGAATGGGTTGTAGCCAAGGCAATACAATACAAAAACATTGTGTCAGGGAATCTTCAGCCTATGTGTATAAAGTATATATGAAACATACATGAACTTCATGTGCAGACTTGGGTCATCCCCAAGATATCTCATTATGTGTATGCAAATTTCCAAAATCTGGAAAATTCTGAAATGTAAAATATTTTTACTCTCAAGCATTTTAAATAAGGGATACTTAACCTGTGGTATAAAAAGACCCAGACACTTTCTATGTCTAGAAAAAAGTAAGATGGGGGCCAGTGGTGTTGTTGCCTACTAGGTCAGGGATTGAGATCTTCCATGGTTGACCATACTTTGAGTCCTGGCCTTGATGACTTAAGAAATACGTTGGATGTGTGCACATATGTGCCTCAAATCCTGACATGGAGACCTGGAGAAATTATTGTGGCATGACCACACCCCATTGGGGAATGCTCTCTCTCTCTCTTTCTCTCTCTCTCTCTCTCTCTCTGGTGAGCACAAAGACCTCTCTGGCAATTATAAAAATGAGAAGAAAATAATTGTTTAGTAAATCTAACTTAATGCTAGCCCTTTTTTATTTTTATTTATTTTTTTTTGTCGAGATTACCTTAAGTTTTTGTTTGTCTGTTTTCCTTCTGGCTCTGGAAGATATCTAGAGCCAGGATGGTTTTTAAAAAGCTCATGGAAAATACATACTATAAAAAAAACTATGCATGGATTTCAATTTTTTCCACAACAAACCAACTCATACCTTAGTTCACTTTTTTCATAAAATTTTTGAAGTCCTTTAGTACTTTAATCATTTTTTTTGTGAGTATTTTGAAGTCCTCTGTTGGAAAATTAGACTATATTTTCCACAAAACATATAATTTCTCTCTCCTCACTCTTTGAAATTGGCTGGTCCTGCCCCCGTTGGGGTTATTTGGCCCTTCTGCAGAATTTAACATTTATTAGGTGAATTTTACTATCATGTAGCTCATTATGGAGTCATGGCTGTTGGGGGATTTGAGCTGGTTTCCAGGACTGATCATGCCCCTCTCCATTGCACATTCATGCCCACTACCACAAACTCACACCTCGTTTTCACTGACTATTGCTAAACCCCAGTGAACTGTTTTCCTAAAACTTCAGGACTCCTTAAAGCTTTTTCCTAAGATTGAAATACCCCCACACCCTTTTTAGGAGAGAAATTGGCACTCAGAACAGTTTGACAGCTTTCTTTTTAAAAACACATCTACTGGGCCAGCAAGTGGCATAGTGGTGAAGGCTCTGGATTCCCATGTGGTCAACTGCAGTTTGAAACCCAGACCTGGAGGCTTGAAACTCACACCAGGTACATGTGTGTGCGTGCCCAATATCCTAAGAGGGGAATGGAGGAGAAAGGATTATGGCATAGTCATCTCCCTTAGGACGGTGATTTCTTGCTTACTCTCTCTCTGGCAAGCTCACATGCCCTATAGCAAAAATCTCTGGGGTAGGAGGAACATCTCTTCAATCTCTAACCTTGCTCTCCATCTCTTATGAGCCTAGGGTGAGTGGCAGCTCAGGGTCCTGTGTGTGCAAGAGTTGCTTGAATGGTCCAGCTTTCTATGGATTAAAGGAGTGGTTGGCCTGTATTTTCCTAGGACTTCAGCCATGCATATTACAGAATTAATCCCATTTGAGAGTTGGCCCCATGGTCTAGTGGTTGGAGTAGTTGGATCTCACATGGACAACTGCACAGCTCGAATCCCTATACAGCAGCTTGAAAAACATGCTAGGTGTGTGTGTTGCATACTTCAAATCCTGACAAGATGAAGAAATGGTGGAAAAGAGATGTGGCATGACTACACTCCATAGAGGTTGCTTTCTCCCTCTCCCTCTCTCTGTTTATCTGCCTCTGTCTGATAAGTACACGCACCCTCTGGCAAACAAATGTTTAAAAAAGAAGTAGCACCACTTGAGCATGTAATTTTATTTGTTTATTAAATCAAAAAATAAATGTAAAAATATTTTATGATAAAATAATGTTTATCATAAGAATGAAGAGAGTTTTTTACTTTATACAATTTGTCAATATAATTTTCTCATTGATATTAATGTTATTAGTTGCATAATTATCAGTTAGGATAAAAACAACAGCATCCAATTTTCTTTTTTTTAACAGTTATTTTTAAATTTAATTTATTATTATTATTTTCCAGTTTGATCAGAGAGAGAGAGAGACAGAGTGAGACAGAGAGAAACAAAGTGAGAATATAAGCCACCAGGTCTGAGACTTGAACATGGTTGACCATGTGGGACTCCAGTGTCTTAAACCACCATGCCACCTGCTGACCCCTAAAATTAAAAAATACATTTTTAAAGAATTATTTTACTTAACTTTATTTATTTATTTATTTATTTATTTATTTATTTATTTATTTTAATTTGATTAGAGAGGGACAGAGTGAGAGAGAGAGGGAAAGTGAGA
Source organism: Tupaia belangeri chinensis (assembly GCF_000334495.1). Classification (NCBI taxonomy): domain Eukaryota; kingdom Metazoa; phylum Chordata; class Mammalia; order Scandentia; family Tupaiidae; genus Tupaia; species Tupaia belangeri. The sequence continues at coordinate 745,282 of NW_006206450.1, read as the reverse complement.
AAGCAAACCTCTAGATCTGGGACTTGAACTGCAATTGGCCATGGGAGGATGGGAGTCCAGCATCCTTAACCATCATGCCACCTATTTTGGATTGGATGTACAGGACATATCATGTACTATGACAATTGTTTATATCCTTTAAGGTCACAATGGGTTTTGGTCCATAACTGATGTGAGCTTTCCTATTTAGATTATTCATTATATAGGAGAGCTATCAACTGAAAAAGCAATGTAAAATAAAGCTAAGCAGCTCACATAATATCTTTCTAAATAATTAAAAATGAGTATTAAGAAAGTGATGTTATAATTTTTAAGTGAAATCCAAATATGACTGATTCATTTATGGATTTCCCAAGGATTAAAATCTCATTAGATAATAATGTAATATAAGTTACATGATAAATATCCATGAGAGTAACTAATAGTATTCTTAAACATGTAATGTTAAAATTGAGGTGTATGTGGAGGAGGGGGGCCTAACGAAGGAGAAGGGATACAGAGGTAGAGCATTGACGGGTTGGGGAAGTGTGGCATTATCGGTTGAAGATATTTCGATCAACGGGACTGGGGAGAAATGATCACATATTGAAATGCTCACATTTTAAGCTAAACAATGTGATTGAATGTATATACAAAAAGAAATAAATTTAATAAAAAAAGAATTTAAAAAATTGAGCAATTAATAGTATGGAGTGGCTAGTGCATTTAATAAAAACTGCAGGGAACCAGCAGTTAGCGTAATGGCTATGTCGCTGGACTCCCACGTAGTAGACTGCGGTTCGTGTCCTGGACCTGGTGGCTTAAAACTCACGCCAGTCGCGTGTGCATGCGTGCCCAAGATCCCGAGAGGAGAATGGAGGAGAAGGGATTGCGGCGTGACCATCCCCTCTGGGGGGGTGATTTCTCGCTTTCTGTCCCTCTGTTTCTCTCTGTCTGTCTGGCGAGCGCATGTGCCCTATAGCGAAAACCTCTCAAAAAACATTGCACAAATTCATATTCTTTCATTTCTCAGAAACAGAAAAGTCTGATATTTACCTGTATCCAGTCTTTCTTTGGGGAATGTATTTTTGAGTACTAGATTTCATCTTGAGCTCTTTGCCTCTGATATATGGAATTGTTCAACATAATTTTAAATGGCAGGCAAATGCAAGTTGTTGATTCCCATTAGTAGATTTCTTTACTGTTCTGAAACCACTCTTCTATTTTCAGAGACTTTTCTGATCAGATATGTGGATTTTGGCAACCAACCTCCTAACAATTGCATAATATTTAATATTGATATTGTATCTTCCTTTTTGTTATCCTGGAGTTTCAAAATGCCAGCTGGTAGCATGTCCTTTGAATATTATGAATTAAAATGTTTGCCATTCTTTCAAATACCATGTTATCCATGATCCATCTTTTGCTAAATCTAAATCCATAAACTACCATAAGTAGTTTTATCTTATCACATTTTTTTCCTACCTAGGTATTTAACAACACAAATCAATCTGTTAGGTGTTCTTTCTTATGCTACCAGGGAAAAATAACTGGCTTTAAATGATTTTTAGCTGTAATTATAACAAAAGTTATATTTCTCCTCCTGATGGCTTTTTCTCCCAGATGTTCTATTTTTATCCTGACATTTTTGTCCATCCTGTGAATTTCATCATAGGGAAGAAACAGCAGTTTGTCTTAGAGCAGCTCAATTTCGATCTCCAGGTGACAAGCTGATATTTCTTCCCTTTGAAGACGCTTTTAATATGATGGGTTAAATGTCAGAGAAAAAAAAAAACACCATATATTGAACCTTGCTAACCTCATTTCTCTTAATATTAATGACATATTGACATTTAATTTTTTAATTCGTTTTTTAAAAACAGATGTAAAGATTTTAAAAGAATGCATTTATTTTGGTATATCACACCTTGGTAAAAATCATTTACTGTAAGACAACATATATGTATGTATAAAACAAATCATTATTTTAAAGGAATGCTCATCTTCAGCTGTACTACTAGTTTAAAAAGGAAAATTTTGAATCATTAGACTAAGAATTCGGTGATAAACTATTCATGTTAATTTTAAACCTATTATTAAAAACATGAAGGAGAGAATAAACTAGTAGAGGGGGGAAATAATTTCTACTTTGATACAAGCAAATTATAAATAGTAAAGTTTAAAATGACTTATTAAATGTTACAGGCTCTTATGAGATAGATTCTACATAACAGTGTTTGAGAAACAAATATTTTTAAATGTTGAGAAAATAGATTTCACTTTTAGGTTTTTGCCATAGGGCATGTGTGCTCACCAGAAAGATAGAGAGAGAGGGGAAGTGAGAAATCACTTCCTAAGGAGAACGGCCATGCCGCCATCTCTTCTCCATTTTCCTGCTGGGATTTTGGGCATGCATGCACATGCACCTGGAGTGATTTTCAAGTCACTAGGTCCAGGATTCGAACTACGGTCAGCCATGTGGGAGTCCAGCACCTTAACTATCACACCACCTGCTGGTCCCAAGAAAAATAATTTATTATTGCTTATAAACATTTACCCAAGCTACTAATTTTACAACAAATATCAAGATTACTAAACCTCTTACCACGCCTGAAATATCATTTCTTTTCACAGTTTTATAGCTTATCAGACAGAATTAGGCACCACTGTGAGAAATGCGATCCATGACTCTCACATAGCCTTAGAATGAGGAAATCACAGGAAGGTTTTTGGCCTGATATATGAATGCTGCAGTTACAACTTAACAGCATTTTGTACTTTCTCTCTTCACACACACACACACACACACACTCTCCCACATTTCAAATGTCTATCCTGTGCTTTCAGTATGATAGCACTAGTCACATGTAACAATTTAGGTTTACATTTAAACTTTAATTTTATAATTTCATTTCTTCATTTTCACTAGCCACCTTTTAAGTGCTCAGTAGTCACCTGTGAGGCTACCATATTGAATAGTGCAGGTATAAAATATGTCCATCATCACAGAAAATGCTGTTAGAAAGTGCTGTTGGGCCAGCTAGTGGTATGAAGGTTAAGGCAACTAGATCCCATGAGACTGATTATGCAGTTCGAATCCTGGACGCTGCAGCTTGAAAAAGAAAACAAAAAACACTGAACACTTATGGCGCCTGCCCAAAATCCCAAGAGAAGTGATTACAATGTGACTATTCCCCCCCACAAGAATGCTTTTTTACTCTGTCTCTGCTTTCTGTCTCTCCAGCGAGTGAATGTACCCCATAGCAAGCTAAAAGGAAAACATGCTGCTAATTGAATTCTCCATATGGAATAAGGTGTCTTGAAACAGCTTTAATTCTTTCATGATAGTCCATTCATTATTTTAAATCTGGTCATACATATTTTCCAGTAGCATCAAACTCTTATATACATCATATACTTTGTACAAAACTTTGCTTTAAAAATATCAACACTGACTCCCACGTAGTTGACCACGGTTTGCATCCCGGACCCGGTGGCTTAAAACTCACAAAGGGCGTGTGTGCGTGCGTGCGTGCCCAGGATCCCGAGAGGAGAATGGAGGAGAGGGGATTGCGGCGTGACCATCCCCCCTGGGGGGTGATTTCTCGCTTTCTGTCTCTATGTCTCTCTCTGTCTGTGTGGCGAGCACATGTGCCCTATAGCAAAAACCTCTCCAAAAAAAAAAAAAAATATATATATATATCAACACTGTTGGGGCCAGAAGGTGGTGTGGTGGTTAAGGCAGTTGGACCCCACATGGCTGCATGGCTGACTCTGGTGTGTATCCCGAACCCGGTGGCTTGTGTGTACACAAAATTGCAGGAGGATGGAGGAGAAGGGATTGCATCATGGCCTTCTTCACTGGGGAGTGATTTCTCACCTTCTTTCTCATTGTCTTTCTGTCTCTATCCAGCAAGCATATGCACCTTAAGGCAAAATCCTTAAACTGAACCAAACCAAACCAAGCAAAACTTTAACACTGTTAGCATGATCTGTGTCACAGCCTATGAAAGAATTCACAGATTCAGAGAGTACGTGGATAGAGAAGAGTTATTCTCTGTCCAAGAAAGGAAAGGGACAGATGCAGTGAGTGCATTGGCCATGAAGGATGAGGACTACTGACTTTTAAAGGAAAGGGATTTAAGGTGGGGTAATTAAGGTGGTCTGAGACAGGATTCCAGGTGGTCTTTTAGGACATCTGAGTTGTTTCTTGTTATTTCTGGTAAGTCATCCATCTGCAATAAGATCAGGCAGCTCCCCTCTCTTCCCTCCATTCAGGTGAAAATTTTCCACTGATGCCAAGGAGTTCCTTGTTGGGGCATATCCAGTGGAACTGACTAGACCAAGTTTAAGTTTGACCCTTTAGATCTTCTTCCTTTCCCACAAAAGGTACTCCAGGCTTCTGAAGACCCTTCCTTTCCTTCAGCAGAGCCCAAGATAAGAGACAAATATCCAAGGGTTGAGCCCTAAGAAAGAAAATGCCCGAGGTGTGTGGGGATCTTTGGATGTGCCCTTCCCATTAAAATGCCCCAAAGATCTGGGAGTTGTTGAATATGCCCTTTCAAACACCACCCTGTCCTATCAAGTTCTTTAAAAAGTACACATGGGGCCCAGCAGTTGGCTTGGTATTTGAGGTGCTGGACTCCCACATGACCTATCGTGGCTCGAGTCGTAGACCTGGCAGCTTGCTTTCTCACCTTCCCTCTCACTTTTTCTCGCTCTAGTGAGCACACGTGTCCTATGGCAAATTAAATATTAATACTAATAAGTAAAATAAAATAATTCTTAATGAAAAAGTACATATGAAATAATAGAGTAACCACTAATTATATCATATAGTATAGAACATATTTTCTTAAGGAAAAAGAATAATATGCTTGATTACTTACTTTGTAATTTAAAAATATTTAAATCCTTCACCTCAGTGTGTTTGAAGGCCAGGATTTTGTTTGTTTGTTTTAATTTGTTGCCTCTGTTGAAACTTTTCTCTTTAAATAATTTTTCTTCGGACTGTATTGTTTTGTAACTGCATGAGAAATCTATGATTCTAAATAATCTTTTGAAAGAGCTCTTTCTAATCTGAAAAATTATTGGTAATTAAGACTGTGGTAATTCTAATTTCAATTTCAGCAGAATATTTACTATGTTAAAACACAAGGGGCACAAGGTACAAAGCCAATATGATATACAAGGTGTCATTTTTAAATTAGTAAGCACTTTAAATGAAAGTTACTCTATTTCAATTCTCTATCAAAGTTAGTTAACTTCATCTTGCTTAGGGAGAAATTAACCTGAAGTTCAAAGAGGATGCGTAGACTTATGCAGCTAATGATGGCACAATAAGGATTAGAGCTCAAGTTTGCCATACTTTAAAGTTTTGTCTTTCAATTCTATTGCAGTGGTTTTCTGATAAACCAGCTCTTAAAAAGAACGGAAATAAAAAGCCACAATTAGTCACATCTGCCAGTTGCTGTGTGAGAAATAAAGTGGCCAATTTTAAGCTCTAAATGCTTTAACAAGCAGCTCATAAAATTTCCAAATATTTAGTTATCAGCTCTTCTGAACCAATATGAACAACTCCAGCACACCAATGTCATTCGGCCTCTCTACTATTTGGAAAAATTTTGAGGGGAATAAATAGAAAATTCTACAAACATGAAAATCATTATGAAAATATAGACCATCACTCTTTTCTGCTCCTGAATTTTATTACATAGCATTTTCTATTAGGGAGATCTACCTTAACTTATATCCAAGTATGATTATTATTCAGGGTAATAAAAATACTTAACTATAATTCATTTTTATTTGAACTTCATTACATGATGTAAATACTAAAAGAAAAATTTTAGCATACTACCATTCTAACTGAAAATTCAATTTTATTCTTTTTTCTACTTTCTGAACAAGTTGATGACAGGTTTTTTTTTGGGAAAGAATTATGTCAAATAATTGAGTAAAACATGTGAACAGCCCTACATGGACAGTGCTACCACATGTCTAATGATAAGATTTTATCCTCAGAATGGTAGACTCAAGACTTAACTGACCATATTATTTAATAACCATCACATAGTTATTAAATGACAGTGTACGATCAACTACACAGTCTTGAAATTATTGTTTAATTTTTTCTAGCTATACTCCAAGTTACAAATTATTATTAACTATTATTATTATTTAGAGAGATTTTTGCTATAGGGCTTGTTTGCTCACCAGAGAGACAGAAAGCAAGAAATCATCCTACCAACTCCTCACCCCCACCCCCACCACCAGAGGATGGCCATGCTGTAATCCCTTCTCCTCCATTCTCCTCTTAGGATTTTGGGCATGCATGCACACATGCCTGATGGGAGTTCTAAGCTGCCAGGTCCGGGACTCTACGGCAGTCAACTACATGGGAGTGCAGCAATGTTATCACTCTGCCATCTGCTGGGCCCACAACCAATGATTATTAAAAATTCCACCTAGCAGGCCACTTTGTTAGAGTGTATGTGTCTATTTATGACCTTCAATTTTCTAGGTGCAATGTTGAGGCAAAATAACCCTTAATCTCATGTAGTACTCCACAGGATAGAGAAGATATTTGATTGAGCTGAAAGACTAATAAAACCTCTGAAAACATTTCAGACTAAAATAATCCCCATCATGCTTTGACTTCTGTGTACACAAAGTCACCCATGGAGCTTGTTAAAAGCAGTTTCCTAGGCTCCACTGTAAGACATTCTGAGGTGGGAGGTTTAAAGAGTGATGTATACTTTTCATAATTGCACCATTTTTTTTAAAAGAGTTTTTAGTCCTGGGGCATGTGTGTTCGCCAGAGATGTGTGAGAGAGAGAGAGACAGTGAGAAATCACCCCCAGAGGAATGGCCATGCTCCAATTCCTTTTCCTCCATTCTCTTCCTAGGGTCTTGGGCATGCACACACATGAACCCAGTGTGATTTTCAAGCCACTGGGTCTGGGACTCGAACCACGATCAGCCATGTGGGAGTCCAGCCATGTAACCACTATGCCATCTACAGTCCCATCACAATTGCACCATATGGTTTTCATGGAAGGTTAATCATCTACTAAAATAGAAATAAAACAGAAGAAAATTACACCTCTAAACTTCATCAATCAGTTCTCTAAACACATCGTAGTTTCCCATGTCTTAGGAACTTTATATTCTCTTAAATCCTTCTCTCATTAAAAACGTTTTAAAAGTTGATTTATTTTATTCACAGTAGAAAGCACATGCATAAGAAATAGAGAGAGGGGCACCAGCTTCTCAGGTCCTTGGCCAGTCATGTGTATGCCCAGAGTGTTTCAGGAGAAGCTGAGTGGGGCTCTGAACCTGTTGTTTACCATGAGGTTTCCAGTGCCACGTGGCTACTGGATGTACCACAGAGGCCGAGTATTTTCCTTTTAAATATTGTTTGCATTTCAATTCAGAATTCTAAAACAGAGAGAGAGAAAGTGAGAAATCAACCCCCAGAGGATGGCCATGCTATAATCCCTTTTCTTCAATTCTCCTCTAGGGATCCTGAGGACTCACACACATGCCTCTGGTGTGATTTTCAAGCTGCCAGGTCCAGGGCTCAAACTGCATGGCCATCCTCCCTGGGGGGTGATTTCTCGATTTCTGTTTGTCTCTCCAGGGAATGCATGTGCAGTATAGCAAAAATAATCTCTCTCTCTCTCTCTCTCTCTATATATATATATATATATTTTTTTTTTTATTTTTTATTGTTTTTTTTAAAGGAAAGAAAAAGATCTATGTGCTTTGAGTTCCTTATCATTAGTGATTATAATAGTAACTGCCTCTTGAGTAGGACTTAGCATATGCAAATCACTTAGAATAGTAAGAAAACACCATAAAAACTGCCTACTTTTTCTTTTTTTAAGATTCTGAGCCCTGTGGCCAGCAGGTAGCACAGTGATTATGGTGCTGGACTCCCACATGGTTGACTGGGGTTTGAGTCCTGGACCTGGTGCCTTGAAAATTACCCTGGACATGTGTGTATGCATGCTCAAAATTCTAGGAGGTGAATGGAGGAGAAGGGATGGTGTGGCCATGCCCCTGTGGTATGATCTTTTACTTTTCCTCTCACTGAGTCTGTTCATCTCTTTCTGGCAAGTTCATTTGCCCAATGGCAAAAACATTAAAAAAAAAAAAAAGGTTCTGAGCCTTCTGTTTCTTACATTAGTCTTTAAAAACATCTGAACATCATTTTAATATCCATTCATACATAGTACGTGACCACACTGATTGAAGATTTGTTTTCTTCTACTTCTTCAAATTGCAATATTATATTTCTGTATTCCCTGGTTTATGGTATGCCTAAATAAATGCCTTGATCTTCTATTTCAAGTTGTCTTGAATAACTTGTAAGATATCTATAGAGTCAATTACTAGTAAGTACTAAATGGAGCTGGGTATTCTGTCTTTTATGTATGTGTGACAGGCATATGTCTTTTTTATCTTTCTGTAATCCTACTCATCTTATGTTACCTTTTGCAATTATCAATGTATTGTCCCTAATCTCTGTACCCTAATTTCTTCCTGTGCTTTGGAAAAAAACCCAAATAATTAACCACTAGCAGCATTTATCTATGTGTCTATAATCTAAGTGAATAATGCCAATAATGAATATTTTGGTCACATTTTTGTATAACTTTGCATTGCTATCACCAGATTTGAATAGATGAATTTGGTGGAGAAATAATTCTGGATAGATGAGGTGTGGAGACACTCCATTCACTTGTGTAGCTATTGTTTTTCCCAAAGTAAATTCCAGAGAAGTGTAAGTAACAGGATTTGAAGATGATAAACAGTAATCAGCAGGCAATTTGGGAATATATATCCTTAACAGAATATGAATCAGTGTTAGCAAAATACTATGTTTTATGGATAATAGAGGCAGTGAAACACACAAAATCTAAAAGATTTTTGAACATATGATTCAATAAAATTGAATTCTTAGAAGAGAAGGACAACCTTCATTTTTATTTTCTCACAATTTAAAAAATTATTATTAATATGATAAGGCCTCACCATGTTGCAGTCCTCCTGCCTCAGACGCCCTCTGATTTGGAACTATACCTGCACACCACTCCAGTAGATGTATAGATGGACTAGGAATTGAACCCAGGCCTCCCATGTGGTCCCAGCCTCTGAAACACAGTATCTTAGCAGCCTGCACCACCTTAACTGGACTTCCCACATCCTTATGGACAGGCTTTTAATAATTTGCTTTAGGTATAGTGATAGCAAGTTGAGTCATTGTCAAATTCCTTAAACTTCCCATCATAGACCAACTTTGGAAGGGGCACATCCTAGTAGATTTTCCCTTTGGAACTAAATGGGAAACCAGTTTATGTACAAATGTGTCACATTGTTTAATGAAGGATATTTATAAACAATTTTTAAAAATATGGTAAAATTGAGGTCTCTGAGCAAAAGGGTCAGAGTCAGAAACTGAAAAATAGGTTGATTTTGATTAACAGCAGAGCAGTTCTACTTAAAATAATGAACTTAGACATCCACCTTTAGTTAGAGCGGAAAGCTCACGTTGTAAGAACCTAAAACTGGAGCCTATCATGTAACGTATCTGCCTCTATACCTAAGCAGGTACGTTTCTTACGAATTACATGTTGATTATTGGACACAACAGTACTACAAGCGGTATGGTCCTGAAAATTCTTGGTACTTCAGACTCAGTCATGTTAGCCCTACAAACAATATATGATGGTGAAAAGGGACCAGCTTTATCATATAGCTGACAGCCAGGTTCGAGTGCCAAACTGGCAACTTGAGGATCACTCTGACTTAAGTGCATGCCGTGCCCAAATTCCCAAAGGGAGAGATGGAGGAAAAGGGATTGCAGTGTGGCCTGACCATTCCCCATGAGAATGCTTTCTCTCCTCTCTCTCTCCGGTGAGCATATGCACCCTCTAGCAAAATAAATGTCTTAGAGTTAAAATGTTAACCCATATTTACTCCAACTATCCTCCTCAGTACCTCACAATACATTTTTAAAGTCAGTTTTCATTTCAAAGAAGGAAGAAGCTAGCACATTATCTATTTTGATGGCTCTATATTTATTCTTGCTCATAATTGTGCAAGTCTTGGGCACACTGATTCCTTCATTTATTATTGCAGAACCTTTCTGCATCATCCTTGAGTTTACTGGTCTATAATTCCTCAGGATAATGCTATTTATTCATTTTTGTGAAGTGGGCAACAATATGTTTGTATTTGCTAAGACATCTGGGATCTTATCATTCCTCCGTGAGTCTTTAAGTATAATGGGCAGTGGCACTAAGATTTAATCAGTAGCTTCTGAGTGCTCTAGGGTAGATTTCATAAAGTCTAGATTACCTGTAAGCATGTCGCTTGACTAAGTAGTCCGTCACCTGTTAAACTGCAATTTGCTAATGCTTTGCTGTCACAGTTGAAATTTATGTGAGGCCTGTGAACTCATTTGATTTCTTTTGAGAAGAGAAAAGAAAATACAGTTAGAAGTCTGACATTGTTGATTTTCTCTTTTTTATTTATCTGAAATTAATTGTTAATTTCCTTAGAAGGAAATTTGGTGTGTTATGCATAACCATCCTTATACAGTGGATAGCAGTAGAGAGTAGTGGGTAAGATTTAGAGCCAAACCAGTGGAGCCCAGGGTCCTAGGTTCAGAATCAGCTCTGCCACTATTTTTCTCAACATTTTTGTTCATTGTGTTTCTGTTTTCCAATTCATAAAATAGAACCAAAGTGGTATCTACCTCTGATCTACTTTATAGGGTAACTGCAAGAGTTAAATGAATTAATATATATTTAGAACTGTACATGACACCTAGTGGGCAGTCTGAGCCTTATCCTTTGAATATTTAATGTATATGTGTGTATATATGCATGGAGGGAATATAATACGATATCTGTATGCATACACATGTCATATCATATGTGACATATCACATACAAACATGGCATTTTATTGCCCTTGTAAATTGCTACTTATTCCATATACTGTTACCAAACTCAAATCAGGTTCGCTTGCCCAAGTGTTGTAAAACCAAACCATAGGCACATATTGTAATGAAGGAAAGTACAGCTTTATTGCAAAGCACCAAGCAAGGAGAGAGGGCATGCTGAAAAGACCTGATGAACAGACCTGGTTTCCCCAAGATGTACCCCACATGTGTTTTCAAGGTCAAAATTAGGGCAGAGGTCCCATGGGCATGATCAGTTCAGTGTTTGGTTGAAGAGAGCATGATCGTGTCCTGGGCATTCTTGATTAGGGAGACCTTCCATAATGAAATTTCCATTCAGGTTTCTGGAGCCATTCAGCCTGGGGTTTTTGAGCTCACAGTCAGCAGTTTCCATCCTAACACATCTTACATATTGAAATGAAAACCTTATTTTTCCTTTAAGTGAGAGTTGTAGAGGTTTAAAGGTCCTTACTCATGGCCAATGTTGTTTCATTATCATAACCAAAATCTGAAGACTTATCCCTTACTCTGGGCCATTACAGTGGAAATAGACCTTGCATTCGAAGAACCTTAGAAAATACACTTTACTTTTAGTTCAGTCCTTATTAATTTTCATTTTGGGAAATTCTCACTTTTTCTTTAACAGAAGGGGAAACTGAGGACCCACTCCTCATAGGGGGTCCCTGCTCAGTTTCAATACTTAATGTATTACAGATGTCTAAAGGATAAACTAAAATATTTTAAAGGTGTGAATATAATTCTCATACAAATATCAAAAGAATACATATCAGGTATTTTATTTGAATTATGGATTAATGATAGAACCAATAAAATATTAAAACTAATTCGAAAAAGGATTCAAGATCTACATACACACACATAGATCATCAAGGATAATGAAGTAAAGTTTTTCACTGATATATACATATATGTAAATAGTTCTCTATATATGTATTTCTATCTATATATAGAAAGCTTTAATTTTGGTTTTGGATAACTTATTCTTATGGCAAGTTGATTTCTAGCAGTGTATTTTATTTAGTGTCATGATTCTGTTTAAACATGTAATAACACTTCTGTTTACAAATTTACCTGCTCTCCTTTTTTCCTCTCTAATCTATGCAATTTCCTCTTTAGTTTCCTTGTGCTAAAATTTGCATTTTCCAAGGACATTTGCTTTTCCTGTACTTTTTCTCAATTTCTTATATAAAATCCTAGTTGTTACTCTTCTATTCTTAGAATATGTTAAAATACTAAATTGTCTTGTCATTGTTCTGTTTTTTTTTTGTCTTCGTACAGTGTACACTCTAAAAATTTGTTAAACCCCTTTATCACAGAAACAATGGCCATTTACATTTACTCTTTTCTCTCTTCACCAGTTGTCTTCTTGAACTTTCATACAAAACCTGAATCACTGACACAGAAGACACTTTTTTGCTTCTTACTCTACTTCTAGTAATATTTGAAAGATATCTCCCCAAGAGTTTTATTACTCATTATCATTGCTTTAATTATGTATTCCTATAATTCTTTTGTGAATGTGATTAAGTATCTTCTTTTCTCATTATTGTTTCTGGTACAACTTCTAAAATCTGCATCAGCTGATTGCTTTCTTCATCATTACAATTTAAAATCACCTCTTGACTATGTTCATCATTCACTGAAATTAGTTCAAAGTCCCCTCCTTGGATTAATGACTCCTTTCGTGTCGTACTGCTCTCCTTTCCTTGAGAGATAAATAGGTAAGTAGCCCATTTCATAATCATCAAATCATGAGATTAGAAGGTAATACTAGAGGTTATTTAGAGTTGATCCCCTTGATTCCAGATGGGAGGGAGGATGTTCAAACTTTCCCAGTCTGATGGTTATCTCTTCAGAAGGGGATTTGGGAACATCTTATGTGAATAAATTTATTTCAATGCTGTGATGCAGAGTTACTAAAAGTGAAGGTTCAATTAACAGCTACAAATTCAAGTAACTTTAAATCACATTACTGCCAATTATCCTTTGCTGGTACGTGCCAAAGGGGAATATTAACCAGAAAATTAGCATGTTGAATGTTTCATTCATATACAAATCAAATTCTAGCAAGATGTCTCTTCCAAGGAGAAAAAAACAAAACATGTATCCTTAGCTATCGTTGTAGGACAAGAGATTCATTGAGGTATCAGTTTTCAGAAAAAAAAAAAAAAGTGATTCCCCTTTTAAACAATTTTGTATTTGGTTCTTGATAGCATTTGTGTACTAAGGGGAGGATGTTTTCAAAATTTTTTACCTACTTAACTACTTATCTATCTTGTAACTGACACTGATTTTATTTACTTGTAAATTATTACGTCTGCAGGAAAACAATTTTCTTTTTAACATTTTCCTTTTTTTGGGCAAGAGTCTCATACCGAAAATGAATGATGATAAAAATAATCAGAGAGAAGAATCAACACTTTTCAGTGTAATCATTAATAAAACATCCTTAGTTTTGCTTCTTACCTCTAGGCTTTTATTAACTCTTTCTTCCTTTCCTGAAGTATCTGAAATTACCTATTTACCCATTAATTTTTTTAAGCATTAGTTATTTATTTTTACAGATTATTGTTATTATTATTTTTAATTTGATGACAGAGAGAAAAAGGGAAGTGAGAAAGCAAGCCACAAGTTCTAGGACTTGAACCATGGTTAGCCATGTGAGAGTTCAACACTCCAACCACCATGCCACCTGCTGTCCCCTATCCATTAATGTTTTAAGGCTTAATTGAGGGACCAGCAGATAGCATAATGGTTATGTTGCTGGACTTCCACATATTCAATTGCAGTTAGAGTCCCAGACTGGCCTGCTTAAAACTCATGCTAGCACGTGTGCATGTGTACCCAAAATTCCAAGAGGAGAATGGATTGTGGTGTGGGCAACCTCCTTGGGGGTGATTTCTTGCTCTCCAGCGAGCAAAAAACTCTCTCTAAAACAAAACAAAACAAAACAAAACAAAACAGAAACCTATCATATTCTCTAGGAAATTTTCACTGAGTCTTTCAATTTATTTTTGCAACTCTCACTGCTCTGTCATGCTATCCAGCGTAGGTTTATCATTGCACTGTGTAGTTAGAATAACTTGTCTATAAAGTGGCATGCTGTGCTGGGATATGAAGTCTTTTGTAGGCGGTTTCAACCTAGGAGAAATGCTGAGACAAAGTAAATGAAGAAAGAGAATGTTTGGGCCAGGGTTGAGGATGATTGCCCAGAGAGACTGAATATTCAAGTCATCCTGAATATTGTGCATCAAGGTCTCACAGATTCAGGATGATATTAAAGGTAAAATTCATGAGTAGGAGGGGTGAGTAGCAAAGAGTAATTGGTTACATTCTATGATAAGAGGAGCAGGACAGCCTCATGGTCACCTGAAGTCCCTTTGCTTATTGACAAAGTATGGAGACAGTGAGTCCAGCACATTGTTATGACAGAGACATTTAAAGTTTGTGACTAATACACGTGACTGATGAGAGGTAATGGGCAGTAAGGATGTTCATAAAGCAAGAAGTCCAGTGTGTCTAGGTGGTAACTTGTGTGATATCAGATGTATATTCCTCAGAAAGTCACAAAATGTGCATAAGATTTATTTTTTCTCATAGCGCTGACTCAGGTACACTGGAATCTCCTATTTACACAAAGAACCAATCTACTTTGGGACATATTGGCTTCCTTAAAGTTTTAGTTTGGCACCTCAGCCAGCGGTGGCTGCAGCAGCTGCTGCCCTCATCCCTGCTGCTGCCTCTCCAGACCCTTCTGTGATTACCGCTCCAGCTGCTGGGGACCAGCGAGAGAGCAGAGAAGGCAGGAAACTCCCACCGACCCACAGAGTTTTGCTACATGGAGTGATGTCCGTGTATGCCCCAGTTTTTTAATACTGTGCTCACTGTGGAAAGAAAGGTTTTTGTTCTAGGGCGCATGCGCTCGCTAGAAAGAGAGACAGTTTCTGCAAGAGACAGCTCCATGGCTCCTGTGATCTAGCCATTTTGGGGGAAACGGAGAAATGAAGAGGTCCCACTGATAATTCGGCCTCCAGCATACAAAACTCGCATGATTAAACTTCCAAGTTTGGGAAGAAACTGACCATCCACTAGATGAGTAGAAATTACTGCAGGACCACAAGAAATATGGGGAAGCAGAAAAATACCTCTCCTCCAAGGGAAAAGGATAACTCTTCATCCACACACAGTTCAATGGAAATCATGGAAATGTCTGATAAAGAATTCAGGACATTCAGAATGGCAAAACTAACAGAGATGGAAGAAAAGAGAGACAAGGAACTGCTGAAGAGGAAGGAGAAAGGAGTTGAAGAGTTCCAGGAGGTGAGGAAATTCATGCAAGATCTAAAAGAGGAATTTCACACTTTACAAAAGAATCAGATGGAACTGTTAGAGATGAAGGCTATAATACAAGAAGTCAAAATCTCCCTTGAAAGTATTAAAAGCAGACTAGAT
>NW_006206450.1:712453-728640 GCF_000334495.1 Tupaia belangeri chinensis | reverse complement strand
TATGTTCATTCTATTCACTGAGGTTTATGCCTAAAGTCAGACTTGTGTTCATGGATATGTATATATCAGCTGTGCTTGCTATTGAAAATATTTAGATTTATTAAGATATTTAGTGAAACAATAAAATGGGGGAGGCATAGAAAGCACCAATAGATACCAGACACAGTGTGGGAGGACGGTGGGAGATGGCAGAGGGTGAGATAGGGAATCAAGGATGGGAAAAAAGGCAAAATATACAAGAAACAAGAAAGGGAAAATTATTTGTTGACAATAACACATATGTTGATGTGCTTGATTGAGCCAATATACAGTGTATTCTGAATGGAAAAATCATATTATACGCTATAATGATGTACAGTGAATGAATGTAAATAAAAAATGGAAAAAATAATGATTGGGAAAAATATAGAAAAGATATTGAATGTTGAAGCAGGGAGATTAATGTCTCTGTATTGACTGACATGCATGGCATTCCCTTTTGAAAAGGCAATGTAATACACTGTAAAGTTATATGTAATCCAATGTAATATAAAAAAGATTATGAAGGTAATAAAAATATAAAAAAATAAATAAATTTTAAAAAAGTTTTAGTTTGATGATGTAACATTTTGACCCCATTTTGTTCAGGTCTGTTGAGGCCAAAACCAGCTTAATCCATAACAATGCCTCCTATCATTTTTAATTGACAGTGAGATGATCCTTGATTACCCCTGCATTCTTCATGACTAAGATTACACCTGACATTTTGGTGTATAATTCTATTTATATTTGATAAGTAGAATTTTGATCTACTCTTTATTGTTATCTTGATTAAAATGACGTCAGCTAATTAAACAATATTGGATATGTAATAAAGAGGTTTAACAAACTCACAGAGCATATGTAATACAAAAAAAGGAACAACAACAAATAGATAAAATGAAACAAAAACAGGCAGAGAGAGGCAAAAATAATTTTAAAAAATGAATTTGTTAAATTCTATATTAATCGTTATAGACTTGATAGATGTTGTTTGCTAGAGTAGTTTAAAGACATGGATAGTTTGTCTTTAGTTTTTAAAAATAAAATATATGCAATGTATGCTGGGAGGACATTCTAGAGAGATGACACCTAGAACATTCCATTGAGAATTATGTATCAACTCTCCCCTATGGCTAGTTAGCCTCTCCATAAGCAGTGTGTTTGTGATATTAAAGGTAAAGTTTGATCTCCTGATAATGATTGAAAGATAGTCCCATTTAAAACATCAATTTCCAAAAGATAATTCATGTAAGATCTTCATACAGAGTAAAGGTGGGGTGAATGTGAAGTTCTGGTAAAGTTTGGAACAGGGAGTGGAGGGGAAGATTGGGTTTAGTGAGAAAGTTTAGGGAATCCAGACTGTATTCTGATCCTAGGTGAGGAGAATATAGATATGTTGCTTGGCCAGATCCCCATGATTGCTGAGGTAGGTGTGATACTCTACGATGTCTGGACCTTCAATCTGACAGTAAGAAGTGGCAGGACTAAGATTTCCACTGGTATTACCAGCAATTCTAATATTCTATAACAATCACCCTTTGCAATGGCAGGTAATACATCTTTGCTAATGTTTCCCCTATTTTCCTGTCGTATTCCTTTAGATTTCTTAAATGCATTTAATCTGATCTTGGAACTTTTTTTTTCTTTTAAGGGAGATGTTTTGCTATAGGGTGTCTGCACTCACTGGAGAGACAGAGAGACTGAAAGTGAGAAATCAACCCCCAGTGGGGATGGCCACACCACAGTCCCTTCTCTTCCATTCTCCTCTTAGGATCATAGGTGTGCACACACATGTGCCCAGCTGCCCGGTCTGGAACTTGAATCACGGTCTACTATGCAAGAGTCCAGCAACATAACCATTATACCATTTGCTGGTCCCAGAACTTGTTTTTATAGCCAGTCTACTAATTTAAAATTTTCCACTTGCCATTCTGTGAGAGAAGAACATAAGTGATAGAATGTTGATAAAATAACATTTGAAAACTAGAATCACAGCCATAAAAGCATTAAGTAAAGTTCAGTGAGAATAAATATTTTGGGGAAAGAAAAGCAAACTATTAAGTAAAGTTCAGTGAGAATAAATATTTTTGGGAAAGAAAATCAAATAATAGAGAAGCAAGAGGGGTTGGCAGGTGGTGTGGTGGTTAAGGTGCTAGACTCCCATATGACCAACTACAATTTGAGTCCTGGACCTGGCTCTTTGCTTTCTCACTTTTCTTTTCTCTCTCTGGTCAAAGTAAAATAATAATAATAGTAATAAGAGAATAATGCTTTTTAAAAATTATTAAATAAATAGAAAAAGCAAAAAAATAAACAAAAGCCCCAAGTAAACAACAGATAATGTGAGTGAATGGTTCAGAACCTATTCAAGTACAATGGAATGAAACTCAAAAGCTGAATTTGTTCAAATGATTGGTTCTATTTTAAAAATACCTGTGCAATTATAATTGATAGGCACGACAGCAGCGTTTCTGAGACTGATATTGAGTCTGCTATAAAAGGAATACCAAAGAGATTGTTATTTAAGAAATTTAATGAGAATATCTTTATAATGTTTAAAGGATTGGATCAATTTGAAATACTTTATCTGTGAAGAGATGATTAGGAAAAGGCTTCAAGGAATTTATAATCCATCTGTAGAACAAAGCAATTATAGAGTAATCTGAGGCTTGTATGAGACTATAGGCAATGATTTTTAAATGGTAAGGTTTAGACTAATCATTGTGTATTATTTTAGAGAATAATTTCAATGGCTTTGGAGCAACTGCAGGTATTTACTTAGATGAGTTGAGACTTAATCTGTCTTTTTTAAATTTTCTTTTTTTTTTTTTGAGAGGTTTTTGCTAATAGGGCATGTACACTCAGTAGGAAGACAGAGAGAGACAGGGGCTGGCAGGTGGTGTGGTTGGGGTGCTGGACTCCCATATGGCCGACCACAGTTCAAGTCTTGGACATGGCAGCTTGCTTTCTCACTCTCTCTCTGTCTCAAAAAAAAAGAGAGAAAGCGAAAAATCACCCCCAAGGGGGATGGCCCTTCTCCTCCATTCTCCTGTCAGGATCTTGGGCATGCATGCACACATGCCCAGCATGAGTTTAAGCCACCGGGTCTAGGTCTAGGGCTCAAACCATAGTCGACTGCATGGGAGTCCAGCGACATAGCCATTACACCAACTGCTGGTCCCTAATCTGACTCTTTAAAAATGTGTGGGATTTAGCTGAGTATGCGGTGTGGGATAATTGGCTTATGCCACATAAAAAAATGACAAGAACTGGCCCAGCCACAGTGACATGCAGTACTAAGACGCTATCTTATGCAGGTTGAGACCACACAGTTGGCGTGCATTCAGTTTCTGGTTCAACCTAAAGACTGGGCATGAGAGATCATGGCAGCGAGACCCTGTTTGTAATTTGATTATTTAAAAGCTTAATTCATTTTATTGAGAGAGAGAGAAAGGAGAGAATAGAAGAGACACCCTCATTTCACCACAATCCCTTTCCTCCAGTTCTCCAACCGGTCAGGATCTTGGGTGTGTGTGCCTGGTGTTTCAGGTCAACTCAGGAGCCAAACCTGCAGATGGCTACATGGCTTCCAGTGGTATAGATCTGTACACAGTTGCCTGAACTACCATGGCTGAGCCTATAGTTTGATTTTATAAGAATGAATTTCTTAATAAACTGTGTCAAGATTTTGGAATATATTTCTAAGAATGACTGTCCTGTATGGTGTTTTCCATGAACAAATTTTTGTTTGTTTGTTTTTTGGTATTGTTTAGTGCCATCATAGATGAGGCAAGGAAAAAAACTCTTTTGTTTTTCTCACTTGCTTCTCTTTCATTTTTTTCAGGGTTTTACTTATCCCTGATTAAGGAAGGAATGCATTTCACCGGGTATATTTATTTAAAAATAATTACTAAGGCCTAACTGCAGTGACACAAGTGGTTGGAGACCACAGCTTGATGCTGGGACACACTGAAGGCAGAGTTTCAGATCCTGTACCAACCTAACAGGCCAGCATGGTGGTATGTGCTTGTAATTCTAGCTGACAAGGGAACTGGGGCAGAGGATTGTGATAGGGAGACCCTGTCAAAGGTACCTATCTGTCTCTCACATTTAAAAAATTCCCTCTCATTAAAAAAAAGTACTAGTAACATGCAAAGGTGAAAAAATGGGTCAAATTTCACGTATAGATGATTGACTTTTGAGATGGAATAAGGGTGGTAGTCTTTTTTACAATTATTCATAGTTTAACTGTATTGTAGACTCTTTCATTTAATTAAGAAGCTCACTAGACACTTTTTAATGCTATTCCCTAACTAGGTCCCTTATGCCTCTGAATTGCTTGTATTGCGAGGGGAATCACTTAATACAAGCTTATTAGACAACCGAGCAGCTTGGAAATCCCCCACTAGACCTCTCAATAAGGTTTAATCAACCAGGTAAGACCCAGATGAGGCTGGCAATTAGACTTACTGTATTTTTAAAATGGAGATGCTGAGTTTCAAAATGTAAAAATGGTACTTAAATAGGGTGATGACAAAATTGGAGGTGCTGTTGTAGCCACAAATCAAAATCCCACTCATCCCCTCATTCTTGTAGTTTATTATGAGGTGTGTGGAATTAACAAGTATTAGATTGTCAGGAAAGTCATGGTGTGTTTTTCTATGCAAAGATGTGTCATGATTTTCCCAACAACCTGATATTAATTTAGCTCTGAATTGCTACTAGGAGTTTAGCCTGATTCAGTACTGCCATTTGAATAGGAAAAAAACACAGAAACTAATAGATACTTCACTTCAACCTACCAAACTTAGTTTTTTTCAAACAACAACAACAACAAAACAAAACAAACAATAAAAACACTTCATATCTCTGAAGTAAATGAGCATCTATTTTTTATTTTTAAAAATAATTATTTATTTAATTTTATTTATTTATTATCAATACTTTTAATTTGACCAGAGAGAGACAGAGAAAAGAAGAGAGAGAAAGTGAGAAAGCAAGCTGCCAGCTCCAGGACTTAAACCACAGTCGGCCATGTGGGAGTCCAACACCTTAACCATCACACCACCTACCAGCTCACATTTCTCTATTTTTTTTAAAAAGTATAAACAAATAGAAATAAATATATATACACATGATAAATATATGTGGACATAGTATAAAATTCAAAATATATAAAATATATTATTAAAGATAATTTCAGTTTTCAGTCATCATGTTTTAAAATTCAAGTGTAAGGGTAAAATACAAATTAAAAGAGGTTTAATTCTCTCTTTTGAAAGAAAAAAAAACTTTACCTTTTCTGTGAGCATTTACTTTAGAAAACTTGTCATTGTAAATTCTTTCTGTTTCTTTGAAATGTATGTAAATCCTTTTAAAAGCTATATAAGCCTCTGACTAGGTTATAATCCAGGAATGTCTTTCTCAAAGACATAAGAACCATCACTAACATGGAATTATTAAGGAAGAAAGCACTCCGGTCTCCCAGTTATTGTGGGTAGATAAAAGTCTAACTTTGGTTGGCATCTCCAAGTTGCAAAACTACTTTTTGTCATAAAAAGAATGAAAAGTAGGGCTAGCAGCTGGTGTGGTGATTAAGGTACTGGACTCCTACAGTCAAGTGCAGTTCGAGTCCCAAATCTGGTGGCTTGCTTTCTCACTTTCCATCTCTCTTTCTTTCTCTGGTGAGCACATGTGCCCTATGGCAAACTTAATAATAATAATAAATAAAATAAATAGTTTTTAAAAAAGATGTGAAATTTATTTTTCTATTGGTTATAGCCAGTTAGCTACCACAATAATACATTATCAAGAAATTTAGGTTGAACTATGTGTGACAAATAGTGTTATCAAGTTCTCTTACTTGAAGCCTAGCTATTGTTTATCTTGCGAGCATGAATGTGATTGGTTATATCCACTTGGATATATAAAAGGGTGAGATTTCTTTCTGTCTTTGCAGTCACTCACATACTGCATGCTATGCACATTCTGACTTAATACTTATTCAATAATAAAATTGTGTTCGTTTTCTTCTACTTTTGTGGAGACGTTTTTATGGATAGGGAGCAAATTTTTGTTTTTAATTATATTTCTCCAACACGAATAACATGATAGAGAAGGGGAATGCATTTAAAGTTTCAGATAGCTTAGGCTGTCCAAGATAATTGGAGAATCTGAACTGGAAAGTCACATAACATGTCTGTTAAATCTAGACAGACAGGTTTTTGAGCTTGACATGTTAAGTGGAACATTACCTAAATATAGGGATGATAACAGTCCGCATTGGACTGTCAAATATATCCAATATCCACTGCCTTCTCCCAGCCCTGTCCTTCCTCTACATTAGTCTCAAATGTAATCATTATCAGTTATGAGATACATCTAAACTATGCACATGCGGGAAGAAATATAAAAAGTGAAATTGGTTTTCATATTGTTGTTAAAAATTTTAAATCAGTATATGCTGAACATATATAAAATATGTACAGGAACCAGCACAGCAGTTAGCGTAATGGCTATGTCACTGGACTCCCACATAGTTGACTGCAGTTGGCGTCCCAGACCCAGTGGCTTAAAACTCACGCAGGGCACGTGTGTGTGCGTGCCCAAGATCCCAAGAGGAGAATGGAGGAGAAGGGATTGCGGCATGGCCATCCCCACTAGGGGGTGATTTCTCACTTTCTGTCTCTCTGTCTCTCTCTGTCTGTCTGACGAGCACACGCGCCCTATAGCGAAAAAACCTCTCTAAAAAACAAACAAAAAACCCACAAAAACAAAACAAAACAAAAGTACAAAATATCAATGTACAACCCAAAAAATCATCCAAGTTTGCACCAAGGTAACCACAACCTAGGTGGACAAGCAGAACATTGCCAAGCCCAAACATTGTCAAAGTCCAAAGTACCACCCTTGGTGCTTCCTGTGGTAGGTTGCTCTTCTGTTCCCATTCCTGATGTCTAATACCATTGTTGTAGTCCATGCAGTTACTAATAACAGAGATAAATGAATCTGCGTGATTTCTAAAAAAAAGGTTTATTTAGCTCATGGTTTGGAGTTTGAAGTTCCAAGAGCCACATCTGGTGAGCACCATCAAGCACAGCAGGAGTGTGTGTAGAGCAGAAATGTCTGTCTTGTTTCCTTTCCATATTCCTTTTCCTTGAGATTCACCAGGACTCAATCATGGAAGGCCCCACCTTGCTGTCTCATTACTCCCCAATGGCTCCATCTTTCTTTTCTTTTTAAATAAGACTTAAAAAAAAAAAAGTTTACCTTTTGCTTAGAGTGAGAGACAGAGAGACAAACACCCCCAATTGGTCCCCACGCTGCGGTCCTCACTCAGCCTCAACTTGTATTATGGACATGTGCATGTGTGCAGAAGTGCCTGGTATACACAGCTAGGTCCCGGGAAATAAACAGGATCTTCACATGAGGGTCTAGTTGCATTACTGCTGTACCACTGTGGCCCTACTTCTCAACACTATAATTGGATTAAGTCTCCTCTCTCTCTTAACCCTGTTGCAGTGGTTTAACCACGTATTGTTTTATATCTAGCTATACGTAAAACTGCAATAATTATTTTGATAATGTCTTTAGGTGCACACATACACGCAATGCTATTAAGATATTCTAGAAGTAGAATTGTTGGGTTGTAGATTAACTTTAGTAAGTACTTTTTTGCAAAGTGGTTGTATATTTTCAAAATTCACACACCTACCAGCTTTGTGTAAGAGTTCCTATTAATTCATGTGTTCACCTCAACTTAGTTATAAGTCATTTTTTTTTTGCCATTCTAATATACATTGAGTAATGTGTTAGTAAAGTTTTATTTCACATTTCCCAGATTAGTAGTGAGGGGAAGCAGCATACATTTTTAGTAGTCATGTGTATATTCAAAGATCCTTTTTGTCCAGTTTATCATTCACTTGTGTCTTGAATTGAAGAAATTATTCATATATTGTGGATATAAGTCATTTGTATGTGGTCCAAGTGTCTCATCTCATGACTCATTTCTTTGGGGGAGGGGGGCTGGCCAGGAGACATGCACTTGCCAGAGAGAGACAGGGAGAGAGGGAGAATGAGAAAGTGCCCCACTCTCCTGGTGGGCCATGGTCAGGTCACAATCCCTTCTACTCCATTTCTCCATCCTTTCAGGATTTGGGGCTCACATGCTCCCAGTGTGTTTCTTAAGCCACTGAGTCTAGGACTTGAACTACATGTTTAGCCCTGTGGGATCTGGCTGCTTTAACCATGGAGCTGGACTGATTTGTACTTTAAATGGTATCTGTTGATAAATAGAATTGAAAAGTTTTACTATATTTTAATTAATCAGTCTTTTATTTTATGGTGTACATATGTATATGGGTGTATGTATATATGTATTTATTTAGAGTTTGTCAATTTTGACCTATAACTGCCTAGTTTTAGATATAGACTTTCATTTAATATCTTTTGTGCATGTTATTTTTTTAAAACAATACATTATTTTTTTTTGTAATTTTTGCTCAGATAAGGCTTTCTTGGACCTGCTGACTGGAAAAACATGCCAGACATGTGCATGTGTGTGCCTAAAATCCTACAAGGGGGGGGAAATGGAAAAGAAAGGATTGAGGCATGACCATCTCCCTTTGGGGGTGCTTTCATGCTTTCACTCCCTATTTTACCCCAGTCATGCCCTCTGGTTAATTTAAATAAAAAGCATTTAACATAAAAATAATATTTACATATTGGTCTTATGATGAGATTTTTAAAACTTATCAGTTTTAATAAGTTTTCTATAAGTTCTGTTAGATTACTTACCTTCAGTAGCATTTATTCTTTATGTAACAGTACACATTAAAGCTCATTTAATATTAGGAAACAAAGCTGGATAATTATTTTTGAAGGCTGCAAAGTATTAACATATTTAACATTAGTGGAATGGTTAGGATGGAGACTCTACATTCAGAATCCTGAATTTGAATTAGGGTTCCACTAGTTATTACCTGAGTAACCCTAATAACATCACTTAACTTTGCTATATCTTAATTTCATTTAGAAAAGATTCATTCATATGTGTTGCTCTTAGAAATACTGCTTCACTCGGGAACCAGCAGTTAGCATAATGGCTATGTCGCTGGACTCCCACGTAGTCGACCGCAGTTCGCGTCCCGGACCCGGTGGCTTAGAACTCACGCGGGGCGCGTGTGCATGCATGTCCAAGATCCTGAGAGGAGAATGGAGGAGAAGGGATTGTGGCGTGACCATCCTCCCTGGGGGGTGATTTTTTACTTTCTGTCTTTGTGTCTCTCTGTCTGCCTGGCAAGCACAGGTGCCCTATACCGAAAACCTCTCAAAAAAAAAAAAGAAGAAAGAAAGAAATACTGCTTCACTTGATAGCTTTGAATATGTTTGTTTATATGTGATGTGTAATTGGTTATGGAATGCCATATTCAAATATGTCTCCAAAAAGGTTGCACTAACTTTCACTCCTACTAGCAGTTTGTGAGGGTTCTTACTGCTTCACATTTTTGCCAACACTTGGCAATTTCAACCTAAGAGCTTTTTTTTTTAAATTATTTTATTTTATTTAACTATACTTATTTTTAATTTAGTTATAGAGGGACAGAGTGTGAAAGAGGGAGAGGGGGAAGGAGAGGGAAAGTGAGAGAGAGAAAGAGTGAGAAAGGAAGCCTCCAGGTCCAGGACTTGAACTGTGGTTGGCCATGTGGGAGTCCAGCATCCTTAACAACCATGCCACCTGCTGGCCCCAACATAAGGTTTTAACCCCCAAAGATTTTGAAAATCTTGTCCAATTTAAATAGTGCAAACCCAGGACCAGCAGGTGGCATAATGGTTACATAATTGGACTCCTGCATAGTTGACTGCAGTTTGAGTCCCGGACATGGCAATTTAAAGGTCATGTTGGGCATGTGTATGTGCATGCCCAAGATCCCAAGAGGAGAATGGAGGAGAAGGGACTGCAGCATTGTCATCCCCTCTGGGGGGTGATTTTTTTGCTTTCTGTCTTTCTCTCTTTCTCTCTGGGAAGCGTACATGCCCTATAGCAAAAATCTCTCTTAAAAAAAAAAAAAGCAAATGCATAGTGCACACCTAAATAATCATAATATGGTACCTCATTTTGTTATAATTAGCATTTTTATGGTTACTAGTGAATTTTTTCTTTTTTTTTTTTTTTGAGAGATTTTTTTCGCTATAGGGCACATGCACTCACCAGACAGACAGAGACGGATATAGAGACAGAAAGTGAAAAATCACCCCCCCGGGGGATGTTCACGCTGCAATTCCTTCTCCTCCATTCTCCTCTCGGGATCTTGGGAACACATGCACACGCGCCCGGTGTGAGTTTTAAGCCACTGGGTCTGGGACGTGAACTGCGGTTGACTACGTGGGAGTCCAGCAACATAGCCATTACGCTAACTGCTGGTTCCCTGGTTACTAGTGAATTTAAGAAACTTCTCATATGCCTGATAACCACTTGGCTTTTCTGTGAATTGGCTGTTCAAGTATGCCTAATTTTGCATTTGCAACAAATTTTGCATTGTGTTATTGTTCTCGACAATTTCAAGAAATTCTTTAAATCAGTTATATAAATATTAATATGTTGCAGTTGTGGCTTCTTTCCTGCTTTATTTATGCTGATTAAAAAAATTATTTTTCTATTGGGCTGAATGCTCAACAGAGAGAACACAGAAAGAGAAAGAAGGAGAAAGAGAGGGAGAGAGAGAGCAGGAAAGTGAGAAAGCACACCCCTTTCAGGAGCATGACAGTGCTTCAATTCTTTCTCTTCCATTTTTGTCTAGGAAATTTGGACATGCACACACATGTGCCCAACTTGTTTTTCAAGCTGCCAGGTCTGGGACATGAATGGCACATGTGAGATCCAGCAGCCTTAGCCACCACGTAACATGGCTGGCCTTATGTTGAATTTTTTTGGGCATAAATTACTTAATCCTTTATATTAAGTTTTTGCATTTTCCACTTATGTAAAAAATTCTTTCTTTTCTAAAAATTGTATATCCTGTTGCATATTTTTTATCTAAAAGTATCTTAAAATAATTACATAAATCTTTTTATATATGTATACACACACATATATATATATTTAATTTAGAATTTATTTTGTATATGGTTTGCAGTGGGACTCTAATTTCATTTTAGTTAATTTCCCCTGAATAACCAATTATCTTAGAACAATTTCTTTTTTTTTTTGAAGAATGATTTTAATAATATAAAAACTGAAGTCCTATCATTCATTTTTTTAGCACGTTATGGATTATAAATTCTTCCATATGCATTTTTATTATCATAATCTTGTTTATATTACATTGAATCACATATATATCTTTACAGTGTGTTAAATTTCTTTTTCCAGAAGGAATACACTGCATATCAGTCAGGACAAAGACATTACTATCTACATCGTAATCATCAAATAGCATTTCATCATTTTTTTCCAGATTATTATTCTCATAATTTTTTAAACATTCAATCACTATATATCATTTTGCTTGTAAAAAGAATTTACCCCACATGAAATAATTTTCAGACCAGTCCAGTTGAGAGTACTATACATGTTATCATCAATAGGTAATAAACCTTATCTGTGTTCCCTTCTTTCATATCCTAGCTTGCTTCACTCAGCACTAGAGCCTTCATATCTGACCACTTTCTGTCAAATGCCAGAGTCTTGTTTTTTTTTGTGGCTGAGTTGAATTCCATAGAGTATATGTGCCACACTTTTTTCAATCCATTCATCTGTTTTTGGACATTTGGGTTGGTTCCATATCTTAGTGATCATGAATAAAGCTGCAATAAACATTGATGTGTAAGCACTTTTCTGACTGAATATTCTCCTGTCCTTTGGGTAGATACCCAGAAGTGGGATTGCTGGATCAAATGTTAATTATATTTGTAGATCTTTGAGAAACCTCCATATTGTTCTCCATAGTGGCTGAACCAGTTTACATTCCCATGAACAGTGTAGGAGAGTTCCCCTTTCACCACATCCCTGCCAACATTTATCACTTTTTATATTTTTAACCTTCATTAGCCATTCTTATTCAAGTTAGATGGTATCTCATTGTGGCTTCGATTTGAGTCTTCCTTGTGATGAGGGATGTTGAGCACTTTTCCACATGCTTTTCGGCTGTTCGTATGTCTTCCTTAGAGAGTTGCTCGTTCAGCTCATTTTCCCATCTTTTAATTGGGTTTTTTTTTTTTTCTTTGTCCCAAGTAAGCCCCTTGAGTTCCCTGTGTGTTCTGGTTATTAGTCCCTTGTAGGAGTCATATTTTACAATAATATTCTCCCATTCTTAGGGTTGTTGATTCACATTTGTTACTGTGTTCTTTGCTGTGCAGAAACTTCTTACTCTGTTATAGTCCCACTTGTCTATTTTAGGGATTATTGCCTGTGCTTTTGGAGTCTTATTTAAGAAGTCTTTGCCTATTCCAATATCTCCCAGAATTTCCCCAGTATTTTCCACCAGTAGTTTTATAGTTTGAGGTCTTAGGTTCAGATCTTTGATTCATTTTGAGTTGATTTTTGTTAATGGTGAAAGATGGTGGTTTAGTTTAATCTTTCTGCAGGTAGATACCTAGTTTTTTAAACACCGTTTACTAAAGAAGTTTTCCTTTTCCCAATAGATTGACTGATATCTTTTGCCAAAAATCAATTGGCTATAAGCTTTAGGGTATATTTCTGGGGTCTCTATTCTATTCCATTGGTCCACCTTTCTGTTTTTATGCCAATACCATGCTGTTTTGATTATCACAGCTTTATAGTATATCTTGGCGTCAGGGAGTGATATGCCCCCCACTCCACTCTTCTTGTGCAGGATTGTTTTGGCAATATAAGGTCTTTTATGATTCCAGACAAATTCCATGATTGTCTTTTATAAATCTGTGAAGAATGTCTCTGATATTGTTATTGGAGTTGCACTAGATATGTAGATTAATTCGGGTAGAATTGCCATTTTGATTGTATTAATTCTTCCAATCCAGGAACATAGAATGTCCTTCCATTTCTTTATGTCTTTTGCAGTATACTTTTTAAAGATTTTGTAAAGGTCTTTGACTTCCTTAGTTAGGTTTATCCCTAACTAAGTTAGGTAACATATACATTTTGTGGCTATGGTGAAAGGTATTCCTTTGTTGTTCATATATAGAAATGCTATAGATTTCTGGATGTTGATTTTGTATCCTGACACTTTACAGTATGAATTTATTACTTCGACAAGTTTTTTCATGGAAATCTTTGGTTCTTCTAAGGTCATCATGTCATGTGCAAATAAATATATTTTCAACTCTTCTTTGCCTATTTGAATGCCTTTTATATTTTTCTTTTTTTCTGATTGCATTAGGTAAGACTTACAGCACTGTATTAAAAAAACAGTGGAGAAAGGGGTCAGCCTTGTCTAGTACCAGTTTTTAGAGGAAAAGCTTTTTAGCTTTTTCTCATTCCGTATAATGTTAGCTATAGTTTTTTCATATATGGCTTTTATTGCATTTCATTTATTGACTATTATATCAATCTTATTGAGAGTCTTAATCATGAAAGGATGTTGTATTTTATCAAATGCTTTCTCTGCATCAATTGAAATGATCATATGTTTTTTATCTTCCTTTCTGTTAATATGGTGTATTGTATTTATAGTATTGTATATGTTGAACCACCCTTTTATTTCTGGAATAAAAGTCTAGTACCAGTTTTTAGAGGAAAAGCTTTTTAGCTTTTTCTCATTCCGTATAATGTTAGCTATAGTTTTTTCATATATGGCTTTTATTGCATTTCATTTATTGACTATTATATCAATCTTATTGAGAGTCTTAATCATGAAAGGATGTTGTATTTTATCAAATGCTTTCTCTGCATCAATTGAAATGATCATATGTTTTTTATCTTCCTTTCTGTTAATATGGTGTATTGTATTTATAGTATTGTATATGTTGAACCACCCTTTTATTTCTGGAATAAAACCTAACTGGTCGTGATGAATAATCTTTGTTATATGTTGTTGGATACGATTTGCAAGTGTCTTGTTGAGAATTTTTGCATCTGTATTCATCAGCGATATTGTCTATAGTTTTCCTTTTTTGTCATATCCTTATCTGTTTTGGTAATGAGGATGATGGAGGCTTCATAAAATGAATTTGGAAGGGTTCCTTCCTTTTGAAGCTTTAGAAATAATTCGAGTAAGATAGGGTTAACTCTTCCTTAAAAGTTTTGTAGAATTCAGAAGTGAAGCGATCTGGACCTGGGCTTTTCTTTGTCAGGAGGTTATTTATTACTGATTCAATCTCCTGGCTTGTTATGGGCCTATTCAGGTCTTCTATGTCCTCCTGATTCAATCATGGTAAATTTTATGTGTCCAGGAATTTGTCCATCTCCTTCATGTTGTCTTGTAAAAATATGAAACGCTTCATCAATTTGCATGTCATCCTTGTGCAGGGGCCATGCTAATCTTCTCTGTATTGTTCCAATTTTAGTATACATGCTGCCAAAAGGAGCACTCTTAGAAAAATTTCTATAAGTAGTCTTCACCCTCACTGATTTGCAATGATAATTCTACCTTAGATCAAATTTCATGCAATACATTTGGTAAGAACTTTTGGGTTAAGAGGGCCTTCTAGTCTATAAGTGTGCAAATTCCACACTATTTTACCCTGATTTTATAATAGGACTCTTAGCATCTCTCCACTGTTATTTTTTTTAAAGAATGTTTTGGCTACTTTTTTGACCTTGAACTTTTCATATACATCTTAGAATCAGTTTGACAAGCTGATTCAAAACAAAAATAAATATAAATGATCTGTTTTTCATTTTTAGACATTTTCTCAATGTGTCAAAATTGTCGTGCCTCAGCCTCCCAAGTAGCTGGGAGTACATATGTGGGCCACCATGTCCAGCAGTATAGGGTGGGCTGGGAATCAAACCCAGGATTCCCATGTGTCCTCTGGAGTAGCAGCATCATCAGTATGCACCAGTGTGGTGAGGCCTTGCAGATGACCTATTTTAATGTTGAAAAGAATTGCTTTGGCTCTAAGAGATCAATTGGGGGAAAATGGACATGTTTTTAATATTGAGTCTTCATATACACGTATATTTCTTTATTTAGAATTCCATGAACATGTTGCACAACTTTGCAAGGTTTTTCCTAGATAAATTATAGTTTTATTTGCTATTGTAAAGTTAAAGTTTTAAAGATTTACTTTTTCCTTGTTGCTATTTTGCAGAAAAGGAATTGATTTCTTATATGGCTCTTGTCATCTGACTTGCTGAGGTAAGCCTTTTGCTCTAAAAATTTGTAGATACTTTTAAGTTTTCCATAAAGGCAATACTAATGTATGCAAATAATATATCTTCCTTTTTGATTTACAGTGTTTATGATGTTTTCCTCTTTTTATTTTTCTATTTAGAAACTATAGCCAAGTACTGAATAAAAGTAGTGCTATAAACATTCTCACATGTTCCTAATTTTTGAAAGGATGGATATCTTTAATGATATGTTTGATGTTTAAGATTTTGCTTTTTATTAGAATTATTTATTTATTTATTTTTTAGTATTCTTCAATTTGTCCAGAGAGATAAAAAGAGAGGGAGAATGAGGAAGCAAGCTGCCAGGTACAGGCCTTGAACCATGGCCAGCCATATGGGAATCAGTACCTTAAATAGTACACTACGTGCCAGACCCTGATCAAAGTTTTTAAAAGATACTATAATCACACTTTCTTTGATTTTAGTTTCCTGTAGAATGCATATGTTTCCGAGAGAGAGAGAGAGAGAGAGAGAGAGAGAGAGAGAGAGACAGACAGCATGCATGCACACATGTCCCATGTAATTTTCCAGTCTCCAGGTCTGGGTCTTGAACCATGGTTGACCATATGAGAATCCATCACCTTAACTACCATGCCACCTGCTGGTCCCACCACTGAACTGATTTCTATCACCATGGAAAAACTTCATCTATTCTGGAAGTTCATGTAATGGGATCATATGGTATGCATTCTTTTGCATTTGACTTCCTTGGTATAACATGATGTTTCTGATATTCATTGTGGTGTGCACATTAGCTGTTTGGCACTTTTATTCCTAAGTAGTGTTCTATTGTATGTATACACAGAATTTTTTTTTTCTTTCTGAGAGAGAGGAGAGAGAGAGAGAGCAATTT
>NW_006206450.1:675373-711971 GCF_000334495.1 Tupaia belangeri chinensis | reverse complement strand
GAGAGAGAGAGAGAGAGAGAGAGAGAGAGAGAGAGAGAGACAGACAGCATGCATGCATGCACACATGTCCCATGTAATTTTCCAGTCTCCAGGTCTGGGTCTTGAACCATGGTTGACCATATGAGAATCCATCACCTTAACTACCATGCCACCTGCTGGTCCCACCACTGAACTGATTTCTATCACCATGGAAAAACTTCATCTATTCTGGAAGTTCATGTAATGGGATCATATGGTATGCATTCTTTTGCATTTGACTTCCTTGGTATAACATGATGTTTCTGATATTCATTGTGGTGTGCACATTAGCTGTTTGGCACTTTTATTCCTAAGTAGTGTTCTATTGTATGTATACACAGAATTTTTTTTTTCTTTCTGAGAGAGAGGAGAGAGAGAGAGAGCAATTTTTGACAGGATCTCCCCATGTAGTGGTCTTCCTGTCCCAGCCTTCCAATTAGCTGGGATTACAGGCACATGCAACCATACACAGCATATTTTGGTGACCCAGGAGCTGGATCCAGGTCGCCCATGCAACCTCTTAAACAGTGGCACACAGGGTTATTTGCTTTTAAAAAAATCCATTCTTCAATTTATGAGCACTTAGAATGTTTTTTTGTGTAGGTCTGTTATGAGTCAAGCTGCTATGACAATTTGTATAGAGTCTTTTTTTTTTTTTGAGAATGTGCATATGTTTTCATTTTTTTTGAGTAAACCAAGGGCTGGAATAGTTGGGTCTAATCAAAGAGTATGTTTAAATTTATAAGAATCTGCTAGAGCATTTTTGAAATGGTTATAACTGTTTAAATATCCACAAGCAAAGTATAACCTTTCCAGTTTCCCCACCTTTTAAAATTTTGCCATTCTGGTGGGTATGTAGTAGTATCTGAATGTGATTTTAATTTGCATTTATTGAACAAGTAAAGATATTGAATATCTTTTCATGTCCTGATGGTTACTTATATTCATATCTTCTCTGGTGAAATGTGTATTTAAAGCTTTTGTCATTTTTAATTGGGTTGCTACTCTTCCTGTTATTGAATTGTAAGAATTCTATTTATATTCTTGATTCAGGACCTTGCTCAAATACGGAAATATGTTCTCCAGTCTGTGGCTTGTATTTCAGTTTCTGAAAGGGCTATTTTGAAGAATAGAAGTTTAAAATTTGATTAAGTCCAATTTATCATTATTTTTTTCTTGTCTGGTTGGTGCTTTTTGTATCTTTTCTAAAACATGTCTACTTAGCCCAAAGTTGTAATGAGTTTTTGGTCTTAAAGTTGTTTTTGTTTTTGTGTTTGTTTTGTTTTGTTTTGAATTGCCAAAAGATGCATGCACTCACCAGAAAGAGGCAAAGAGAGCAAGAAAGCACCCTCAGGAGGATGCGATTATGCCATAATCCGTTCTCCATTTCTCCACCACTTCAGGATTTTTGAATGTGCACTCACACACACCTAGCATGCTTTTTAAGCCGCCAGGCCCAAAATTCGAACGGGCTACATGGTATCCACTTCTCTTTACCACTAAGCTATAGGGCCAGTCTCTAAAGATGTTTTATAATTTTAGCTTTTAATAATCATTTTAAAATTAATTCTTCTGTTGGAGCACTCTATTGAAATTCTTTTTTTTTTTTAACATCACTTTTCAGTTATTCCATACCATTTGTTGAAATGACAACCATTTTCCTACTGAATAACCTTAGCAGTTTTGTTGAAAATTGATGGATTAGGTCAGCCTGTGGGGCCTGGTGGTTAAAGCAGCTGGAGTCCTCATGGCCAGCTGTATCATTTGAGTCCTGGATCCCACAGCTTGAAAAACACACTGGTTGTGTGTAAATGTGTGCCTAAAATCTCCCTTAAAGGGAGAAATGGTGGAGAAGGGATTGCTGCATGACCATGCTTATGGTGGGTGCTTTCCAGCTTTTCTTCCTGTCTCTCTGGTAAGTTTACATACCTTTAAGAAAAGAAGAGGAGAGAAAAGGGAAGAGAATGGGAGAGGAGGAGAAAAAATCAATGGATCCTGTTATGTGTGTGGGTCTATATGTAGAGGCTCTGTTCTGTTTATCGACCTGCGTTGTATATCTTTATGCTACCATACTCTTCAAGGTGGTGATTTGTTTCTCTCTTTTTCTTGGTTGCTCTAGCTAGAGGTTTATCATATTTTCTATCCAAAGAATTAAACTCTCATTTATTTAATTGATTTTATCCTATTGCTTGCCTATTTTATTTCATTGATTTCTGTTCTTAGCTATATTGTTTCATTCTTCTATATTGGATTTATTTATTTATTTTTTACTTCTAGCTTTTTTTTCTTTTTAATTGTAATGAAAAGTTAGATAATAGATTTTTGTCATTGTTGCTTCCTAAAATAAACATTTAAGCATTTAAATTTCTCTTTAAGTCCTAGTTTAGCTGCATCTTACAGATAACTTTTTTTTTTAGTATTTTGAGTATTTTCTAGTTTCTTTCCTTATGATTTCTTCTTTGCTCCATAATTATTTAAATGTATGCTATTTAATTTCCAAATGTTTCCTTATATTTTCAAAAACGATTATATGTATTCTTAATTGTTTACCTCAGGATTTTTAATCTATATGTCATTAAGTAAAGTCAATTTATTTATTTATTTATTTATTTATTTATTTATTTTGAGAGATTTTTGCTATAAGGTGCATGTGCTTGCTGGAGAGGCAGAGAGACAAAAAGCGAGACATCCCTCAGGGGGGACAGCCACGCTGCAATCCCTCTCCTCCATTCTCCTTTCAGAATTTTGGGCATACATTCGCTCGTGACTGGCTTGAATTTAAGCTGCCGTGTCTGAGACTTGAACCATGGTCGATTATGTGGGAGTTCAGCAACATAAACATTATACCATCTGCAGTTTTCCAAGACAGTTCTTACAAGACTCACTAATAATAGTCTAATTAAAAACTCTGTCAACAATGATAGTGGATTTTCTATCCACCTTGTTATTCTTCCATGTTTTCTTTATATTTTTGAGGTTGTATCTTTCTGGTATTTGGAAAAAAATATCATTGCATAATAGCCATATTTCTTCAAAATAATTTACACTTGTATATATTAGATCTGATAGTAATATAGTCATGTCAGATTTTATTTAGTATTTGCCTGGTATATAATTCCATATCTATTTAATTTCAACTTTTTTGAATCCTCACAGTTTAGACATATCCATTCCAAATATCTTATTGCTAAACTTAAAAAAAAAATCTGACCATAACACTTTTAAAAACTAATATAGCTTATGTATTTTATTCATTGTAAACACTGATATATTTGAATTCATTTTTACCATTTTAACCTTCTTTTCTTTTTGTAATTTTTTCCAATTTTTTCTTCTATTGGTGCTTACTTAATCCTTATTTTTTAAATTTGGAATTCATATTTCTATTTTTATTTTAGAGGTTAACTATAAAACTTACATGCTGACTTCTCTTAACAAAGTCTAACATTAATGTACAGGTTGACTCTCTTCCATTCATAAAGAAAGAACTTGAATTGCATTAGTTCTGACAGCTTCTTCCTTGTCTTATGGGTAACGGATATATTTTAATTCTTCCTTTTTTGCAGTTACAAAAGTATCTGTTATAAATTTTTGTTTATATTGCTGCTCTTATAAAACTAATGCATAATTAATGCTTTTATGTTTATAACTTTATTAGTTTCTTTACTTACTGTTTCTTCTTCTATTTTAGATATTTCTCAAAAGGTTCAAATTACTTTTACCTAAAATACATACTTTATTAGTAGTTTCAGCAAAAAATTAAATTTTTTTTTTCAAACTCACTCTTTTATCATCTGCCACCTCCTTTCTGGTCTGAAAATATAGCTCTTTTGATTAGATGGGTGTAGATATAGCATTGAACTTTTATTCTCAATACATTGATGATATTTTTTTTCATCGTGTCTGTGTTTTGTTTTGCCTGTTTTGTAATCTTCCATTAATCTAAATTTTATTCCTTTGAAAGTAATCTGCCTTACCTCTTATTGCTATTAAAAGTCTCTCTCTCACTCTCTCTCTCTCTTTTTTTTTTTTTTTTTTTGGTATTTATCCATTTTCCTGTGGATTTATTTTTGCTTACTTTTTACAACCTGTTTGTCCTATGGAGTTTGAAGAATTATATATTTTTTCTATATAAGAAAAATTCACCAAGATTATCCTTTTGAATATTACCTTTACTACCTTTTTTAATTTAAAATTTTTATATTAACCATGCATTTAATTTTTATATTTTAATTTCTATAGCTATTAAATTCTGATATATCCCATGTCCATTAAATTTTTCTGTTAAAATATGAGTCATTTTCTAAGATTAATGTGCATCTTCTGCCTGTTTTAACCTGGGCTCTGACTGGAAAAACTTAAAACTTGGAAATATATAAACAGAGTCCTGATAATTCAGTCTGAGATCTGAATTTCAAGTGTGATTTGGAAATCCCTACTTTAAGAAATCAACAAGAAATACAGTCTGTGCTGCTGAGATTCCCGTAGCACCTGAAAAGCACATGCCCAAAAAGTATAGTCACTCCTTATTGACAGATAGCACGTTTGGCTTGGTGAAGGATTTCAGCATCCATCCCAGAGTGGGGGGGTAGGGGGGATGGGATTTTATCACTTTGGATTAGTTGTTTCCTATAAGGTAATCAATTTTGTGACTCTCCTCTCTTCCCTTAAGGAACATCAAAAGTATGCGTCAGCAGGTGGCACATGGTAAAGGTGCTGGACACTCACATGGCTGGCTCAGTTCAAGGCCCAGACCTGATGGCTTGAAAATTATGCCGGACGTGTGTATAGGCGTGCCCCAAATCCCAGGAGGAATGTGGAGGAAAAGGGATTGAAGCCTGGTCATTCTCCCCCTCCTGGGAGCAGGGAGTGATTCCTCATGTTCCCTCTCTCTGTCTCTCTCTAGCGAGCATATGCATCCTATGGCAGAAACCTAAAATAAAAGGACATCAAAATTAAAATAGTATTATACCCATAATCAGTAAATACAGAAGCAATGATTGCTGTATTTTATTTTTAAAGTCCTAGATTTTTGGCGTGTTTCATAAATCTCCTGGTCAAACAAAGTAACTACAGTAACTTGTGAGAAGGGCCATTACAACAGGTAGTACATACAACAACCAACTAACTAAATTTTGAGTAAGAAAAAGGTGCTGAACCACAAATTATCTATTTTCTGTAAGTTTCCTCTCTAGGTACGCATCTGGTGGCTTGGGCACTTCTTTTACATTAGACAGCATGTTATTCTGATTCACACCCCCATGTCAGGTTCTTTTAGTTATTTTTTTCCTCTAAGGTCAATGGTGCAGTGGTGGGCTTTTTTGTTGTTGTTATTTGTTTGTTTTTCAGTTTTTGTTGTAGGTTTTGTGTGCTTGCCAGAGAGAGACAGAGAGGGAGAAAGTGAGATATCACTCCCTGGGGCGTGGTCATCTGCAAACCCTTTTCTACTATTCTCCTCTGGGTTATAGAGGCATGCACACACATATGCTGGCATGATTTTCATGTCACTGGGTCTGGGACTCAAACTATGATCGGCCATTGGGAATCCAGTGCCTTCACCCTGACACCAACTGCTGGCCCAGAGTAGTGGTTCTTACAAGCCGTACTCTCTGTATTATTTCAAAGTGTGCATTTGTTGCTTAGATTAGAAGTTATTATCTTCTTGCCTTCACAGAGTGTTAATGTTTTAAGTTAAATATTCAGTAGCAATGTTATTTTTCCATCTGAAAAATTGAATAACATTACTCAGTGGAACCCTTACTACTACAAAAAAAAATGTCTTATGTATAGATTTTTTTTTTTTTAGATAGATTTTTGCTTTAGGGTATGTGTACTTATCCAGGAGACAGAGAGAGACAGAGAGATAGAAAGCGAGAAATCACATCCCCGGGGGGATTGCCACACCTAATTGTCCATTCTCCTCTCAGGATTTTGGGCACTCAGCACATGCTCTCAGCATGTTTTAACAACCAGATTTGGGACTCGAACCATGGTCAACTATGTGGGAGTCCAGCAATGGCCATTATGCCATCTGCTGGTCCCTTATGTATAGACTTATATAAAGTAGGATTTCCCAAATATATTGTAAGAATGATTTATAAACGTGGATTTAGCTTAAGTAGGAGGGGAGCTCCAGAGCCACTTGACCTTCTGGGTTATGACAATCTGAAGACATTTTAGCTATGAAAAATAGAAGCTTAATTTATTTTTCATCTTTTGTTACATATGTTAATAATAGCAGAAGCCTTTTAGTCAGTCTAGGAGCCTTTTATTTCATATGAAAATATCCGTAAGTGAAGGTGAAAAATAAGTTAGGAACTAGAGTCTAAACATTTTATCAAGAAAAAATGGTAAATATTTATCTCTTCATTTATTCATCTTAGATATACTTATTTTATGTATAATACAGTCTATGAGGCACAAAATATACAAACATGAGTAAACTGGCTCTTTTCTCAATGAATGTATGGTTTCATAAAGAAATACATACACACAAAACCTGTATGTCTAAAATCCCTTCTCTACACACACACACACACACACACACACATGCACACACACACAGTAATCAGGAAAAGAACACTGGTGATTGAGTTTGGTGAAATTTATGAGTCAGGCAAGGTAGGAAAAAAGCATTCCAGGCAGAGGAAATGATACTTATTTATAAAGATGTGCTATAGTGAAAATGAAAGTGATATTCTGAGAAACAAAGGTAGTCTAGAATTTCTAAAACATAGGATACATAAGAGAGAGTGATGGGGATTTAGTGAGGAAGAATGTTAAACAATAAAGTTGCTTGTATAATATGTTATAAAGCTATGGCTTTAATTTTTTAAATAACAGAAATAATATTAAGGAGAGCGATTATATAACATTTCTTGAATTTATCATATTTGTCCTTCACTCTGTCTCAGGCACCTAATTCCAGGAGAGGTACCAGACCATATCAATAGTTTGAAACCCTCTAAAGTCTAAATTGTATGCATCATTTTCTTACTACACTTCCTGTAGTAAGAACTCACTTTTAGGTCAGAGCTCTTTCACTACTACTACATTACTTTAATCCACTGGTTTTATGACCTTATTTTTTTACAC
The DNA here is from genome assembly GCF_000334495.1 of Tupaia belangeri chinensis. Taxonomy (NCBI): domain Eukaryota; kingdom Metazoa; phylum Chordata; class Mammalia; order Scandentia; family Tupaiidae; genus Tupaia; species Tupaia belangeri. Next base: position 704,858 of record NW_006206450.1, on the reverse strand, counting down.
TTTTGCCATAGAGTGTGTATGTGTTCACCAGAGAGAGAGACATAGAGACAGAGAGAGAGAGATGGTAAGTGGGGAAGTGAGAAATCTCCCCCCAGAGGGAATGGCCATGCCACAATCACTTTTCTGCCATCCACCTCTTGGATTTTTGGCACACATGGGCATGTACTCCATGCAATTTTCAAGCCACCAGGTCCAGAATTTGAACCGCAGTTGGCCATGTGGAAGTCCAGCTCCTTAACCACTATACCACCTGATGACCCTGGTTTTTATGATCATTCAAACTTAGAAAAGAGTGGGCTGGCTCTGCACCCTTAGTGGGTAAAGGAACCTGAGTCCATGTGGAAAACTACAGTTTAAATCCTGGCCTTGGTGGCTTGAAAAACATGCTAGGAACGACCAGCAAATAGTCTAGCACTTACATTGCTGGACTTCCATGTAGTTGACCAGCGTTTGAGTCCCCAACCTGGTGGCTTAAAACTCATGCTGGGTGTATGTGCATGCATGCCCAAAATCCCAAGAGGAGAATGGAGGAGAAGGGATTGCAACATGACCATCTTTCTTGAGGGGTTATTTCTTGCATTCTGTCTCTCTCTGTCTCTCCAGCAAGCACATGTGCCCTATAGGAAAAATTTCTAAAAAAAAAAAAAAAAGGAAAAGAAAAGAAAAACATGCTAAGAATGTGTATGTTTATTCCCCAAATCCTGACAGGATGGAGAAATGGAGAAGCGATTGTGATGTGACCATGCCCCATTGGGGGGGTACTTTCTATCTTTCTCATTCTCTCTCATTCTCCTTTTTATACTCTCTATCTTTGGTGAGCACAGACTTCCTCTGGCAATTAAAAAAAAAAAAGGAAGAATGAAAAGACTGATAATGATATTACCAAACTGCTGTCAGTCCAAAGCACTGTCCTAGTTAACTGCTCCTCTCCCATTTGGCCAACCCACGTGATCAGGGACAGTGCGTTGTCGTGTTCTCCAGCTGGCTTTCAGTTTACTTCTATGTACTCCATGAGTTGTTTTGCTATTACATCTTTTACAATCTGTTATATAATTATTTGTTTATGCAAGTACCTGCTCCCTGAAATTGTAACCATAGAACTGCTGTTTTATTTGTTTATTTATTTATTTATTTCTAAAGAGTATGTTCACTCACTAGAAAAAGAAAAAGAGCGACAGAGAGAAAACGAGAAAACATTCCACATGGGGAATGATCACGCTGTTGTCTCTTCTCTGCATGGTCAGCCATGGGGGATCTGACCATCTTAACTACACCACCGCCTGGTCCCCGTGGAACTACTGTTTTACTTATTTTCATATTCTCAGAATCTGACACATAGTAGGACCTTAAAAATGCCATTGAATTGAATTGTAAAGAAAGTACCAGATGTCAATTGATAAGTATAAAATAAAGAGATAAGGCTGCTGTTGCTGGATGTTGTAAATTTTGTTTGGAGAAATTCTGTTTGGGATGATACAAAAACTCCAATAAAGAGAGCCAGGAGAATGCTGAACACAGACTAGGATTAGAAGTGATTAGTTCTTGTTTTTAATCTGTTTATTTTGAAGAAAAATGTCAGAGGCATGCATACGCTTTTTATTAAGAAGTTACTCAATTAGCAAAATAATCTCAATCTCAGTCTCAAAATAATGAAAAAAATAATAGACACCAAAACCATTATTTTCTTATCTAAAATAATGGCATTTCCATAGTTTCTAAATTATTAAAATTGATTCCTGAGGAAAAATAAAACATGCCTTATTTCTCTGTAAGTGTTTATTCAGAAATATATATATTTTACGAAAATTGTCTGGGTTTGTCCATTAGATATCCTACATGCCTTCATCACTTCTGTTATTAGTCTGTCCTGTCTTTAATTCTATTTTGCAAAATCTTTTTAGGATACATCTGATAACACATACTATTTTAATGCTGAAAATTCTGCGCCATTTTCTTTAAATGAGTCTCTTATCTTGAAGTATTTGTCCTTATTGATATTGCATTGTTTTAGAACCTAGAGTCCTGAGTTTAATTCCGAATTCTGTCAGTAACTTTGTCCAAGTTACTTTTCTGCCTGGTGCCTAAGTATAAAAATAAACATCTAATCCCACTCTATGGGAAATGTACAATAATATTTTTAAAGCACTTTGTATTCCTAAGGCAAAATGTACTATGCAAACCAAAAGTTTCATTCTTTCTGAAAGTGAGTTGAAAGCAAAAAAAAAAAAAGAAAAAAATCCCAAGTATGTGATGGAATTTGTTTCCCTGTATAAATAATTAAAATGACATTTTGCAGGAGACACTCTAGGGTTCACCAAATAAACCACTAACTTGTTGTTTAATACTTGCTACCACAGGTGCTTTAAGAGCAAAACCTGCAGCATATCAAAGTCATTTCCTTACTTAATTTTAGGTGTCACTTTCCTTTTAGTTTTACACATATCATGTATAAAACAGGAGGTCATTAGAAAAAAAAGAAAGATATTTTTCCCTATTTTTTTTGAGGAATTTTGAGTTAATTGTTCATGCTTTTATTCTTCCCTTTTTTTTTTTTTCTTGGAGAGGTTTTCGCTATAGGGCGCGTGTGCTCGCCAGACAGACAGAGAGAGACAGAGAGATAGAAAGCGATAAATCAGCCCCCAGGGGGGATGGCCACACCACAATCCCTTCTCCTCCATTCTCCTCTTGGGATCTTGGGTATGCACGCACACCCGCCCGGCATGAGTTTTAAGCCACCGGGTCCGGGACGCGAACCACAGTTGACTATGTGAGAGTCCAGCGACATCCCCATTACGCTAACCGCTGGTCCCTATACTTCACTCTTCACAGAAACCCTTGTTCCCTGTATGGCATAGACTACAAGTATTAAAATCATTCTGAATGACAAGACTCTTGCTTTAAAACCATTCCTTAAACAGGAGAAGGCTGGAGATTACAAAGACCAAGAACAGGATATTTTCAGGTCTCTGATATCAGCTGGAAAAGAAAACTAACTTAATGCTTAATCTTATAAATGCCATTTACTTATATTAAGTATCTACCATGTGCCTGACATGATGGAAAAAATATTTTGGGTGAATAAAGATTGGAGATGGAAGAGTACTAACAATTTCAAATTCAAAGAAAAGTCCAAGAATACCCTTCAGGTTCACTTACTCTGTTTTTCCCAGTATACTCTTTTTCTGATCTTATATGCAATTTCAATCCGTCATTCCCTTCACGTTTATACAATTTAATGGCCTCTTCTCTTATCTTTTTCTTTTATTTTGATTTAAGAGTCTAAGATTCACCACTTCAGCCACACTTTCCTCCAGAAGCTAAACCTCACTGCTCCATTTCCTCTATCTGGCAAAACTCTGTATCTTGCAGATACCCAAAAAGAGCTGCCTGAGTTATCCTCAGCCCAGTGAGGCTGCTATCCTGGGAGACCACCACTAAGCTCCTCGGTGTCCTCCCAGCACACGTGGAAATAGTCTGTGCTTCCTAACAGGGTTTATGGAGCAGGGGCATTCTATTGTCATGACTTGGTTCCCTGGCATTTTCCCAACAAAATGTAAAAATATGATAGGTTTTTGGCCTGGAATATCTCAATGTATCCAGAATATTTAGCTATTTTCCACCCAGCCTCATTGCTCTCCTCTTCTACATTATGAAAAGCCGTTTCTTCTCTATTCACTTCCTGTCTTCAGACTTATTAACCAAAACTCATTCCTATTCTCAGCAACTCAAGTGCCTTTCAGCCTACAAACCCACCCTCCTTAGCAAACATTCAAAAACTATCCTTTGTTCCAAGGTCATGTCCTTTGTTGTTTGAACTGGGATAGATGTGGTTAATCTTGCACTAAAAGTAGCTTATCAACCTATTTCTTTCAATACACACACGCACGCGCGCGCACACACACACACACACTTCCACTGATTCCACTGTTCCCTCTTCCATTCTGACAGGTGTTGTTGTGGCAAGTTATATGATAGAACTGATTGAGTTCAATTCAAATTCAGATTATTCAAGACTAATTGGATCCTCACTGCTGCTCCACAAGTCTTTTCATGTCTCTTGAGCTTTTGAATTCTGAACAGCAGCTGTCCTAAGCTATTTTATTCCCATCAAGACCTGACTTCCCTCTCATGACATAAATTATCTTGTATTTAGAAAAAATAATCCAAGCTAATCTAATGTTAACCCCCTCTGTTATGCCTTAAACTGTCCTCCTATTTTCTGACCTTTTCTATACTTTACTGTCTCAGCGGAGAAGTTGTCCATTCTTTGTTCTGAGATTTTGTTGATGTAGTAATAGTGCAGTGAACACTTGGATGAATCTCAGAATTCTTCTGATTTCACTCCGAATCATGAGGAAGGTGAATTATCAAAGTTGATCTTGGGTTTCCTTTCCTTTTTTTTTTTTTTTCTTATTTATTTATTTCTCCCATGAGGGTGGAAGACACAGAGAGGGAATGAGAGAGAGCAGGAACCCAACAGGATCTTCACTCCCTCATCCTTCCCAGAGTCAGCCAGCCAGGAGAGCTGGCATGAGTGAATGTGTCTGGTATACACAGCGAGATCTCTGAATGTGAACCCAGGACCTCCTCCTATGACCTCGGTACTGCAGAGCTTTGTGTTACTGCCGCACCGCCATGGCGAGCTGGTGTCCTGTTCTGCCATTCCCTCTTCTCCATCCTACCTTCCTGATTACTTCAGTGCTTCAATGCTTTTGCATTTCTTCTCTTCCTTCTGTGCCTCTACCATTTGCTTCTAGACTCACAACCTCAAAATGCTGAAATCTGGCCCAGCCACAGCAGTGCAGGTGTAGAGTGCCACTGCACAATATTGGAGCAATATCGAAGGTCTGGGTTCACATCCTGGGTAGACCTGAACATGCAGGGGATGCTTAGGGGTGCACCCATGATCCTGGTTGGCTGGGAGACTGGGACAGGGAGGATAGGAGCATGACAAAACCCTGCTAAGAGTACCTCTCATGAGAAAGAAAAAAAAAATCTTAACAAAAGAAAAGTCGTAATCCTACTTACCTTGTAGGTTAGATCTTATAATTTGCCTCCCTTGAGCTAGCTCTCCAGCCTATCTCACTGCATGATGGAATTATTTCTTTTCAGATTTGCCTGTTGTATGCTGTTGCCTCCTTATTTGGAGGGACTTTGCCCTGCTTCTACCACCTACTATTCAGAGTTAAGGTTAGAGTTATGGATAAACATATGTAAATGAATCATACATCTTATCTACAAAGAGTCTTATTTGAAGTAGGAAAGTCTTTAGTAGGAAACAGAAAAAGGTGAAGTAAAGATTAATGAGGTCTGTTGTACTCAGGTCCCTCATTGGACTGATCTTCTTTTCTTTTATAATTACTTGACATGTCCCCTGATAATTTCCTAATGGGAAGAGTAAAGCTACTCGTGACTTTCCAATACCAATAATATTTATTCAGGATAAAAATGATTAATTAAAAAATAACATATTTACATATATATGAAAATAACATATATATACATATGTTATATATCTATGTATATATATGTATGTTATTTTTATATATAAAAACACACACATATTTAAATTTGCCAAGAGCATGTGTGCTTGCATAGAAAGAGAAAGAGGAAAACAAGGAAGAAGGAGAAAGTACCCTCTGTGGGGTATGATCATACTGCAATCCCTTTTCTTTTATTTCTCCATCCTTTTGGGATTTGAGGCATGAATGCATATACACAAGTGTGTTTTTCAAACCACTCAGTCAGGGACTCAGACTGCATGGTCAGCCATGTGGAAAATAGCTCTCTTAACCACTAGGTCATAGCCTGGCCCTAATCTAGCAAAGTCTTAATATTTTTGGTTTTGTATAGTTTTGGTGGTCACTATCTACATACATGACACACGCTGTATTAGCTCTATCACACACTTGTAACATTCAGTACAGAAAGTTTGAAAAGAGAAGTGATGATTTTTAACCCCCCTTACTTTTCCCACCTGCATCCCAGACAATCACAAGGACTCCAGAATCTTTATACTAAGTCCTTCTGTAGGACTTTACCTGGGTCTGTGTGGGCTTGGATTTTGTTTATATATTTTGTTTTAAACCTCAGGGTAGACAGTTTTTACACCTGACTTCTCTGGATAAGGTGTGTGCTAGTATTCTGACAAAGTTATCTATGCTGCTATAATATTATGTGAGTTTTTACAGTTATCATGACATGCATAGCAGGTGATTTTTAAGACATAACATTTTAGTATTAACGGTGGATCATTTTAGGCATAAAGACATACTGATAAAAGTAGTATTTCTGGATGTGTTAGTCTTTTAGCAATTTCAGAGCATACCATAGTTTCTTGGGTATTCATAGATTGCTTTCAGATCACCAAAAGTTTGTGAAACCATTCAAAGATCATGCAGCAATTCATATATGCATGTTTACATAATTATTTTTCTGGAAGAGAATACAGAACATTATTCATATTTTCAATAAGATCTGAGACCTCTCAAAATGCTAAAAACTTTCAACTTATTTTTACTAACTTCAAAACACGTTTGAATGGAGCAAACAAGTGTCTAACATTTTAACAGCTATTATTGAAACTTTTCACTGATTTTTGTTGTATGTAGTTATTCTTTTCTCATCTTAGATATGGTCACTCCATAAACTAATTATATTGTGTAACAGTATGGTATCTCTAAACATAAATAGTTCACCTCACTTAGAAGCAATTATTTGATCTTCATAAATAGAGTTTGCATTTCACTAACCTGAGAATCTCTAAATCCATGTGGATTATTTTTCTTTTTAAATTGAATTATTCTTTACTTAGTGTTTTCTCTTAATAGATCACAGGTATTAATCTTTTAAGCTAGCATGTTATGTTTTCTTTAAAAAATCACAAAATGTGGTTTGCTATCTTTCATTTTTTAAGAAGCTATTTTTAGGTAAAGCTCACATTCGGTTTTCAACAATATATTTAAAAATTAGACTCAAGTTCTAAAACTATTTTCACTTGCTTCTAATGTAGAATACAAAATTGAACTAAGCATCTGACATACATAACCCATGAATTTGAATATAGATTGCTTCATAATATTGCCTAAGGTATTGTATCTAATGGCAAAATGGTAGAATATGAGATATTGTTAATTTTAACAAAATTAACTTTGTGCTTTGTGAGTGTTGTATATTTCTTTTTATATTTGCCCCAGGGTATTTATAGTTGAAACAAAGTTCCTTATTTGCAGTCAGAAAGGATGGACTCCAGCCATCACCTGGCAGTTCTATTGGTTGAGCTTAAATAGCTCAGCAGTGTTCCTGAAAAACATTAGATGTTCCCTTGGGCATGTTTTGAATTTCTATTTTTCATTTTTTTATATATATGTAAACATAAGCAAGTTGATTATAAAAACACCTCTGAACTCTTCTTAATGTTACTGCATATAAATTACTTTCAAATCAGGTGTCCAAAGCATTTATCAGATCAGAGATAGTACTTATGGTGCTCAAAATCATGTGTGTGCATACAAATTATATGTATCCATAAGAAGCAATAACAACAGTGCACTTTTCATTTAACACCAAAGTCTTCATTAATTGCCACTGAATGAAATTTTATCATAGTTAAACTCAGACCCATTTCCCAGTAATAATAATTTGAGAGGTTATAGGAATTTATATTCCTCAAAAACTAATTAATAGTTTCTACATAATCATCTATATAAAGATGTTAGGTTTTGCAGCTATTGTGTGCTATATGTAACTAATTAAAGGTCTCTTTTCATTATTGCACATAACTAAGAGGTGACAGATGTGACCACCCCAAAGGGCTAAGTGATCAAGTAATCATGAAGTGTCCCTTCATCCAAATGACTACTTTCTATTTTTTTATATCTATCAGTGGAAATAAGGAACAAGTTAGGGAGAAGAGGAAAGAAGGCAGTGAAAAGGAAAAGCCCAAAAAACAGTGGTGATTTTTTTTTAACTTATACTTTATTCTTTCATGAACTTAAGAACTTTCCATCCTTATTCTGGTTGAGCCTGGTTCGTTTCTGCATTTTAACACTGTATTATGCACAAGATGAAGTCTTGATCTCACCATAAACTTGCATGGAAACAGGTTCATTATATAATACATATTTTTATATTAGTAGAAATAACTTTCCAACTTTTCATTTGTTTTCATATCTATTTATTACAAGAAACTATTGCCTAGAAATAGAGCTATTGTGTTGCTCTGCTGAAAATTACTGTGCATAACAGCCTTAATATGTTAAATTTGTTTGAATTATTGGTAGAGCCCACCAAACAAGCTCCATATAAGAGAGCATAATTCTTAGCAGACAGAAGATCCATTCATTATTTCTACTATAATTACAGTGAAAACATTATTGATAAATCAAACCAAAATAATTATTCTTTGAAAAGAAAAGAATATTTGTAGCTTTCTAATGCCATGGAAGATGCTGTGTGTGAAATTGTTCTCTTGCTCACTCTCAAATTTGCTGGGACAGCCCAGAAATATGAAATGCAACTTTCCACATCATTTCCTCCACCAAACTTCATTTCCGCCATCAATGGTAGTGAAATTATAGGCCTTCAAACAGAACATATGGAACAGAAATCATTTTATCAGAATGAAGATGTAACATCCACTCCCCCCACCCCAACCTCAAGCAAGAGAAATAAAAATAAGTTTTTATAGCTTTGAAGACAATCCACAGGAGGTAAATTTCCCCCCATAGCAACACTCTACTGAAAAGTGTACTAAGGAAGCATTTCGATTACCAGCTAGCTGAACATGATTCACAATTCTCAAATAAACTTTTTTTCCAGTTCTCCGAATATGTAGAAAATTACTTGAAGAAATAACTATAGAAAATAAGAATGTGAAAGCCGGTAGTTGAAAGTGGAGAGAGTAATGTTGAATAGTTTGTTCAAATAACTTAAACTTATTGAAATCTCACTGTTACATTATGTTGGTGGATTCCATATTTGAAGATAATACGACTGCCTGATGTCATTGTTGTTAGCTGTGGGCCCTAAAGGTACCTGGAAGGACCCATGTGGAATCAGGAGCCTTTTTTTCAGTAGATGTGAAGAATCTTTTGGCTTGGGGAAATGGTTGTTTTTGACTTATTCCCTTCCCTTGAAAATGCCCACGGCTTTGCTAAATGTGAATGACCTCATTTCTGATTGCTGTGTGCCAGGTCGGTCTATCTGCTGTTTGTTATTTCCCAAAAGTCGACAGTTACTCCACATTGTTTTAAATTGTGTTTCAGTAGTCTTAAAGCTTTTCTTCAGACTGCTGTGCTTATAGCCATCGTAGGACATTCTAGGAGCAAAGCGCTTTCACAACCTTACAAAATACAACAGGAAAAATACAAAAATCACTTCATTTGCTACACCACACAAAGTGGGAACATTTGCTTAAAAATGTCCCTAAAGAACATTGCTGAATATTTGCATGAAGAAAAATCCCTTTAATTACAAAATAGCAAAACAATGGTTTCAATATTGAAAAAACATCCTAGTTTAGCAGCGATTTGAATAATCCCCCAAAGAGAACTAACATTCTTACAAAAAGAGACAAAAAATGCTGCCATGACAAAAATGCCAAGTCTACATTGTAAAAGAAAGTAGACAATCCCTAGATTATGGGTTTGAGTTTTGAGAATTGTATAGAACTCGATGTAAAAGAAGCAATGTACCCACAGAGTTTTATGCCTAAAGTCCCAAAGTCAACATGGGTTCACAGATATATATATATGCATCAACTTGCTATGGAAAGTATTTAGATTAATTAAGATATTTTGTGAATCAATGAAATGTGGGAAAAAATAAAAAAGGAATGGAAAGCAACTGTAGATACTAAAGACTGTGGGAGGAGGGAAGGAAATGGCAGAGGATGAGAAATGGGAAAAAGATATATATATATATATATACAGGAAACAAGAAATAGAAAACTGTCTGTTGATGATAACATGTATGATTAAGCAACTTTACAGTGTATTCTGGATGGGAAATGACATTTTGTATGCTGTGGTGATGTTCAGTGAAAGAATATAAATAAATTAATAAAAAAATTTAAAAATAAAAGAGAAGAAGCAGTGTAATCCAGAATACAGAATTTTAGTGTAAGAGTTATAAAGGGTTGTGATGTAATTCAGTGGACTTACATATTTCTTCATTAAAATATAATAAATTATGCATTTTATATATGTAGGGTTCCTTTTGAAGTAATCAGAAATCATTAGCCATCTCTTTTAAAAAATTAGATTAGATTATCTTAAGGTATTTACATCATATTTTACCTCTATGTCTTCAAACTCGTCCAATAAACAACATTAATATGTAAAAATAACTTGGTATTTTAAATGCATTAAGTTTATCTGTGGTTTGATGCTTTTTTCCTTTGATAACTATGTTTAAAAGATCTTATGTGCAGCATCATTAAGGTGAGTTCAGAGGTGATTTTTAAAATCTACATGTTATGTCTTACCTAGTCACAATATGAAATTCAGCTTGTGGTAATCTTCACCTCTTCCCCAGGAAAAGTACTTCCAAATCAAATGTGTTTAATTGTTTTAAAGTTTATTTTTATTCATGATAGAGAGCATGTGTGTGTGTACCAGAGAAAAAGAAAAGCATCCTTGCAGGGTCTCCTTGTGCCATGAACCCCTTCCTGCAGCCTTCTGCTGGTGGGTCTCTTGGACGTGTGCGCCCAGAGTGATCTCAGGACGACCTGGGAACAACCAAATCTACAGTCTGCCTCGGGGCTTCTCACACTGTAGCTCAGTATGCTACCAACTGTGCCATCAGGCCAAGCTTGTTATCTGTTTAGCTTTTTTCTTTTCTTTTTTTTTTTTAAACATAGGGATTCGTTTATTACTTTTTGGTTTTACAAACAAAGGCACCTAATAATGCTTCTATTTACTTACTAAAGATGGTCAACTTCCATTTAAAACAAGCAAGCAAATTAAAAAAAAAAAATCTCACATAAAAAAAGTCACAAATCTGTTCCCACAGACAAAGACAAAAAGAGGAGAAATGAGATTGTTTTCCTGTCTGCTTCCAAGCTTTACTACACAGATTCAAAAAAATGGTTATTTAATACCATCCTCAAGTAAAAGGATGCTGTATTGCCATGCTTCTCTGCATTGAGTTTTAGGAAAAATTAATGCTGCCATGTCTGGGCCACAGTGAGAGTATTAGACTGATTAGGCGTGATCTTTTATGGACTACCAGAGAAGCAATGCTAATCTAGAAGAGTCATAGAACAATACGGTGGAGGAAGTAGAATCAGGGAATTTGGACTTTTTATTTTGGGAGCAAGCACATTTCACAATAAGAACCATATAATAGGAAAGACATATTGTGTACAATGTAAGAATTGCTTTTGTAATTTAAAGTATTACATTATACATGTAATGTATTTTGTATATCATAATTTAGTCTATATAATCAATTTATACTTCCCCCCCCATGCATCAAATGGAAGTTGAGGGAAGAAAGTGCATGAAGGGCTTAATGATACATATTTTTATTTTCTCATTGTCCTCCTAGTTGCCCTAATTTCATGGTGTCTTTTCAGAAGACTTATAGGTGAATGGCTCAAAATTTTAAAAATACAGTTTATTGAGCTTTACTTAAAATAATTATGATATTTATTTAATATTATTGTTTTTCATGCATATAAACTATAGGAACTAGTTATATAATAAAAGTTAGTTGATGGTTAACCTCTACTTGTCTATTAAATTATATGTGTAAAACAGTTATTTAAAATGTTTCCTTGATAAAAATTCTCAGGGGAACTTCACTATGAGACAGACTTCATTTGTCAAATATATATCACCTTCAGTCTTTGATTTTGTCTACCCTGATCTGCAATTTGTACTTATTGCAGAGTTAAGATATAGAGGAAGAAACTGTCTATTGTACCATGGGTCAAAAGCCAGATCTGACTTCCAGGTGTATAGTTTTATTTTTTTAGAATTATTTGTTTAATATTATTTATCTATTATTATTTTGTAATTTGACCAGAGAAAGACAGAGAGAGGAAGAGAGAGGAGAGAAAAAGAAAGAAAGTAAGAAAGCTTTCTTTCCAAACTTTCTCCACCAAGTTTGGGACTCTCACTATGGTTAGCCATGTGGGAATCCAGTGCCCTTTCTACTAGGCCAACAGCCAGACCCTTGATTTGTATGGAAAGCAATGTCAGAGCAATATGCTTTGTAGATGTTGGTGACAAAAATGTTTTGTTTGTCAGAACTTTAGTCAGCTTCCTAAACCTCCCAGACCCACCTCTGTACTTACTTCCTGGATCGGTGTAAAATTCATTTTAAGCAAGGACTCTGCTAAGTCACTTTAGCAAGAATCCCCCCACTCTTGATATCTGATAACCTCAATACCTGATATGGTTCCTGATTCTCCATCATTCCCCAAGTGCTGTCTGGTCACCCTGGCATTGTCTTCAGCAAGAATTTTATTAAATCAGTTTCACCAGAATCCTCTTGATCCCTTATGTTTCCTCTTAGTAATTTTTCATTCATTGGCCCTCCCCCATTCCCTAAATATGAATTCCCACTTGACCATGTTGTATTTAAGTTGAACCCACATCTCTCCTCACTGCAAAATCCCACTACACTGGTTCCTAATACCTATCACCATAATTCTGAATAAAGTCTTATTGGATATTTTTTTTCTTTTATTTTGAGTAGGGAAGTCAGTCTCAGAAAGAGAACAATGGAACCCCACACTGTTGGAGTCACTCATATTAGTGGTGAAATCATTTGCTGATGCTATTTAGTTACATTTTGCATTGTGCACAGGAAGAGGCCAGTTATTGGCTCTTATTGGTAGTTATTGGTAGTTGTCGGCTATTCTCCAAAGTCAACAAGACTGAGTAATAACTTAGAAAATTAATCTAATGTAGTCTTCTAACAAGTACCATTCTCTAATCACAATCTTCAGTAATTCCCAATTTCATTTATATTACAGCAGGGTGGATAGAACTTTTTATCATTTCTGAGGTACTGAGTAACTATGTATTTTCTCACAGACATAAGGTGGCCAAAATTCAACCCTCAACTATCAGAGAATACTATTTGTTTTTTATAATTTAAGATATTCATAAATACATGTGTTATATAACCTTTTTTTTTTTTTACCTTTTTTTTTTTTTGTTTGGTCAGATGGCATGTGTGCTTGCCAAGAGGCAAGGGCTGAGGGAGATGGAGAAAGAACTCCCCTGTGGAGTGTGCTCATGCTGTAATTTCCTCTCGTCCATTTCTCCATTGCATTGGAATCCCGGGTACATGCCCACATTTGCTGCACATTTTTTTTTTATTATCATCATAATCTTCTTTATATTACATTGGATTACATATAACTTTACAGTGTATTACATTTTTTTTTCAAAAGGGAATGCCATGCATGTCAGTCAATACAGAGACATTAATTTCCCCACTTCATCATTCAGTATCTTTTGTATGTTTTTCCCAATCATTATTATGATTATTCTAATTATTTTTTAAAACAGTCGATCACTATTTTTCATTTTGCTTGTAAAAAGACTTTACCCATCATGAAGTACTTCTCAGGCCAATCCAGTTGAGAATACTATACATGTCATCATCAACAGGTAATAAGCCATATCTGTTTCTCACTAACGTCCTGCCTCTCTATTGTTCCCTTGCTATCTTTCTCTGTCCTCTTCTCCTCACCCCCCCACCCCCATTCCACACTGTCCTATTCTCGTTAAGTACCTTCACTGCTTTTATGTCCTCTAATTTTTCACTCTTTACCAGTGCGGATAGTCAGTATATATTGAGTGAATACATACAGTATCTTTCTTTCATAGCCTGGCTTACTTCACTCAGCAATAGATACCCCATATCTGACCACTTTCCATCAAATGCCAGGGTCTTGTTATTTTTTTATCTCCACATGTTTTTCAAGTCACTGGAGCCAGGATTTGAACCAGCTATGTCAGATCTGTCTCTCTCTCACTAAGTGGGCCACAGAACTCACCCTGTAATTTTTTTAAAGAATTATTTATTTAACTTTATTTATTATCATTATTTTCAATTTGCTATAGGGCATGCATGCTCACAAGAGAGAGACAGAGGTGTGGGACGGGGGCAGTGAGAAAGCAAGCTGCCAGGTCTGGGACTCAAACTTTAGTCGACCAGTGAGAATCCAGCACCTTAACCACCATGTCGCCTTCCAGCCCCTGGCCCTGTAATTTTACTTTAAATGTTAATCATAAATTGATTTGGGAGGATACTCATAAACATGGTATGGGCAGGTTTTATTGCATTGTGGTTAAGTACACTATACACTAGAGAAGTGAGCTTAAGTCACTTATTTGACTTCTCTATATTGCTTATAAAAAGTGAAAATAGCAGCCAGCAGGTGGTGTGGTGATTAAAGTACTAGACTTCCACATGGCATACATGCATGCCCAAAGTCTTGAGAGGAGACTGGAGAACAAAGGATTGTGGCATGGCCATTCCCCTGGGGGGACGATTTTTTCACTTTCCCTCTCTCTGCACATACCTTATGACAAAAATCTGAAAAAATAAAAGTGATAATAGTAATGGTGTTTATTGTCCGTGTGTGGTAAAGATTAAATGTTAATCTCCTAAAATGGTGCCTGACATGTAAACAGGATATAATTCAAGCTCATATGCTAGAGAAGTTACATAATTAATCAAACGTGTAACATTATTTCTAAATAATTGGGGAAATGGTAATTTTTAGTGTGAATAATTTTATATCTTGTCCATGAAGCTCCTAAATTTTTAGAACAAAAGTAAAACTCTTCCTTTAAATCATTCTCTTTTTTCCTTTCTCTGGCTATCGTTAAATTACTTAGAACCCGTATTAATCACAGGCTTCTAGTATAAACCAAAAGAATAAAAAAAGGAAATTGTAACTATTAACCAAGAACACCACTAATTGCTCTAAATGTTTAATAAGGTAAAGTTCTACTAAAACAGAAATATTTTCAGAATGTGATTTTAAAAATGTAGAGGCCATGAGGTGGCATAGTAGCAGCACAGTTGGACTCACATGGGAAAGGTTATGAGTTCAGGTCCCAGGCCTTCCCTGATATCCAGGGTACCCATGATCTCTGCTGGTAAAACAGGGTGGATCATAACATAAAGACCTTGTTGGGGGAGCTGTCTCTTTCTCTCCATCTCTCTTTCATGAAAGGAAAAAAAAAAGTAGCTTTAAAAAATGTGAACAGAGTTACATGTTGTCCTTACAGAAAAATTTAAACCATTGTTACAATTAAAGTTTTGAAAGAATGGGCAAAAATATATTAGATAAACCAGAAAAAAGATAAGCAGCAGTTGCATTAGGGATAAACAAAACGGAATTTAAAAGAATAAAAAGATAGGTATTGATATTTACATTCTGTAGTGAGATTGTAATACTACTGAGTCTCATTAAAATGCAAACTTTTGGGGGATAGAGGTTATCGTCAAGGCCAAGACATTGTGTACAATGTAAGAATTGCTTTTTAAGTGATAAGTCACTTAAAAAAAACTGGGACTAGCAGGTAGGTTAAGGTGTTGGACTCCTGGATGGCCAACCATGGTTCAAATCCCAGACCTGGAGGCTTCCTTTCTCACTTTCTCTCTCTTTCTGTCTCTTTCTGGTGAGCATGCATGACCTATAGCAAATTTAATAATAACAATAATAAATGAAATTGAATAATTTTTTAAAGCTTAATGGGGGCAGTCTTGGCTCAGTGGTTATATGAGCAGGATCCAGCATGGCTGACTGTCCAGTTCAATTCCCAGACCTAGGGACGTGAAAAACATGCAGGGTGCATTTATGTATTTGCCCCAAATTCCCCCAAAAAGGGGAGAAATGGAAAAAGGACTGTGAAATAGTCATGCCCCATAGAGGGTGCTTTCTTGACCCCCTCCCCCCATTCCTTTTTAGCAAGCATGCATGTGCTCTGAAAAATTAAAATAATTTAAAATAGTTAATAAATAAAATTGGCCAAAGATGATCATTTATGTTGCATAGTTAATAAATAAAATTGGCCAAAGATGAAAATTTGTGTTTCTAAGTATAAAAGTAATTCACTTTTTTGTTATATGTGGCAGGTATTATGTGTGGCTTTTTACATACATTAACTACTTCAGGAGTCATTCATAATGAAGACAACCTCATCTTAAAGATGTGTGACAAATGAAAGACCAGCAAAATATTCATGACAAAAGCTACTGAAAATCTAAGGTAAACTGATAAATATAATTACTAAAAGAATCATTAATAAGTCACTCATTGAAATACTATCTAATGCATAACTACAGGCAGGAAATTGGAGATTTGAATAATATGACTAAAAGGTAAACTAATCCATATTTTGTGTACTACAAAGAGAATACACATTTTAAGGCAAGACAAATGAATAATTGAATTAATATATTGTGTGTAATGAGGTCCCAGTCATTAGAACCTCCATGCAAGATTATGATCAGTTTTGGAATTCTTATTTTAGACATTTTGATGTTGACAGTCTGTTTTCCAATGTACAATGACAGCTGATGTTGAAGTTTAACCATTTTAAATCACCCAAATAACTCAATAGTGACTAAGTTTGATAAATTGCAACTCCAACTTATCTACAAAGATAATTTTATTGCAATAGTACCATTCAACCAACTCTCAAGCTATTGCTAATGGAGGGTAGTTGAAGGTGAAGGTGCCCATCCCAATAGATAGCTGAATAATGGATGATTTGCAAAGGAAGGGTCATCATAAACTGGTTTCATACTCCTCTTTTCACTTTCTTCATCATCCTACTTGATATTTTTACAGCAAACGACAATTGTCTGCTTTTGTGTTAGAACATTCCATATTCCTTGTTCTATAATTTCTCTGGTAGTTTACTCTCACTATTTTCTCCTCTTTACATGTCTTATTCATAGGTATTTGTTAGGACTAAATCATTGACCCTTTCATTCTACCTCAGATCTTTTTCTTTTTTTTTCCTCAGCTTCATAGACTTGGCACAATTTTCAGTTACTTTGGATTTCACATGTAACAGTGAAGGCAAATCAATGCTAATAATACAGGAGACTGGGAAGAAATAAAGTGCTGGCTGAGGGTTGTGTTGAAATTGAAAATATGTATTTCTCTCTAACTTTCCTAATTTTATCGCCTCTTTTCCACTAATGAAAGATTTTATGAGGAAAGGCACTTACATTGTTTTACTAAGAATTTTATTTGGCACTATTGGAAGTATTAATAAAAACTGGTTTCAAACCTTTGAAGGGATTAAGGGTATTTAAAGTGTACAGATTCTTGATGTACATTGGAAAATTGTTTGTTACATGATAGTATACTATAGGAGAAAATTTTATCCAGTTGTTCTCATAATAAAGAAGAAGATATTTTGAGTGGAAACATTCTTTAGTAGTGCCTTGTACGAACAAAGGTGAGAGAAGTCTGCAGAGAGAACGCTAGGAACAAGAGGAAGGAGGGTGTTTAAAATGATCTTATTGGATACCAGTATGAATGTTGACAAAAGTTTTTGAGGCACCAAATAATCTTTCAAAGTTTTAATGTTGGAGGCAATGTTTGTTTGTTTGTTTATTTATTTATTATTAAATGAAGAATGACTCTTGAAGTATAAGGCCTTGGGACATTTGAATTATGATAGTAAGCAAAGGAAATAATACAAGAGGAATTATAAATTATCCTAGTAATGAATTACACTTGACACTGTGTGAACCTCACTCTGTAATGTCCTTGTCTATTTTCCATTCCTTTTCTGATTTTTAAAAATTTATTTAGAGAAATTTTTGCCATGGGGCATGTGCACTACTGGAGAGACATAGAGAGAGATTGAGAAGAAAGTGAGAAATCACCCCCCAGGAAAAATGACCACGCCACAATCCCTTCTCCTTCATTCTCTTTTTGGGAGTTGTGGGCACATACGCACATGTATCGGGTGTGAGTTTCAAGCCACTGGGTCTTGGGATTCGAGCTATGTTTGGCCACATTCGAGTCCAGCACTTTAATCACCATGCCATCTGCTGGTTCTCTTTTCTGAGTTTTAAAGATCAACTTTGTTGAGGTAGAATTTACATATAATTATATACACTCATTTCAATTTACGTACAATTATATATCACAGTGTACAATATGATGATTGCTAAAAATGTCTATATCCATGTCACCACCATGGATAATAAATTCACAGAACATTCCTTTCAACCCAAAGAATTTTGTTGTTCTCTTTGCTGGCATACGCTCTCATGTAACCTCAGCTCACATATCTGCTGTTACAGAATTTGATATAAGTGGCTGCATGCATGCCTTGTAAAATATTTGGAGTCTGACTTTATTCACTTGGTCTGATGCTTTAAATTTTTTCCCATGCTGTATTGTGTATTTTGAACTTTTTGCACCTGAGTAGAATCTCATTGTATCATTGTACTACAATTTTTAATCCATTCACAAATTGATGAACAGTTATTTCTAGCATTAGGCTATTTGGATAAAGATGTTATGAATATTCATGTACAAATTTCTGTGTGGAACTGTTTTAATGTCAATTGGGTAAGAACTTAGAATCATGAGAGCTCCAAATTAATTTCTTTTTTTAAAATTTGTTTTGGGGGCACAGTGGTTGAGGCTTTGGACTCCCACATGGCTGTCCACGGTTTGAATCCTGGACCTGCTGGGTTTGCCTTCTCACTTTCCTTCTCTCTCACTCTGTCTCTCTCTGGTCAAATTAAAAATAATAATAAATACTATTAAATAAAATGATAAAAAATAAATAAAATTTGTTTTGATTCTTTGATTGTTTAGATTTTCATATAAATTTTGAATTAGCTTGTAGATACCCCCAAAATGCTTCCTGTAGTTTTGATTTAGATGCCTCTGATTTTAAGGATTAATTCTGAAATACTTTTTAAAAAAAGAATTAGATATTTTATTTATCATCATCATCATTATTATTATTTAATTTGCTACAGAACATGTGTGCTTACCAGAGAGAGAGAGAGAGAGAGAGAGAGCACACAAGTTGCCAGGTCTGGAAATTGAACCATGTTGTCCCACATGAGATTCCAGCATCCCAACCACTATGCTACCTGCTGACCCCCTGAAATACTCTTAGCAATTTTGATTCTTTGATTCTTGAACATGGCATTTCTCTCCATTGATTTAAACCTTCAATGTCTCTCAACACGGTTTTGTACTTTTCACCATACATGTCTTGCCCCCCAAATATATTAAACATACTCTGAATATTTTATGTTTCTGGTTTCTGGATAATATTGTAAAATAAGTTAACTCTTAAATTTAATTTTTACAGTTTTACTTTGTTGCTCTTATATACAAATATAATTATTTTTATTGACTATAAATTCTGTATTATGTTAAATTAACTTATTAATTCTGGCAACTTTCATATAGATTATTTTAGATTTTCTCTATATGAGATCATGAAGTCATTTCAATCTATTGGATGAATTTTATTTCATTTTCTTTCACTTATGGAACTATAACAATGTGGAATAGAAGAGAGGAGTCTGGATCTTTTTGCTTTATTTCTGATCTTAGTGGGAAATAATTGTCTTTCCAATTTTAGTGTGTTATGATCTCTTTCTCCTCAACTAGGAGAGACTGATTTGCCTGCAGGAAAAAAGCTAGGTTATTGTAGTCCTCATCATGAATATTTTCCAATCTTTGTTTTTTTTTTTTTTGGAGATTTTTATAATTTTACTTAACAATCAGCAGTTAGTTCTCATTTCCATTGACTGTAGATTTCTGAAAGTGGTAAAAGATACATAAATTACCAAAGTGTAGAGTTTGTATGGTGAATCTTCATCTTCATTACTTTTTCTAAGCAACTACACATGGGTGCAGTATGGGATATTCCTTATTACTTGGCCCAGACAACTTTGTTCAGTCTGGTATTAATGTCCATATCAGGAGTCCTCAAGTCTCTCATAACAAATTTACAGATCTATTTGGGCACATTTCTTGAAGCCCATGCCATGCATGTACTTATGAATGTTGATGGTGTATTCTCAAGTCATCACCTCGATGGCAGAATGTCTCTTCTTCTTTTGACCACCCTTCTTTGCAAGAAGAATTCTGTTAGGCTCAAGATGTAAAGAAAGGCCACAAGGAATTGTAGGAGAGGGAAATCATCCTATTTCCCATCTTTTAAGGGTTATAATCTTAGGCTGTTTGTTGTACGATGTCTAAAAATGGTTTACTAATGTGATTTGTCACATTTTTAATTTATTTACTATAGAAAAGCAATTCTTTTTCTTTTTTTTTGGAGAGGTTTTTACTATAGGGTGCGTGCGCTCGCCAGACAGAGAGAGACAGAGAGACAGAAAGTGAGAAATCAACCCCCAGGGGGGATGGCCAAGCCACAATCCCTTCTCCTCCATTCTCCTCTCAGGATCTTGGGCATGCACGCACACGCACCCGGCGTGAGTTTAAGCCACCAGGTTCGGGACTCGAACCACAGTCGACTACTTGGGGGTCCAGCAACATAGCCATTACACTAACTGCTGGTCCCTATAGAAAAGCAATTCTAATATTAGGAAATCCAAAATGACAGAAGTTTCCATGCTTAATTTTTTCAAGTATTTGTATCAAAATAATTTTTGAGAAATTTCAACATGGGAGGTAGAAATAATCAATTATTCTCTAGTCTTCAATTGGATTTTTTTTTTGTATACAAAACATTAACCTATTTTCATGTTTTGAATATTGGTTAGGGCTAGAATTTGGATAGTGGAGTATACAATTTTGAGATTGGTACAGATGAATAACATTGTCAGTAACTGCTATTGTATCTAATGTATGTCTTTTATCTCTTTGTCTCAAGAGTCAAGTAAATTCATTTTCATGTCTATTTCTAAATATTCACTTCAAAGTAGGAGAACTTGGAGTTTGTTTCAGTCAGAAATAGAAACAAAACAGCACGGAGAGAAAAAAGCAGAGTTTATCTCCTAACTGATGAAGTTTCTGTCATTAGAGATTTCAGAGAATATTAACTATGCTGAAATCTAACAAAGGGGCTCAACCATGGAAAAAATGTCTGGAAGGTAAAGCGAATTTTTGGAGTAGGTTATCCCAGCACTCATTCCTTCCTTTCTTAGTTCTCTTTCTCTCTCCCCTCAGTGTTCATTTGGCATCAGGGCACAATGATAAAATAGCTCTAGCTCAACAATATTATCCAAGATTGAAAAAAAAATTGAAGGCTCAGGTCCAGCAGTTGGCTGGACTTAATTGAAGGCTCAGGTCCAGCAGTTGGCTGGAGTTTGAAATGGCTAAGGCGCTGGACTCCCATGTAGTCGACGGGGGTTCGAGTCCCAGGCCTGGTGACTTAAACTCACGCCAGGCATGTGTGCATGCATGCCCAAGATCTTGAGAGAAGAATGGAGGAGAAGGGATTGCAGTGTGGTCATCCCCCCTCGGGGGTGATTTCTTGCTTTCTGTCTCTCTGTCTTTCTCTGTCTTTCTGGCAAATGCACATGCCATGTAGCAAAATCTGCTCCCCACCCCCCCAAAAATTGAAGCCTCAGCTATTCTCTGCTTTAATGTGTTTGGTATATGGTGCTGGGGGGAGGTATACAAAGTCTTCAAGTTAATAAAGATGGGATTTATGAAAAAACTATGCATGAATTTAAAATTATTTTTGCACTAAAATATTTTAGTTCTATTTTTCCATGAACTTTTGAAGTATCTTTATTCATAACACTAAAGTCCAAATATTGTACACTCTCAATGCCAATCGTAATTGAGTCTTTCTCTAGAGCAATGGCCCTGTCTCAGAACAATTAAATAGAATTGGAGATGGAATAAAACAAACACACTAGTAAAAGTCTATTATGAAAAGTTCTTTGTATACAAATAGCTTTAAGAACCACTTCTTAGATTATGGCCTTTAAAAATCCTCTTATTCTTTGTTGGAAGGTCAGCTGTATTTGAAGACTAGTTTTGTGAATAATTCTTTAAAATGCCTGTAATTTTAAAACCATTCTGTAAATTATGCTAGTTTTTTAAAAAAAAACATATTTCCATATCACTTATGTTCTAATATTATACATCCAAACTTGTTTAGAGTTTAGCATTAATTTCTAATGTTTCTCTTTTATAGAATTTAACGTGAATTTATTAAAATATCGTAAACTTGCTCACCCTCAGGGTATGTAAGAATGAGCTTCTGCATTCCTGGAAGCAAATTGCAGATCAGCATTTTTAATGCTGCCTAAGATCCTTTGTGTGTGTGTTTTTTAAAATTACCAACATAGATCAAGTTTATGTTAATTGTATGAAAAAGCAACAGAAATAATCAGTAACATTTACACAACTTTAAGTAGTTAACCTAGTTCTGAGGCAGCAGAATTATTCAATAGTCAGCACCTTGAAGTAGGTAAAACATGTAATAAAGCATTTCCTTTTACCAGAGATGTTCTTTTCTCTTTTCTTTCTGCAGGCATGATTGGGTATATGTGTGTAGATGTGGCAGTAGGGATGTGGTTTGAATCATATTGATCTCAATTTAAACTAAATATGTTTATTTATGTTAAACAGTCTACTGTGAATGCCTTCTCTTTTCTTCAAAGATTCTGTGCAGCTCTTAACAGAAGTAGAAATGTCACTAAAGTGACAATGTGGAACAAGCGTCGGAATTCTCTTGTGTAAAATTCCACACAAAAAACATAGAACAAAATACCTGTACTTTTAAAACTTTATAAGAAATCAACATTTATTGAGTGCATAGTTCTATACTTTATTGACTGAACAATAGTCCCATCTTTTTCTTGAAAAGAAGGCCCTCGAGTAATGTGGAAAAGAAAACAAATCTTAGCAATGAGTTGTTATATCCTTCCTCAGGGGCTGTGTAGCATTTTCTGTCTAAATGACACATTTCTCTGTATTATCACATTGTCCTTCCAAATAAAGATATGGTTTCATCAATGAAAGGTGAGTAATAATGCTTTTTTTAAAAAAAAAATCAAAACTAAGATTTTAAAAAGAACATAGGTCTACTTCATTCAGTGCTACTAGCATAAAGTTCTGTGACTAATTAAAAGTCCTTGGAGACTTAAAATTATTACTAATTGGTAGGCATGTGGCCTGGTGGTTGATTAAGCACACTGGACTCCCACATGGTAGACTACAGTTCAAGTCCGGGACCTGGTAACTTGCTTTCTAACTTTTTCTCTCTGTCTCTCTCTAGTCAAATTAAAAAACAATAATGATAAATAAAACTAACTAAATAACTTTGTTTAAAGTATTACTAATCATTCAGGAATCGGAGTATTCCCTTCATGCCCTTTCTTTACCTCTGTCCATTTATTATACCTCCTGATTGCCTTGTCACCACACAGAACCTGTCATAATAGGTTTACTAGTGGGTTTTGTTTTATTCCATACCCATTTTAAACATTTTTCAGGACATTATGGAACTTTAAAAAATCTTATTATTCTCAAAGACACATAACAAAGTTTATCTTCTTAACCATTATTAGGAGGAGAGTTCAGTAGTGTTAAGCACATTCATACTATTACAGAACAGATTTCCACAATTTTTTTCCATCTTGCAAAACTGAAACCATATCCATCAAACAACTCCCCTTTTCCTCCTCCCTCAGGCCCTGGGAGCCCCATTCTACTTTCTGTTTCTATACATTTGACTATGTGACATACCTCACGTGAGTGGTAGTGACTGGCATGTTCACTTAGCAAGAGCTTTTGTTTTTCTGTTTTGTGTGAAGGGGAGCTATTACATGGTCTTTAGCAGGTGAGTGACATGATATGACTTACGCTTTTAGAAGATCGCTCAACTACTATGAAGAGAAGGTGACTTTGTGCAGAGACGATGGCAGCCTGGATTTAAATGGTAGTGGTAGAAAAATGAGAAGTGACTATTTTTGCATTATATTTTAAATTTAGATTAAAGTTAAAATTTAATGATGAGTTAGACATAGAGGTGAGATTTACATGCCTTTGGTCTGATAGCTAGATGCGTGATAGTATTGTTTTCTAAGGAGGGTCTACTAGTTATGAAGAGAGTGGGGGAAACTAAATATTTTCTTTTGTATTTATAAAGTAGACACGTTGTTCAGGCAGTTGGATTTATGAGTCTTCATAGGGTACAAGATGGGGCCAGAGATGCAAATTTGGGGATCACCAAATAGGGAAAACGTTTGGAGCCTGAATTCTAAAAAGAGCCAAGGTAAAAAATAAAAATGGTCTGAGGACTGACCCTCGCAGTCCAACATTCAGAGATCTAATTTACTACAAACATACTCTATTTGCTAGTGTGTTGCTCCTATATGGTACTTTATCTCTTATTTATGGACCCAAGAGGAAATTATAAGCATAATTTCCTACTCACATTCTTTTTCAAAAAAGGCATAAAAGGCGTGTGTACTCACAGGAGAGAGAGAGAGACAGAGAGAGACAAAGAAAGCACTCCTCGCTACGATCCGTTCTTCTCTATTCTCCTCTTGAGACTTTGGGCATACACATACACACATGTCGAGCTAGGTCCAGGACTCAAACTGCAAAGTCTCCTATGTGGCATCCAGCTACCTTAACTACCATGCCACCTGGCTGACTCATCTACTTACAGTCTTAAGTGATATTCAGAATACTCACTTGCAATAATGGTTCTGTTTTTTTTTTTTTTTTTTTTTTTTTAAATTTGCTAGAGAGAGTTTCTACCTGCTGGAATGAGAAGGAGAGGCAGAGAGAGAGAAAGCATCCCCATGGGAGATGGCCATATTGCTGTCCCTTTCCCATCTTCTTCTAGGGATTTTGGGCACACATGCACATTTGCCAGATGTGTTTTTCAAGTAACTGAGTCTAAGATTCAAACCATAGAGTAGATCATGTGGAATCTAGCTACCCATACCAGTTGGCCTGATGGTATGTTTGTTTTAAGGGTCATTTTTTTTTTAATACACATATGGTATGTTTGTTTTAAGGGTCATTTTTTTTAATACACTAGAATCTTTAGCAATTCATGGAGTAATTGCTCTTGTTGTTTAGGCTGACTTGTGCTTGTTTAAAATATTGAGGTTTTATAGTGTAAGGACAAATACAAATTTAAAATGAGAGGCTTAATTGTCTCTGTGGAAAGAAAGAGACTGCCCCCTATTCGTCTAAGATAATTTAACTCAGAAAACGTATAAATTTTCTTTTTCCACCAATTACATGCCAGTCTTTTCATAAGCTAAATAAACCTGCAATGTTAGGACCCAGAATGTCCTACCTAGCAAGAATCTAGGTTAAACCATATGTGACGAATGGCGCTGTCAAGTCCTCTTGTTTGTGGACTGTTTATTGTTCATCTTGAAACATATCTGCAATGAGCTGAGCCTTCCTGGCTTATGTTAAAGGATGAGATTTCTTTCTGTCTTTGCATTCGCTTAGTGATTAACTGTGATGTGCATCACACACTGGTTTAATGTTCTTTGGTGATAAAATTGTCATCTTTACTTTCTGTCTTATTGGAGTGCTTTTCTAGGTTGGAAGGGAATTTTGTTTTTAAGTCTATTTCTCCAGTAACAGTTGAATAAAATTAAAAATTTTTTGAAATCATGATCAAATATTGTCACAGATGAAATTGAGGAACAAGGAGGTTGCTGACCTGTGTATGCTCACAAATCAAAGAGGCCAGAGTTTCTGCTTTCAATACACTCAGGAATTGTGTCCACATTTGAAAGCTTAATTGTTGTTGAATGTTCCCAATACGATTAGTTAATAAATCCAGAGTAATGGTTTTTGTCATGCTTCAGTGGAAGTGAATCAGCCTGGTTTGACTTCTAAGGTTACTGACATTTTGTAAGTGATAGCTGCTACTGTAATGTGTAGACTTAGCAGACTTAGTGAAAATCTGATCATTTGTGCATTTTGAGGATGCTAAGTTAAGTAGGAGATGAGAGAGAGAGAAAAAAAAATGGGGGAGGAGAAGCACCACAAACATGAATTAATTTATAAATGTCATTTAAGTTATCCCAGTAGGACATGATGTAAAATATTTTTTACAAGATGAAAATGTATTTGTGTTAATTTTAATAAGAGAAATTCAAAGATGCGATGTATAGCTACAGAATTGAGGAATAACAAAAATAGATAGAAATAAATGTTTTGCTACAGTATTTTGACTGCTTAGGTGAAATAGATTTGGAATAAGTAACAAGTTGGACAACCCAAACTTGAACCAATTCATACTGTTAATTAAAAAGAAAAGTGGATAACCAGTTTCAAAAATAGCATAGAAGAGAATGAAGAAATGTGAAGCTCTATTGAATCAATCTTTTAAAAGACTGTAATGTGTAAATGTCTTTTTAAAAGTTATACTATATTTCCTAATTTATTATTTTTTAGTATTAAATGTTGGGACCAGTAATGGTTACATCTCTGGACTCCCACGTAGTCTACTGCAGTTTGGGTTCCAGACTCAGCAGCTTAAAACTCACGCCCAGTGCATGTGCATGCATGCCCAAAATCCCGAGAGAATAGAGGAGAAGGGAGTGTGGCATGGCCATAAATCACTTTGGGAGTGATTTCTTGCTTTGTCTCTGTCTTTCTCTGTCTCTCTGGAGAGCACACTCACCCTATTGCAAAAGTCTCTCTCCATAAACAAAAACAAACAAAAAAATTAAACAAGAGCCAGTAGGTGGCGTGGAGGTTCAGGCGCTGGATCCCATATAGCCAACTGCATGGTTTGAGTCCCAGATCCCGTGGCTTAAAAAAAAAAAAAAAAGGCTGTTGAGGCATGGCCATTTCCCTGAGAGAGTGTAATTTCTCACGTTTCCACTCTGTTTCTGGCTGTCTTTCTCTAG
Source organism: Tupaia belangeri chinensis (assembly GCF_000334495.1). Classification (NCBI taxonomy): domain Eukaryota; kingdom Metazoa; phylum Chordata; class Mammalia; order Scandentia; family Tupaiidae; genus Tupaia; species Tupaia belangeri. The sequence continues at coordinate 678,014 of NW_006206450.1, read as the reverse complement.
CAAGTGCACACACCCTTTGGCAAAAATCTTAATTAAAAAAAAAGTTGTACCAAGAGACTTAAACAACAACAAAAAATATTCTTATACAATATTGAAGGAACGAAGGCTTCTAATCAGCAGAGAACTTTCATTTTAAAAAGGAAGTCGAAAAAATTTCAGTCCTTGAAGGTAAAAATTTTCCAAAGAGCAAATGACTGAGGGGGAAGAGGATTTGAATTAAATAATTATCCTCATTTTATTGTGTAAACTTGACTAAAATGTAAAGATTTAGATATTTTGGGAGGAAGAATGGAAATGGAAGGGCATATAAAAATAGGAGAGCTAAAAACCTCATTCAATGATTTAACTAAAGCGTTCTATTTAATTTACTATTGCAATATTTGTTTTTCAAACATAATATTAGATATCAAAAGAATAATACCTATTACATATCCATGTGAGCATTGCTAGAAAAAATTGGAAACAGTAATCTGAAGAAACACTTTAGTTTTCATTTGCATTTGCATTTAAACAAATGCAGATTATTTAGTTTATGTTCCATCTCACAGCTACTTAAGTGTTTTTTATTCCCTTTGTATAGATTTATATGCCTGTAATTTAAATATTACTGTAAACTTACAAGTTTCACTTATACTTCAGGTTTCTGTATAAACTCACAGGGCATATCCCAGTAAATTGGTAACACATAGAGGAGTGAAGTTTAAAAAGAATAAATAATATTTTGTTTAAATTTATTTTTCTGAACGTTTATAACTTGAAAATTTGGAGAAAAATATGAACTATGAATATATTTAAAAGATGTGAATTTACTAATAGGCTTTCAACTGATTATATATGAATCATAAAATTCATCTATGATGATAATAAATAGTATAACATAAAATGTCAATTTTATGCTGATGTTGGTCATGGCAAAATATTTGTTTTGTCACTTAAGTGAAATGTAAAGTAATTTTATACCCCAGAGTCACATTTTAATAATTGCAAACTAGCAGAAAAGAAGAAAAAATAATTGAAGCAACTGAATTTTTCCATATTCAGAGAAGACAGAGTTAGCAATGGTATGTGGAATTACTGTAGGAAGAGATGCCAATTTTAGAAAATAGAGAATGAAGAAAAAGCAAAAAACACTCTGTAGTTGTTAAATATGCCATCATTAGTATAAATGCACTTTTTATATTTCTTGTCAATAATTTTTCTATGCCCGAATTGTGACTGGACTCTGTGTATAGTTTAAATAGTGATTTTCTAATTTAGTTTTAAACATATTGGAAAAATTTTCCCATAGCGTTAAAAATTTTTAAACACCTTTATTTTTGGTCTAAAATAGTCTTCTACATAAATGTGCCTTAAGTAACTACTTTCCAATTATTAAAATTTAACCTATCTACATTTTCTCCTCTGTTATTAACAAGATTATAATGGAAGTTTTACTTAAACATTTTTATGTACAAATATGTGATGATATGCTTAGAAAATATTCCCAAATTGGAATAATTAAATCAAACGGTATTGGGAGTTTTAAGTCTCTTGACACAAACTGCTGCATGTTTTCCAGATGTTCAGATCAATTCATATTCCCTGTACCCACTATTTTTCATGAAATAATTTTTAAATAATATTTTCCTTGTGTTAAAGCATTTTTAAAGTTGCTATAAGTACAGAAGTTGAATATTTTTACATAGAAATCCTTGAGCAACTGTATTTTCTGCCCCGTTGCTTATTTTTATTATTTCGTATTGCCATTGGGAGAATGTGCCTGCCAGAGAGAGTGAGAGAGAAAGAGAGACACAATGAAAAGAGAGAAAATACCCATCCAGTGGGGAGTCATTCCATAATTCTTTCTTCCTCCATTACTCCATTTCATCATGATTTTAAGCATGCATACACACCATGTGTTCATCATGTTTTTCAAGCTATCAGGGCCTGGGCTTGAACCATGATTGGCTATTGTGGTATCTGGTTTTCTATGCCCAGCACTAAACTGCTGCTCTATGGGTCAGCCCAATTGTTCACTTATTATTATGTTTTCCTATTTTCACATTTATTTTAAGAGTATATCTGGGGACCAGCAGTTAGTGTAATGGCTATGTCGCTGGACTCCCATGTAGTCGACCGTGGTTCGCGTCCCGGACCTGGTGGCTTAAAACTCACACCAGGCACGTGTGCGTGCGTGCCCAAGATCCTGAGAGGAGAATAGAGGAGAAGGGATTGCGGCGTGGCCATCCCCCCTGGGGGGTGATTTCTCGCTTTCTATCTCTCTGTCTCTCTCTGTCTGTCTGGCGAGCTCATGCACCCTATAGCAAAAACCTCTCCAAAAAAAAAAAGAGAGTATATGTCTGCATTGTGTGTGTCTGTGTGTGTGTGCACATGTGTAAACATATTAACCTTGCATATCTTTTAATAAAATTTAAAAATTTTCATTGGATTTATGTTCTTTTTGACATTAAGAAGCTTCAATTATTATTCATTCACATTTATCAGCATTTTGTTTTATAATTACTTTTGTTGCCTTAATAATTATGAAGTTATTTATAACAATTGTACATTAAATGTTTTCTAATATTATTTATTTTATTTGTTATTATTATTATTATTATTATTATTTTAATTTGACTAGAGAGAGAGAGAAAGGGAAAGA
>NW_006206450.1:652248-675360 GCF_000334495.1 Tupaia belangeri chinensis | reverse complement strand
AAGACCCTAGGTCTGAGCTCAAACCACAGTCAGCCATATGGGAGTCCAAGCCTTAACCACCATGCCACCTGCCAGATCCAGATTTTTATTATCTTAATTTGCCAGCAGACATGCGCATTCAGCAGAGAGACAGAGAGAGGGGGAAAAGCAACTCCCAGTGGGGTGTGGTCATGCCACCGTCTTATCTCCATTTTCCCATCCTGTCAGGATTTTGGGCACTCACACACTTGCACTTGGAGCATTTTTCATATTGCTTTTGCTAAGTTCAACTGTATAGTCAGCCTTATGAGATCCAGTTCTCTCTCTTTTATTCTTTTTCTAGAAAGAGATTTTTGCTACAGGGCATGTACACTTGCAGGAGAGGCAGAGAGACAGAAAGTGAGAAATCACCCCCCAGGGAGGGTGACCAATTGCAATCTCTTCCCCTCCATTCTCCTCTTGGAATTTTGGTTGCACACACACATGCACCTGGCATGAGTTTTAAGCTGCCAGGTCCAGGACTCGAACCATGGTCGACTAGGTGGGAGTCCAGTGACATAAACATTACACCAACCATATGCTGGTCCCACACTCTCTTTCTATTTAGAAAAAAAAAATTACTAATTTAATTTTATTTATTTATTTTCCTTAGATTTACTTTAGGACACATGTACCCTCTAGAGAGAGAAACACACACACACACACACACACACACACACACACACACACAGAGATAGAGAGAGCTGCCAGATTTGGGACTTGAACTGTGGTTGATCATGTGGGAATCCAGCATCTTAACCACCACTAGCCGCAAGATCTGGTTCTCTTAACCACTCAGCCATGAGGTCAGCCAATTTATTATTAATTAATTAATTAATTAATTATTGATATTATTATTATTGTGTTTGCCATAGGGCACGTATGCTCACCAGAGAGACAGAAAGGGCAATGGCCATGCCACAATCCCTGCTCCATTTTCCTGGGATTTGGGGCATGCACACAAATGGTGATTTTTAAGTCACCATGTCCAGGACTGGAATTGTGGTTGGCCATGTGGGACTCCAGTGCCTTAATGCCACCTGCTGGCCCCATATATTTATCTTTTAATAATTTATTTAAGTATTTACTCATGTCTATTTGAAACTGATTTTGGCTTATGTTGTTAAAAAATATACTAATTATGGGACCAGCAAATGGCATAATGGTTACATTGCTGAACTCCCACATGGCCATTCACAGTTTGAGTCCCAGACCCGGTGGCTTAAAACTTACACCAGGTGCATGTGTGTGCATGCCCAAGATCTTGAGAGGAGAATAGAGAAGAGATTGTGGCTAGGCCATCTCCCCGTGTGATTTCTCGCTTTCTGTCCCTCTGTCTCTCTGTCTCTCTGGCCAGCGCTCATGCCCTATAGCAAAAAAACTCTCAAAAAATAATTTATTGATTAATACATTCTTCTCCACTGGTTTGTGATGGTTCCTTTAGCCTGAAATCAATGTTTGTAAACCCTTTGGTTTATTTTATGGCAATTTACTGTATTCTGTATTATTTGCCTGTTAAATATGGTGTTGTTCCAAATTATTTTATTGAGTTGATCTGTATAGCCCTATTTTAACTATTTTAGTTTATAATCTATTTTAATATCCAGAAAAGCACATCCCACTTTATTAGTCTTTCTTTTTAAAATTTTGTTACTTATTATTGCCTCTTTATTTTTCTAGGTATTATTTATAGTTAAAAAATCATAAATAAGTGACTTGTAATTGTATTAAAATATAAGCACTTTATAAAAAGTTTTAAAAAAAATCTTATACAGACACATGGTAAATCTCCCTGTTTATCTAAAATTTACTTACTATCTTTTGATAAGGTTTGGTGATTTTCTTTATGTGTATATTTTGAGAATTATACTTATATTTTTATGTTTTCCTCTTTCTATTATTATTTTTCTACACATAGGTGAGCAATTTATCTATTTATTAGAACATAGGAAACAAGCTATTTTTGTTTTTTGAGAGGTTTGTGCTATAGGGCGCATGCACTTGCCAGAAAGACAGAGACAGAGAGACAGAAAGTGAGAAATTACTCTCCAGGGAGATGGCCACACCGCAATCCTTTCTTCTCCATTCTCCTTTCGGAATCTTGGGCACACACATACATGTGCCCGGTGTGAGTTTAAGCCACCGGGTCTGGGACTCGAACCACAGTCGATTACATGAGAGTCCAACGACATAGCCATTATGCAACTGCTGGCCCCAGAAACAAGCTATTTTTAAATTATTAGTAACATTTTAAAAAATGGTATTCTTCGTGTCGGTGAGCTCAGGGTATAACTGGTACCATCATGTCCTTACTGAGGGTGCTGAAAGTGGGTCATAGTAAGGCTAACACTTAGGGCATTTTGTCAGACTTGATCCAAGCGTTTTACAATTGCTTTCTCATTTAAACCTAACAATAGTACTGTAAGGTAGGTAGTATTCTCACAAAGAATTTAAGTACATGATCCAAATATATTCAACCAAATGGTTGTGTGAGAATTCAAAAGTAGGCAGTCTGATTCTAGAATTTGAACCATTAACAATGAACTTTTTTGGAGGGTATTGTTTTTGCTTTTTGAAAATTTTTGTTTCTGTTTTTCTATTTTATTTTTGCTATAGGGTGCATACACTCACCAGAGACAGAGAGAGGGAAAGTGAAACATCATCCCTAGGGGGATGGTCATGCCGCCATCCCTTCTTTTCCATTATTCTCTCAGGAATTTGGGCATATGTACGAAGAGTGATTTTCAAGCTGCCAGGACCAGGACTTAAACCACTCAGCTGGCCATGTGGGACCAGCAACTTAATTTTCACACCACCACTTGGCCCAACAATTAACTTTTTAAAAAATATTTTAAGTTTTCTATGGGGCACATGCATTCACTGGGAAGAGAGAAAGAAAAGGTGAGAAAGCGCCTCCCAGGGTAAATGACCACATTGTAATCCCTCCTACTCCATTCTACTCTCAGGATTTTCGGCACACATGCATACATGCCTGACATGTTTTTAAGCCAGTCAGTCTTGGACTTGAACTACTGGATTGGCCATGTGAGATCCAGCTGCTCCTTAATCACTATGCCACCAGCTGTCTCCATATTTTTTTTTAACGAGGTTTTTGCTATAGGTTGTATGCACACGCCAGAAAGACAGAAAGAGACAGAGAGATAGAAAGAGAGAAATCACCTCCCAGGGTGGGGATGGCCACACTACAATCCTTTCTCCTCCATTCTCCTCTCAGGATCTTGAGCACACATGCACATGCGCCTGGCATGAGTTTAAGCCACCGGTTCCGGGACTCTAACCGTGGTCAGCTACATGGGAGTTCAGTGACATAGCCAATATACTAACTGCTGGTCCCTCCCCCCTTTAAAAAAATATAATAGCTTTATTCAGATAAAGTTTACATACCATACAATTCAGTACTTAAAGTCCATAATTCAATTTTTTTACTATATTCACAGAGATGATCAACCATTAATCAAATTTTGTCACTCTAAAAAGAAACCCTATACCCATTAGCATTCACTTTGTATGTCTCCCCAACCCTTTCCTGTCAAGCACTAAACTAATTTCTCTCTCTACAGATTTGCCTATTATTTCTATGTCCAGACATTTCATAAATGGAATCATAAAACATGTGACCTTTGTAATTGGTTTCTTTCAGTTAGTGTAATATTTTCCAGGTTCACCCATATTTTAGCATGTATTAGTATTTCATTCCCTTTTATGAACAACAGACTTCCATTGTATGATTAACTTAGTTGATAGACATTTGAGATTTTTTTTTTGACTATTATGAATAATTGTGCAGTGAACGTTCTTGTTTAAATTTTTGTCTGGAGGTATGTTTTAATTCTCTTTGGTATAAAATTTGGAGTGAAGGGGGCCAGCAGGTGGAGTTAAGATACTGGACTCCTATGTGGTTGACCTTGGTTTGAGTCCCAGACCTGATGTCTTGAAACTCATGCTGGTTGTGTGTGGGGGTGTGCCCAAAATCCTGAGAACAGAATGGAGTAGAAGGGGTTGCAGGGGATCATGGAAGAGAAGTGACTGTGGCATGGCTATGCCACCTGTGGGGTGATTTCTTGCTTTTTGTCTATGTTTCTCTGGTGTACACATGTAACCTAAACCAAATATCTCTCAAAAAAAAATTGGAATGAAATTGCTGAATCATATGATAATTCTAATTTTTACTTTATAAGGAACTGCTGAAACTTCTTTCCAAAGTACAGCACCATGTTATAGTTCCATCAGCAATGTGTGAAGGTTTTTCCTTATTCTATTTGTACAGCTCTAACAGAATACTAGAAATGGAGTAATTTATAAAGAACACTAATGTATTTTCTCACAGTTCTGGAAAATGGAAAGGCTAAGATCAAGGTGCCAGCAGTTTTCATTGTCTGATGAAGGCTAGTCTCTTTCACCAAGACGGTGTTTCACTCTTTCATCTTCCAGAGGGGAGGAGCATTATGCCCTCACTTGGCGGAATGCAAAAGACTTAGTGAATTGAAAGTTATGTAAAGTCTCTTATATAAGGGCCTTAATATCACTCATGAGAAAGGAGTCTCATGGCCCAATTACTTCTTAAATTCCTAAATACCCCACATCTTAATACACTTCTTATTATCATCACTTTGGCTTTTAAGTTTCAAGACTTGAATTGTGGATGGGACACAGTCAAACCATAGCTGGTTGTAATTTCTCCAAATCCTAACCACCAAAAACTCTTATTATACGCCCTTTAGTTATTCCCTTTCTAGAATGTGTGAATGACTAACGATTTTGAGAAAGTGTTTTGCTTATCTTCCATTATCTTAGTCTATTGAGCTGCTGTAACGAACTACCTTAGACTGGGTAACTTATAAAAGAACTATTTTATTTCTCACAGTTCTGAACACTGGGAAATCTAAGATTAAGGTGTTAGCATTGTCTGGTGAAGGCCCACATCCTCATAGATGGTGCCTTATAGGATGTCCTTATATGGTGGAAGTGGTAAATATGCCCCCTCAGACATCTTTTGTAAGGACACCCAATCCCATCTTGAGGCTCTGCCCTCATCCATCATGACCTCGTCACCTCCCAGAATGCCTCATTCCCCAATACCATTACCTTAAGGCTTAGGGTTTCAATATATGAAAGGAAAGGGCACAAGCATTCAGACCATAGAAAATGCCTGTTTATCTCCTATTCTTCTATTTTCTATTTTCTCTTTGTATTGTCATTTGTTGACTTGCCTTGTAGGGTATTTCCTCCATGTCATTATGTTTAAGTTGTCTTTTTTCTTTTTTCTCCCTCCCTTTCTTGATGGTATACTTGGAAGCATAGAAGTTTGTAATTTTGATAAAATTCAGTTTGTCACATTTTTCTTTGGTTGCTTGTGCTTTGATGTTATATGGGAGGGGGGGGATTAGCCTTCATCTAATCCATTGTCACAATTTGTTTTCTCTCAAGTGTTACATATAAATCTATAAATATCTTGAGTTAATTTGTATATATTATGTGAGAAAGGTGTATAGCTTCATACTTATGTATACGAATATCCAGTTATTATAGTACCATTTTTAAAAATTCATCTTGTAATTAACTAGCCCCATACCCTCTCTCATATATACATACACACACACACACATATTTAAATCCTTTACTACTTCCCATTTCTTTTAGCCTAAAGATCAAGATCTGTAATGTGATTGACAAAAACCATGCTCTGGCCTATTAAATTACGTTATTGAATGGGACCATTCACCTCTCCATCTTCATTTGTTGAGCTTCAGCCACCACTGGCATTCATTCAGTGCCTTGTAAGTGTTGTGTTTTCCTTCACCACAAGGTCCTTGCTCATGCTACTCCAGTCTCATGAAACCCTCTTTTCTCATTTCTCTCTGAATCATTCATACTTATTCCTCAGATTTCAACTCAGTTGTCACTTACTCTCATAAGCCTGCCTTGCAGCTTCCCCAGCTAGAATCGCCCTAGAGTACCAGGTAACTTTCTCTTGCTGTGTTACAACAAATCAGGTTTTTTAAAAATTTTGTATCTTTTGTTAATACAGAAATTTATGAAGTTAGGGACATGTTAATTTTTTCTCATTGTAGCACCTAGAATTTCGGCTGGGTCTGAAATTTGTATTAAAAAATTAATGGGGGACCAGCAGTTAGCGTAATGGCTATGTAGCTGGACTCCCATGTAGTCGACCATGATTCGAGTCCTGGACCCAATGGGGGGGGGATTTCTCGCTCTCTGTCTCTCTGTCTCTCTCTGTCTTTCTGCTTGAGCGCATGCGCAAAAGTCTCTCAAAAAAAAAGAAAAAAATGAATGGCAAACCAACTTCTTGAAGCAATTGTTCAATTCTTTATTAAAATGGTGTCTCTTCTGGTATTGCTTGGATCCTTTTCTGTTGTTTCTTTTACTTTTTTGTTCCTTTCTTTTCTTTTTTTCTTCCTTCCTTTCTTCCTTTTGCTTGCTTTCTTTCTTCCTTTCTTTTTTTTTTATTGCTAGAGAGAGAGAAAGAATCTCCCAATGTGGCATAGTTACATCACAATCTCTTCTCCATTTCTCCATCCTGCCAGGGTTTTGGGGAAACATACACATGTCTAGTGTGTTTCACAAACTGCTGGGCTGGAATTAGAATCACAGCCATGTGGGATCTAGCTCCCATAACCTTCAAGCTATGGGACTGGGCTTTTTCTCTTTTTAAAGCAATTATTTGTCTATTAGGTGTCCTGTTGTTCTAATGCTTTAGGTATAGTAGTAAACAGAACAAAAAATTTTTCTTTCATAGAGTTTATGTAGTGGAGATATAGGCATTAAGTAATAAAAGTGAACATAGTAATTACATATTAGAAAAACACACATATTTTGAAAAATCAAAAATCAGAACAAGTTAAGAAAGACTGGACCTAGGTTAGGAGAGTCACTGCTTTAAATACTTTGGCTGGGGAAGGTTCTATTCAGAAGGTGACATTTAACCAAATATTGAAAGGAGGATGCTAGCCTTAATAGATACTTAGGAGAAGCAGGGATTTTTCTGGGCAGAAGGAACAATGAATACAAAAGGCTGTTGATGGAAGCGCACTTGGTATTTCAGGAAGAATAAGTAGGTCATTGTGGCTGCAGCAGTGAGTGAATAGGGTTATCAAGAGAACAGTAGAAGAGAGATTCTGAGATGAAAAGGGTGGGATTTGGGAATGCAGATCACATAGCTTCTCTGAGGCCAAGGTAAGAATTTTCCACGACTGACATGGAGAAGCATTTCAGAGTTTTCAACAAAGAAATGGCATGACATGGCTTACATTGAAATGATCATTTTGGTTGCTATGCTGAAATTAGACTGCAAGGAATAAGAATATAGGCAAGTAGAGCAATTACGGGGCTTTGGCTGTAGGTTGTCAAGGCAATTCAAGGTAATCCAATCACTTCCTGTTGAGAAAAATTTGGATTCCAAATAGATTGGAGTTAGATTCAGAGGTTTGCCTGCTGGATTGGATGTTGTCCTGTGTCTGTAATTCTTTTTTTTTTTTTTTAAGAGTTTTTTTGCCATAGGACATGTGGGCTTGCCAGAGAAAAAGAGAGACAGAGACAGAGACAGTGAGAGGGAATGTGAGAAATCACCCTCCAGTGATGGCCACATTGTAATCCGTTTTCCTCCATTCTCTTGGGATTTTGAGTATGCATGCACACTCCCAGCGTGAGTTTCAAGCCACTGGGTCTAGGACTCAAACTGCAGTCGGTCATGTGGGAGTCTAATGATGTAATCACTATAGTATCTGCTGGCCCCTGTAAACAGCATTCTTAAGCCGGCCCAAATTGCATATTGCTGTATTCTAAACATTGTAACAATTTCCATTCAGTTCTATTTTTATTAACTTCATATAGAGAGTCAGGATGTTATGAATAAAAGCTATTTAATACAAGCCAAAAACATTTTTTAATCTTAAAAAAATAATATGAATTTCTTGTTTAAATGAAAATAAACCCATTGGTACTTTAATAACATGTTTTGCTGATCTTCTAAGCTGATAAGAAAGTATTTATTTCCTTGTATAGCTGCGAGATTCTTGTGTCCTTTCTTATAGGAGGATATAGGAAACTTTAAAATGTTCACAGATAAATGGAATTAAAGTATGAGTTTATTTTGGTGCAAAAATTCTTCAAAATTCATGTGTATTTTTTTTCCCAAAGCACATTTTCTACGAACATTTTGAAGACTTCTTGTGTTTTCACTGTCTCCACCATCCTGATTTCAGGAAAGTTGCTTTTTCCTTATTTAACTGTTAGGCTAAAAGGAAGGGCTCAGCAAGGGAACCTATCCTTAATTCTTTGTAGTGAAGTGCAGGCCAAGTTAAAGTAAGACTTAATTTAAGGTTTAAAGAAAAAAAGAAATAAAAAATATATTTAATATGTATAATAAATATAAATAAATAAATATATTTTTTAAAAGAGATTTTTGCCACAGAGTGCACACACTTGCTGTAGAGACAGACAGAAAGTGAGAAATCACCTTCCCCAGCGGGGATGGCCGTACTGTAATCCCTCTTTCTCCATTATCCTCTCAGGATATTGGAAATGCACACACACGTACCTCACGTGTTCCAAGCCACTGGGTCTGGGACTCGAACTGTGGTTGATTACATGGGAGTTCAGTGATGTAACCAATACGGCATCTGCTGGTCCCGAGAAGAAAACAGTTTAAAAATGCAATTAGTGAGAATGATTTAAACCATATAGTTTACTCAACTATTTCTTGATGTTCTTGAAAGAGAATATTTCTACCACAGCCTATGGCTTCATGAGAGTCTTTCATTCTTTTCCCAAGGAGTAGTCTCTATTCTTTGGCTATTAGTTGGCAAAAGGATGGAAGACTGGAGTCCTTGATGTCTAAGCCATATAGAGACCCAAGCAATACAAAATGGTATTCTGCTCTGTTATTGTTCTAGTTTGTTCTATTGCTAATAACAGAAAATACTAGGTATTTTTGAACCCAGGGAATTTAAAAGAATAGCAGTTTTCTCAGCTCATGGTTTAGAGGTTCAAGATCCAGGGGTTGTATCTGTGTAGGTTTTTGCCAAGTCTAAGGCATTGTATTATGAGGGCATGAGCAGAATAGAGCAACACTGTCTATTCATGTGTCTGTTCTGGTCTCCTCCCCTCTCCGTATAAACTCATCAGAAGTCAATCATAGGAGACCCACTCTAACCACTTAACCACTCCCAAAGATCCAACCTTTCAACACCATGAAGGTATTCAGTTTCCTCTTAGTATCTTCACAACCAAATTACATCATATGATTTTTTTTCCAAAAGAATTATTTAATTTTATTTATCATTATTTTTGTTTTGAAATTTGCTACAAGACACATGTGAAAGAAACAAATAGGGAGAGAGAGAGAGAGAGAGTGAGAAGGAAAGCCTCCTGGTCTGAGACTCAAATCGCAGTAAGCCTGTGGGAGTCCAGAGTTTTAACCACCATGCTACTTGTTGGCACCAACACATAAACTTTTGAGGGAAAACAAACCATAGCAATTATCTCAAATTCTCTTTTCAATTTCCTGTTTCCTCTCTAAATAACTGTCTCTTGTAATAAATATCAAGGCTTTTTATGGACAGGGAAGGACAAGGATGTGTCCTTCCCCTGGGTCAACCAGACAGCCGAACATAAGACAATAAGCTTTGATTCTGTACAAGAGAATTACCGAGACTAACAAAAGCATAGATGGTTTTCAAATTTTGTTTTATATTTTGTTTGTTTGTTCTGGCTACACATGGTACTTCAGAGGAGACCGAGATGATTAGCTTTTCTATAACTCAACACTGACATTAATTCATCTTCAACTGGAAAGTGAAAGCAACTTAACGGGTATGTGTTGTATCTGACTGGTTTCTAAGAAATTGTATGCATTCCATTGATATACTACATTTTAAGTATTAATAAAGCCCTGCTTTCTCACTGTGAGAAGACATGTATTCTTTTTTTTTTGAGAGGTTTTTTTTTTTTTTTTTGCTATAGGGTGCATGCTCTTGCCAGAGAGACAGAGAGAGACAGAGAGACTGAAAGCGAGAAATCACCCCCCAGGGGGGATGGCCACATTGCAGTCTCTTCTCCTCCATTTTTCTCTCGGGATCTTGGGCATGCATGCACACGTGCCCAGCGTGAGTTTTAAGCCACCGGGTCCGGGACGCGAACCGCGGTCGACTACGTGCGAGTCCAGCGACATGGCCATTATGCTAACTGCTGGTCCCAAGATATGTATTCTATTCCTGTTTTAGATGGAAAATAATGTGGATATTTTAGGCAATGTATTCTAAAGATTCAGCTGTTTAACATCTTAAATCAGCTTTTGAATAATAAATTAATAACAATATTATCCTAATAAGTAACTACAATATTTGCTTAACAAAATAAATTTACCGACTTTGGAAGTAGATCAGATGGTTTAATATATCAGTAAAAGAGTATTCTGGAAAAATATCAAAGTTCTACCAATCTAAACTTTTATTTAAGCATAGTTGGTATGTTTTGTTGGCTAGCTACATAATAAGTCCCTGTCTTAGATATTTTCTTATAAATAAAATGATAATACTGGTTTAGACTTTATAGTTTGCAAAATACCTTCATTGTATTATTTCATTTAATGGACATGTATATGGAATACTTACACTAAAATTCAAAGCAGATCTTCAGTGTCTTTTAAGATTAGAAATGATACGAAGGCAACTAGAGGTAAGCTTTCCTGTACTTATTGGTTAAAATGCTAATCCAAAACAAGGTTTTTACATTTCTAATACAAAGTTTTTCAACATTAGAAAGATTCTCATTTGAGAAAAAAAGGGTATCTTAGAAGAGAGTGTTTCTGAGCAGAGAGAGGGCGTTGAGCTGAAATGTCTAAAAACTGGAATCTGTAGAGAGGTCGAATGTGCCCTGAGGCATAAGGATGCTAATTTTGTTTTATTGGATTTTACTATAGCTATTAATATAGTTTGCTAGAGATTTATGTGATCAATTTATCCTATGGGTTGAACTAATTCCCTCAGTATATTTTACCAGAATATATAATTTTTTCTAAATTTAGCTTTATTTCTTGTATTTTTCACAAATGAGAACTATCCTGTGTTTCAAGACATGTTAGGTATTAGAAGAATTTCTTGAGTATCCAAGATAAATAACACTGAAATATTTTTATTGTCTTTCCTCATTCTTTCTCCCTCTCTCCCACAAATAAACCAATGTTTATTTAGTTGCATTACTTCTTGTCTCTAGGTTTATTGGATTCTTCAATGAAATGACAAATGGATTACATTTTTGGTTGTGTGACCCTCATTGCACTATTACACTTTAGATAATATTTGCCTGTGACAAGTAGTTATTTTTCATTAACACATTCAATCATGAGTAATAAAATATTTTAATAATGGTGAATGTGAAATTAATTAATAACCTGCAGGTATGGCAGTTGCACAGGATTGTTCTCCATCTGAAACACAAAGAAAGCAATTCCATCAGTAGTTATAAATTTGCATATGAATAACCAATCTATATGAGGCTCTGAATAAAAATCATTTATGAGTAGAATGTACATTGGCAAACTGTACTCTAGTTCTCTGTTTATAGATAAATTATTTTAGAATATGTTAGTTACTATGACAATCCTAATCAGTAAGAATTCCTCAGTTAGGGAACTCAAGAGTGTTAGTAGGTAACAATAGTAAAATATTTGATGGTATTTATTAATGACATGCTTTGTGATGTGTTGAATGTATATGTAGTTTTATAAAGATTTAGGCTACCTATCGACTCTTAAATTATTGGAATCAATTGTTACTTTATGTATTTTAAATATAAAAATATAATGCAAAAATAATTCAGCATTTTCATGTGATTTTCAGTAGGTAATTGCATACATAAATTTTAAGTTCATGGGGCAGTTATGTCTTAGAGATTTGAATCAAAGAAACATCACTTAATAGTAGACTTTTAACTCATGATCTGGATAAAATCACATAAAGAGAAAAGGAAAGAGGTCTGACCACTGACCTTAGGGCCCTCCACGGTTAAGAGTGATTGTGAGAGGGACTGGCAGGTGATGTGATGGGTAAGCTGCTGGACTCCCACATGATCAACCACAGAGATCCAGATCCAGTGGCTTGAAACATGCCAGGTCCAGGATTCGCACCATGGCCGACTACATGGGAGTCCAGCCATGTAATCATTATGCCATCTACTGGTCTTATTCATTATAACTTTTAAAATCAGTATTCATTTTACTGTAAGTCAATCTACTTAGGTTGGAGTACAGTGAATCCTCTACCTTGAATTTTTCTGGCTAACTCAAGATACAACTGGAACTCAAATGATTGAATATTTGAGTTGTGGAATGCTGATTTTATCATTTCACTTAACTCAAAGTCTCAATGAAACTACCTATTTTTATGAAGTTATAGGGCAAACAGGTGGCATAGTGCTTTGGGCACTGGACTCCCACGTGGCTGATCGTGGCTTAAAACTCATACAATGTGTGTGCCCAAAATCCCAAGAGGAGAATGGAGGAGTAGGGATTGCAGCATGGCTATCATGGGCAGTGATTTCTCACTTTCTGTCTCTCCATCTCTCTCTGTCTCGAGCATACAGTCTACATTAAAATTTTAAGCCAAATGTGTCATACTCTTCAGTTTGGCTCCAAATTAACTATAATATATTGTCTACTTTGTTGCCTTAAAATGAATATATTTCTAAAACTCTGTTTAAGTCAAGTTTAAAATCTTTGCTGAAGCAGTTTTTCTCAGTCTCTAGTCAGATCATACTTATCTTTCTTTACAAGCCCTTCATTACGAGACAGCTCCTTAGAATTAATCACATTGTTTTCCATTTCTGTCTCACTATTTAAAAACCTTCCAGATTTTATTGTATATCACTGGGTATAATTTGTTCATTACTATATTCTATATTTCTTGAAGGGAGACACTGTGTGTGACTGTGTGTGTGTGTGTGAGTGCATGTTGTTGTTTGTTGTTGTATTGTATAATGTTATTATTTATTTCTCTCTTTTTTTTTAGAGTTTTTTTTTTTTTTTTGCTATAGGGTGCATGCGCTCACTGGAGAGACAGAGAGAGACAGAGAGACACAAGTGGGAAATCACCCCTCTCCCTCAGGAGGATGGCCATGCCACAATCCCTTCCCCTCCATTTTCCTCTTGGGATCTTGGGCATGCACACATACGAGGTTTAGGCTACTGGTCTGGAACTGAAACCGCGGTCAGCTATGTGAGAGTCCAGCAGCATAACCAGTCCTCAATCTGTTGTTCCCATTATTTATTTTTTTCTAGTTTTTGATTGTAAATTAAATGATGGTTGCAATATTTTAACCAGTTCAGACCTACTGACACCTTAAGAAACTAGACTTCATATCGTGCATAGCAGAGGTTACTGAGAAATTCTAATAGAGTTTAGAGATTTTAAAATGTAAATCTAGGGGAACCAGCAGTTAGCGTAATGGCTATGTCGCTGGACTCCCATGTAGTCGACCACGCACCGCGGACCCGGTGGCTTAAAACTCACGCCGGGCATGTGTGCATGCATGCCCAAGATCCCGAGAGGAGAATGGAAGAGAAGGGATTGCGGCGTGACCATCCCCCCTGGGGGGTGATTTCTCGCTTTCTGTCTCTATGTCTCTCTCTGTCTGTCTGGCGAGCGCACGCGCCCTACAGTGAAAATCTCTCAAAAAAAAAAAAAAGAAAAAAAAATGTAAATCTAGGACAATGCAACACATGGATTGGAAGAGAGAAAGAAAGGAACGAGGGAGGCCAGTTAGTCAATCAGTAAAGTAGTCTTGGTAAGAGATGAATACCTGCAGCCAACAGGTGACATGGTGGTTAAGGCGATGGACTCCCACATGGTCATCCATAGTTTGAATACCAGACCTGGTGGCTTGCTTTTCACTTTCCCTTTCTCTTTCAGTGTCTCTCTGGTCAAATTTAAAAAAATAGTAATAATAATAAATAAAATTAAATCATTTTTTTCCTAAAAAGAGATGATTACTGTGAAAATTGTCGCAGGGGTGGGAAATAAAAACTAACAAGATTTGGTATATGTTCAGCCATTTCCCTCTATTAAGCATTTTATAAGGAAGACATACAAAAGTCTTCTCCCTAGAATAATTTTCCCTTACCTCTATTACTCTACTGCTGGTTTCACATATGTATAATGGATTGGGGTAACTGGGCGGTGCTTCTGTCTCTTGCTTCCTTATCCTGCTACATACCCCGTAATGGCCTAATTTCAAGCAGCTGGCCTTGCAGTGATCCAAGGCCCTGTAACCAGCCCATTTTCTGGGAGCTGAAAGACTAAAAGAACTTGGTACTTCTCCTTAGACTCAGTGTTCTATCAACTATGATGCCATCTATCTACAGGTCATATTTTTTAAATCTGGTTTTTATGTTTTTTGTTTTTTGACCAAACTCATTTCCTATATCCACCTAGGTTGTGCGGTAACAAAATTTCTGTTTCCTCATTTCCGTGAGTTTCTCTCCTGGTTTCCCCAAGACTTTATTTCTATTCTAATTTCCAGCAGCCCAAGACTTGTGACTTCTGTTTATCTATTCAGTCCTCAAATATGTCCAGTTTTCTAGAACCTATACATACGTATAATTAGTTCACAAGTAGGAGAGCACACAAATAGATAAAACAAATGAACTTCTAACTTTAGAATAAAGTAGTCTTCACTGCCTTCCCATTCTGATCTGTGTGGGATTCCTGTAGGTTCTTAGCTTAAAGTCCTCCCATAGAAAAACTAGAAAAGTAATACATAAATACATTTTTCATTTTAAAAATGAAAATAGAGGAATAAAGTAAAGAATAGACTTTTTACACATGCAGATGTACATATATACATGCTAATTCTTTCAAGAAGGGACAATTATTTCTTTGGTTTTAGAAAATGCATATTTATGTATAAAAGGATCTTCATAATGTTCATGGATGACACATACTCTGAAAAACTATGCATGGATTAAAATTTTTTTGCACCGGGACCAGGAGTTAGCAAAATGGCTATGCCACTGGACTCTCACGTAGTCAACTGCGGTTTGCGTCCCAGACTCAGTGGTTTAAAAACTCATGCTGAGCACGTGTGCGTGCGTGCCCAAAATCCCGAGAGGAGAATGGAGGAGAAGGGATTGCGGCATGGCCATCCTCCCCCTGGGGGTGGGTGATTTCTCGCTTTCTGTCTGTCTTTCTCTGTCTGTCTGGCGAGTGCACGTGCCCTATAGCAGAAACCTCTCAAAAAAAATTTTTTTTTACACCAAAATAAACTCATATATCAATTTTATTTTTTCCATGAACTTTTTGAGGTCTCCGTGTATGTTCAAGCATAAATATTTTTAAACGTAAATGTATTTATAGTGTTATGAAAGAATTATACTTAGAATCTATTTTAGATTTAAACTATGTAGTCTTTGCTTTAGATTCCTTCTCTCCCTCAGATTTTTTAATACTTCTAAAGATGATCAAATAAGGCAGTGCCACCTAATTATAAAAAGCTAATATCAGTTCTAAATTATGTGTTAACACTATTCTAATATAAAATACACATTAAACTAAACTAAAAAATTCTACCTTTTCAATTATGTATGTGTGATACTGGTTAATCAGACAGCTTCCATTGATTTTTTAAACTCAAAGGAATTATCCATGCAATTTGACTTCAAATAGGAAAGTATCTTTATTTTGGTACAACGTCTTGGGGAGATGATACATAGTTTTAGTGTCTTGGGAAAAAAAAGTTAAACTGATAATGATAACGTTTTATATTGCAGCGGTGTGGAATTCAAGGTGCTATATAAGCCACTATGGGTGTTTAAAAAAGAAAATTTGTGAAACATTTGTAATATGCAGAGAGGTGGCTTTTATGCTACCTAGGTATAAGCCGATGTCGCTTTGCTTTATGGTTACATGCTCCACATACAGAACATTCATCCTTGAAAATTAAGTAAAATCTCAAGTATTTTCCCTTCCCTCATCACTTAATCATAGGAATTATACATTGCACTGTACATGACTTAGTTTTGTTTCTAAACCTTGAGTACCTTGTTCTTGCCTTTGTCACAGATCATTGATGTATTGTTTAGCTTGAATTTTGCCATTACACCATAAAGTTAAATAGAACATAGCAAACTGAAGTGAGGATTGGATGGTGGGGCTTTAGTGTAATTTATGAAAACCCTGCTAGGTTTACTGATGAAAAGCACCTAGCTGGGTTTTCGGAAGTATCTCCTTTTATTTCTAGTTTGTTCATTTTTATCTCACTTTTGTGCTTAATTTTCAGTTAGCTTTAGCGGTGCTTGTTCCTCAGCAACTCTAACTTAAATGCCTGCCTAATTGCATATTTGAACCAAGAAGGAAAAAAAATTACCATAATAGAAAAAATTATGTAAAACTGGAGTTTCTAATTTTCAATATTCCATTATTATTTCAGCCTTATGTTAAAATTTCAAATTAGATTAAAATATTATATAAAACTTTGATGCTCATTAAAACAATAACTATTCATATAAAATTTTTGGAATCATCAATTTATGAGGTTATTATTTAGATAAATGTTTATAGGAGAATATATTATCATTTAATAATAGTATAATTTTAACAACTTTTGTAACTTGACATTGAACACTTTAAATTTCTTTTGACAGAGGGTTTTTTTTTTTTTTTTTTGTTTTTAAGAGAGAGATTTTTACTATGGGCTGTGTGCACTTGCCAGCAAGACCGAGTGAGACAAAGAGACAGAAAGTGAGAAATCACACCCCACGGGGGATGTCCATGCCACAAATCCTGCTCCTTCATTCTCTTCTCAAGATCTTGGGTGCGCACATACATCTTGGGCTCACACATACCTTGAGTGAGTTTTAAGTCACGGGTTCCAAGGCTCAAATGCGGGCAACTAAGTGTGAGTGCAGCGATGTAACCATTATGTCATATGCTGTTCTTGACATGGGTTTTTAATTTTTGTCTATGATTCACTTGGATGAAGAATATGCCAACCTTAGGTGAAGAGTTAGGATTTTTTAGGGAGCTTCATACAGAGTAGATGCAGAGTGATTAATTCATGTCAGAGTTGTAAACAAAGATCTTGGAAAGAAAAGTTCACAATAAAAAGCAATTTCTAGACAGAAGAATGTCTATCAAATGACATTCCATAATACGAGTAGATCTAGTTTTGAATTTGGAAATCATAAATCAAGAGCAGAGGTGGGTAGAATGAAGGAAACATTTCAAGGTTACTAAACATAGGGAATGTGTTATGGAAACAGTAAAGATCCTTCTTCATGGATGTGTATCATATAATACCCTTTTAAAATTTGTATCTATTTTATATCTCTATTAATGCTGCCATTTTGTTCTTGTATCACAAACTGAGAAGAAAAAAAAAAACCTCTTGAAATAGTCAACATTTATTACAAGGGTTTTAAAAATATGTTCTTAAATTTAAACTTCATCACCTTTCATGTACCACTTATTATCGTTTTTATTATCTAACTCACCTAAATTCTGTGGAAGCTACTTGGGAAATTAAAAGGAAGATATTAGGCATATCAATAATTTTTTAGAGCGAGCACTAAAATCCAGTGGAGTGCAGTAATAGATTTTTTATGAGAGATATTATTTAGCTTTCTCTTATTGCTCCTAGTTATTTTTTCAAGTACAAGAAAAATGTTTGGAAAAGTTCAGTAGATGTCTCTTGTTCCCAGCAGTGCCAATCCCACATTCTCTAAAATAAGCATAACCCAAAACCAGGTGCGGGGGTGGGCTGGGGGTGGAGGGAGGACAAGAGAAAGAGGCCATCAACCAAAAATTGTCATCATTTACTTCCACACTGCATTTTATAAATCACCTTGAAAGGCTTGATTTTATATGATGCAGACATTAGTGGTACAACCTCTGGAATCAGAAAGACAGGAGTTTGAGACTTGATTCTCTCACTTTTCTCCTTTGTGATCTTCTATAAGTGATTCTAAGCCTTAGTTTCTTCATCTGTAAATTTAAGAAAATGTAGACTTTTACTTTATAGAGAGAGTTAGGGTAAACATAAGTTAGGGCATGTAGACTTTTTGAAAGTGTAGAGAGATGGCACATCAAAAGTATCACATACGTATTTGCTATTATTTTAATATCTAAATAATTGGTAGCCTAACTCATTCAGCATCTATAAAACTTAAGTTTCCCACCAGCTCCCAGGGAAAGTCCTGGCTTTTGGACATGGCATTTAAGCCACTTAAAATCTGGTCTAGACTTGTCATTCTCACCATCTCTTAGTATCAAAAGTGATGTGTGCGAGTACACATCACTCTCTTTTGGATATAGCGTCACAAAACTAGTCACCATTTTTAGTTTATTATTTTCCAAATGCCACAACCATTTGCATACAAGTTTTCTTTGCCTGTCTGGATTGCCTTCTGAATTTTTCCCACCTTGTTTTCCACTGTGTGTGTCTTAAGAACTAGTGTAATTCTTTTTGTTTCTTCTCCTTTCTTTTTTTTTGGAGAGGTTTTTGCTATAGGGTGCATGTGCTCGCTAGACAGAAAGAGAGAGACAGAGAGACAGAAACCGAGAAATCCCCCCCCAGGGGGGTTGCCACGTTGCAATCCCTTCTCCTCCGTTCTCCTCTTGGGATCTTGGGCACGCACGCACACACGCCCGGCATGAGGTTTAAGCCACCGGGTCCGGGACTCGAACTGTGGTCAACTAAGTGAGAGTCCAGCGACATAACCATTACGCTAACTGCTGGTCCCAAGAGCTAGTTTAATTCTTAATTCTTATTGCAAACCCTCTCTGGCCCCTCCAATTATAATTAATTAGTCTCTGTTTTGTGTTCTTATATAACTTTTATCTATTTATATCCCAGTGCTATAATCAGTTCTATGACTATTCATTAATGTGCATTTATCTGTCACAAAAATGTAAATTTTTCATAAACTTTGTCAAGCTCCCTTGTCCTGCATTTATCTTAGTTTGTAGGACATAGTAGGCATTTGGTAATGTTTTCAGGAAAAAAAAATTCATGGAAATTAAGAAATAATATTTATGCACATACATTACAAAAAGAAGTATGTATGTATTCATTAAACCATTACTAAGCTGGAATTTCAAAGAGCCAGGACTTTACTTGAAAGCCAGTAAGAAACTAAGTTCTTTGGGTGGTGAATGAGTTAGGCAACCAATTATTTAAAAAATTAAAATAATGACAGCTTAAGAAAATTTTAAGGGACCAGCAGGTGGTGTGGTGGTTAAGGTGCTGGACACTCCCACATGGCCAACCACAGTTTGAGTCCCGGACCTGGTGGCTTGCTTTCTCACTTTCCATCTCTCTCACTCTCTGTGTCTCTCTCTGGCCAAATTAAAATAAATGAATGAATAAATAAAGTTAAATAATTGTTTTTAAAAATTTTTAATAAAAACTGCTATAATCTGCATAATTGTCACTATGTTCTAGAACATAGTATGCATTTAGTAATGTTTTCATTAAAAAAGGAAATTTAAAAATTATATATATATATATATAATATATGTATGTTGGGCATATGCATATTATATATATATATATATATTATATGTGTGTGTGTATATATAAATATGTTTTTATGTACTCAAGACATTTTAACAAAAATTTCTAGAGGCTGCATTATTATGTTTTCCCCAAAGTTTTGTGTTGAAGCCCTTACCCCCAATGTGATGGTATATGGGGTGGGACTTTTAGGAAGTCATTAAGTTAAGATGAGTGTTAAGAGTGTGTCCTCAAGATCGGACACACTTTTCTTATGAGAAGAGAAAGACAGAGTGCTTCCTCTCTTACCTTAGAGTCAGGCACCAAGGAAAGGCCCTGTGATCACATGCTGGGAGTCTGGCTCCAGGCCAAAAACCACATCTTCTATCAACTTGATTTTGCATTTCCCAGACAAAAGAACTGTGAAAAATAAGTGTTTAAGCCACTAAGTCCAAGGTGTTTTGTTATGGCAGTCCAAACGGTAAGACAAACATATTGTTTGGTGTTTTTTATATTACATAGAGAAATAGTATCTTTTCAAGAGAAGTGAGTCTGTTATGGATCTGAAATCATTGGGTAGAGAATATCACACAATTTTAAAATTAAAATACTTTGGTGGAAATAAATATAGGCCAAAAAATATTTTGGTGATCAAGTGCCTGACACAGGCTGGAGGAAGATGTAAGAAACCTTGTTTATAATATAAACACTTAAATAAATGAATATTTGTAAATGATTGGCTCACAAGGACTAGAAGCACTGATCAATAAATGGAAACCTAGTAAGCTGTCCTCCACTGAATTTCATTGTTGTTATGAGATGTATTTTTAAAGAAAGATTGACCTAGAGACTAATATAATCTATCAGTTTTAAATAAATAAAATTGGTGATATTCTTTAAATAAATGAAAGTGGAATATCCAAGTATTTCATGGTGGTTGGATCTATGTATATGCATTCGACCATTGATTTTGACCAGGTACTCATTATATGATTACATTTTGAGCAATTAACAATTCATGTATTTATATGTCTATGCATTATTCAGGGCATTTATTTTCATTAAAATAATACAACACATTCCAATGATTAATAATTGAGTGTTCTGCAAAAATAAAATTTATTTTATTGGGAATTATCAAAATTATAGTAATGTTTAATTTATTACATAACCTTAGTTGCATAACATTATTGATAAATATGTACACTTTGAAGATTTGGGGATTGTCTGTATTTCATGACATTAAAATGAATAGCAAAGTAGGTTTGCAATGAATTGACATCTCTATTGTAATTTGAGCGAAGGCTATACTGAGCCTATTATCCTGCCTCTATGCTTGGGGAAAATAAATACAAGTTCTTCAAAATAGGTACTCTGAAGTCACTTCCAACTCTCATGCATAACGTGTGCTTTTAGTTTTTACTTCATAAATCAATACTTTTGCCTGTATCTGTTTTCTGTATTTCCTTTCTTTCATAAAAAAAATTCTAGTCTACAATACTTCTCTCGATTCCTCCTCTAAGATAGGCTATCTATATATTGCTAGTCAAAATACAACTATAAGTTAGTATTTATTGCAGGAATGACAACTGAGGAATGAAAGACTTCTAACATTGCATCCAAATAATCTCAAATGAGGATCATTTTCATGCTAATAAGTAGCTTTTTCACTATATCTTGTTTTGTTTGTCTCTTATTTTTTTCCTAGTGTGGCAGTCTTGTAATAATTTTTGACTCTACAGTATGCTGTTGTTCGGTTTTAATAAGACATCAGTTTGCAGTAAAACTGAACAGATGAGATTTAAAGTGCCGATCTATCTCACAGGTCCTCATATACTTCCTTCCCTATTTCATAGGAATGAGTAGGAATGAACTCCAAAGCAATTGTAAGTAGACTAATCTATTTCTGAGTTTTCATACCCCTATACTACCACCTCCTCCCATTTCACAGCAAACGTTTTCCTTGATAAGAAAGCTTTCCTAGTGGTAAAAAAAGGAAAAAAATCTCTCATAGACTGATTTCTCTGGATAATTGGCTGAAAATCTCATGTTTACAAAAGACTCAGTAGATTCTTTTGGCTGAGAGTCAAAAATTAACATTGGATTTCCCTGCATAGTAGACATCAATGCACCTTTTTTTGTTCGGTGAACTAGTTTAGCATGTGGGCTGTAAAATTCCTCCGTATGATTATGTCTTCAGCTAGCTGAATTATAGTCACTTCAAGTACTTTTTGGATAGTGCATTTTAAATAACCCAGTTCGGAGCACTTACAATATTCTATTGACTTCTTGAGAATTACTTACAGGTTTTCAAAATAGGCATAATATAGCAATGATAAAGGACCATACAAATGCTGAAGTATTAGGTATTCTTTAAAAACATGTTTGGGTATTTTTTAAAGGAAAATAAACTCATTGTAAATGCTAAAAATTGCTATCACAAATATGGAATTTGTTAACCATAAAATCCTGGGCTGTTGCAACAGAAGGTATACTTTATTGTGTTACACTGGAAATATCATAATCATGAAAATAACTAAGTTAAATTTAATTTGACAACTTTTCTAGTTGCCTATAGAGTATGGTTAACCCACCCACAATCACAGAGTAACAGGGGGAAATGACATAAAATTCAGGAATCTAGAAAAAGTGAGAACATGGATCCTATAGACAGAGATAAATGTACTATATATTGTCGGTATTTGGGGATGTCACATTTATTTGAGAGTTAGAAAAGTCCCATAATTTGGTTGTTTCTACTATTAAGTATAACAAGGTAGCTTGTATTAGACTAACCCTCTGCTAAAAATGTAAAAGTTGGGTGGGTTAGTACATGAAGTATTCTTTGAAAGCATCAAGGAACAATCCTGGCAGATGGAACTACTAATAGAATGGCCCAAATTCTAGAGACAAGGGAGACAGACTAATGTGAGCTACTCAGTTATCTCTGAAGTTTTTACTTGGGATTTTTCCAGTTCCATGGATAGCGACGCAAAGCAGAAATGGAAAGTGTATGAAGGTTTCACTGTGCAGGGGAGAAGGAAGTTAGTGTTTGGACCTTCCAAGGAGAACTGAATTTGAGGGAAATAAGTAACTGCAGAGTGGTGAGTGAAAGGTTGTATGAAGGCTTTTTGATCATTTCCTAAACCATGTGGTGTTTAGGAAGAGACATCAGAAAACAAGTAGCAAGATACAGTTTAGATATAAAGAGTTAAACAAATATGTTAGTAGCCTTAGTTCTAGAGAAAATGAGCTATAGCCATTATTAATGACAGAGAGATGGATCTGAGAAATGTGTCTTTAGTTGATTTTGTTAGTTTAGTGAATATCATAAAGTATATTTATACAAATCTAGATGGTATAGCCTACTACATACCTACGCTCTAGGAGCGACAGCTGATTTTTCAGCAAAAATAATGAATGCAAGAAAAAAATGACTTTTTTTAAGGTTTCTTTCTTTCTTCCTTTCTTGAGGGAAATAGAGAGACTAGCACCCTCAAAAGTGTCTCATGCTGCAATCCTCACCCCCCCCCCCCCACTTTCCCACGCCAAACACAACACCACACTCTC
>NW_006206450.1:631775-651872 GCF_000334495.1 Tupaia belangeri chinensis | reverse complement strand
CCCCCCCCCCCAGCTTTTCCCAGCCACAAGGATCACCAGACATTTACAAGTCAGCCTGGGAACCAAACCTGGATCTTTCATGTGGCTTCCAGTACTGCAGTGCTGAGCTCCTGTTGTGTTACTATGGCTGGACCTGGAATAGCAGTTATTAAAATGCTTAAAAAAATAACTGCCAATTGAAAATTCTATGTTAGATATGGGGTAGGTATCCTGGAGAGAGTAGAATTAAAGGCTAGAAATAGTATGAGAAGTAAAAAGAATATTATGATAAACATGTGAAATCAACAGGAAGTTATAATAGTTCTAAATTTGTTTGTAAGCAATAGTAGTTTCACAATATGTTGAACCAAGCCTGAAAAATGTGAAGGAAGAAAATGACAAATGAGATTTTCATATTCTTCCCTAACCAAAAAATAAAACAGACAATGATTGGTGAGTATATTTGTTTGCTGAGGCTGCTAAACAAAGTTTCACCAACTGAGTGCCTTAAACAGTGAAAATTGATTGTCTGACAGTCTGGAGACTGGAGTCCGAAATGAAGTTGTTAGCAGGGTAGGTGTTTTCTGTGAGCTCTGTGGGGGACAGACATACCATAGAGTAAAAAGTAATAGATTATTGATATACACAACAGCATGCATGGATCTCAAGTGAATTTTTAAAAAGACATTCTCAAAAGGTTACTTATTACATGATACCATGTATATAACATTCTTTTTTATTATTACCATAATCTTTTCATATTACATTGAATCACATATATCTTTACAGTGTATTACGTTTCTTTTTCCAGAAGGAATACCCTGCTTATCAGTCAGTCAAGACAAAAACGTTACTATCCACATCATCATCATCAAATAGCTCTTCATCATCTTTTCCCAGATTATTATTTTTCTCATTATATTTTTAAACATTCAATCACTGTATATCATTTTGCTTGTAAAAAGAATTTACCCAACATGAAATACTTCTCAGACCAGTTCAGTTGAGAATACTATACATGTTATCATCAACAGGTAATAAACCATTTCTGTGTCTCACTAATGTCATGCCTTGCTATTTGTTCTCTTGCTTTCCTCTATACTCTTCCCTTCTCCCGCCCCATTCCCATGTATGTAACATTCTCAAAAATGACAAAATTGTATATATGGAGAGCAGATTATTGCCAGGGATTAGGAGGAAAGAGCAGTAGCTCTGCTATGTACTGACTCTACTCAAAGGACAGAGGAAGTCTAACTCATTTTATGGATAAAGAGGTTTTTGAGAGTGATTTTTCACTGCCTATATGAGATAAATATAGCATGTTTTATGGATATGTTATTTTATGTATCTGTTTAGGTATGTCATTTATTTTGTTATTTTCATGAATAAGTTTTGTGTGTAAGAGTGCTTGTATATATTTGATATTTCTAGGAACATTTACAAAAAAGTTGAATTATTTGGAGGCATTTTATAAAAATAATTACCTGAGGAAATTTACAAGAACATTATAAGGCACTACCTTCATATATCAAGTGTTTTTTTCCCTGTAAAATTCATGCCTATAGCTTTAGTTATATAGTGCAGACCTTTAAAATATTGGTTTTGTTTGCAACTTCATCTCAAAATAGTTTGCCAAGTTGAAAAATAGTATACCTATTATAAAAGTGATGGCCTGTGTATGTGAATTTGAAGCCATTCAACTGTAATTAGTGGTGTTTTACAGTAGGTAGTGACGAGTTCTTCTAACTGCCCTGTTTTCTGATCAGTCACTTCCATATTACCTATGCACTTCTAACAAAATCTTGGTCATATGAGATTTGTCTTCTATCTAAGTTAAGGAAATGGTACAAAGGTATATATTGAAAATTATACCTTCAAACATACACATACACAGATAAAACAAGCAAAAGTTCTGATAGATTAAGGTAAAATTATTGAACTGCATTACTACCTTTTGGCAAATGAAAACATAAGTGTATAATATTTTTTGGTCTTATTGCTGGAAGTCTGCTACTATATTATAGAAAAAATAGAAAACAAAAATATACTGGTTAATGGGCCAGCAGGTGGTATAGTGGTTAAGGTGCTGGACTTCCTACATGGTGACCACAACTTGAGTCCCAGATCTGGCGGCTTGCTTTCTCACCTTTTTTCTTTCTGTCTCTGTCGCTATCTCTGATGGGTGCATGTGCCCTATAGCAAATTAAGATAATAATAAGTGAAATAAAATAAATAATTCTAAAAAGTATACTGGTCGACTCCATTATCTGGAACATATGTTGCAATCTTTTAAAATGATGCTTGCATCATTAGATTAAGAGTGAATATAAAGTAGGAGTTTGCTCTAAGTTTTGGCTACTGCCATCTAAACTAAGATAAGTATGGCTAATGCCCTGGTATGCTTGATAGCTAACAAAAGTACTTATGCCTGTAAGGGTTGCAGCACAATTTATAAAGTTTGTGATTGATTTTAAAATTGTTCATAGTCCTAAAGTCACATGAATTTGACATTATACTTTTGATTATGGAAACAGTAAAATTATTTTGTCTTTTTTCTAGTGATATTTTAGTTATTCAGAAATGACAGTGAGTTCTACCATATTGAATGGCTCCAGGATTATTTACATATATATTATGTTATAAATTGAATTACATTGTGCATATTAAAAAATTTTATTTCTTCCATAAACAAGAGAGACAGAGAAAGATCACTCCAAGAGGGTCTTGACATGGCAACCCACCTCTAGTCTTCAGTCAGCTCCAGGCAATGGGTAAGTGTGTGCCCATGTGCCCAGCATACTCGGGGAGGACTCCAGACTCAAAATGGGAACCTTTCCAGGTGGGATTGCCCCACAGAAGGTTGCATTTTGCTGTTGTACCACTGTCTGGCTCTGCATATTTTATTTTTTGTTAATCTAAGATATACAGGGCAAAGTCTTTCCTACTACCCTGAATAATTACAAGTTAGTATGTCATATAAGAAATAAAACCTGTGGAATCACATTTGGTTTTTTTGAGAATGACTAATTTTAGAACATGTTCTCATGTAAAATATGTTACATTTGATGTCTTCAGAAAATGAATATTTAATATAAATAATCTATAGAGTGAAAGTTAACTAAATGTTAAAGTTTTTTAAATGTTAAATTATTTTTGTCAAAAAAGGAGTAAAAATTAGAATAAGTATAACAATAATCACCTTAGTAATTATATTGATTTAAAATATATACTAAAATAGATAGTATTCTTAAACTTATTTTGAGACTGATATGACCTTACAGAGAAGACCTATGATGATTACCCCTGGTCATTTAGAATATTAATATCCACCAAGAGGAATGCCTCAAGAAGGCACCACAAAGGAATAAATGGCTTCTCATTAAGAAGAACATGTAGGGGCCAGCAGATGGCATAGTGGTTATGTTGCTAGACTCCCACATAGTCTACCACGGTTTGAGTCTCAGACCCAGTGGCTTGAAAATCACACCGGGTGTGTGTGTGTGCATGCCCAAGATCTCATGAGGAGAAGGGATTGTGGTGTGGCCATCTCCCCTGGGGCAGGGGGTGATTCTTCACTTTCTCTCTCACTGTCTCTGTCTTTCTCTAGTGAGTGCACATGCCCTAGGGCAAAAATCTCTTAAAAAAAAAAAGAACACTTAGAGTTCAAGTCTGTATTTTTATTAGAAAAAAACCAAAAATCAATTTTTAAGTATGTATTTGTGTGACTGCAATATAAATGAATACACATTCATTTACTATATCTGATAATACTAACTCTTGGTTACTTTTCTCTAATGCCCGTTATTTCCTATATACTTTACAAAACTCCTTGCTTCTTAACCTTTTACATTTATTTGACAGTATCAGGAGAATGGCTCTAGAAGGGCACTTAATACTGTCCTGCTTTTCGGCTCTGACCAGCAGTTGAAGAGGGACCCAGGCTCTGATTGACAGGTTACCATGGGCCCAGCCGTAGTGAGACACTGCTGAAGCAGAAATGACGGGCTCACATGTGCTTGAGGCTGAAAGAAAGTCAGTGCCAAAGTGTAGTAAATCAGGCAAAACCGAAATACTTCATGAGTCTTAGTATGACCTGTCATTACGGTTCATAATCAAAATTGATATCTATCATCAGACAATCCATCAGGCTAAGGCAATGCCATGTTAACTGGTATTATTTTCACACACCATGGCCATTATTATAGATGATGAAAAACCAGCTGTTCCTCATGGGTGTGTTTTCAGTTGCTTCACCATCACAGGTCCCTACTATGAATAGCAACTGTAACATACCAAGCACATGGTCTATGCCGGCGTGCACTCTCATTTGCCCAGGGTAGCAGGGCCACCCTGGTTTCCTTCTGGTTCTGCAAACACTTTGGGATCTTTGTACTTGATATTCTTTATGCCTGGAGGACTCATCACTCTCATCTGCCTCTGATTAGATCTTTGTTATCATTCAGGCTTCACTAAGGTTATCTCATCATAAAGGTTTGGCCTGATACTCTAAAATACCCACTAGATTGCTTTCTATTGTGTCCCTTTATTTTAACTTATCAGTAACATTCTTTTTATCTTTCATGAGAGAAAAGGAGGCAGGGAACTAAGGAAAGAGAAAGAGAGAAAGAGGAGAGAGAGAGAGAGACCCCTACCAGAGTCTTCATGCTGTGATACATGCTCAGCCTTAGCCAGCCCAGTTCATGGGCACATATGCATGCATAATGCATGTATAGGAGGTCCTGCGATGTGAACCTGGGACCTTCCCCAGTGGGTCCAGCCCTATTACCACTGTGCCACTGTCTGAATTCTGGCACCCATCATCCTACCACACATTTTTCCTCCCATTCCACCTCCATGCTCATACCCATTGAAGCCTATTGACCTTTAACTCTTTCTCATTCAATGAGTTTATTTAAATATTATTTACTGACTTAGTACTTCTCAGGTTAAAGAAACATATTCACTTTTAGATATGAAGACTGATTTTAAAAAAGTTTATTAAAAGATTTTTCTCTCTAGGTTTTAATATTTCCATCATTTGAGATTGTGTCAGTGTTCTCATCTTCTGACACATTTTTACTGTCAGCAAAGTCCTAGACTAAATTCTTATATGAATCTATTATATGTGATACCTTAGTAGAACATACCATCATCCTAAGTTCTGGTAATTCACAGAAAGATAATAAATTATAGAGAGATACTAAATCTTATTAATAAGTACAGAGCACCTTCCCTTGTCAGCACCTGGCTAGCTTCTACATGACCTTAAACAACTGTGTATTTTAAAACAATCATTAGAGAAAGACTGTCCTTAGACATTCTTAGAGTTCAGAATTATCATAATAGCAAAACTTCAATAGATGGATCATTGCCCATTCTCTGGCAATGAAAGATAAAACAATCTACAAAGGCAACACACAAAGAAAAGCTATATAAATTGAGATTCTCGAGGGAATATTCAGAAGCAGATGGTCCACCAGAATACATACCTTGCCGAAGATCCTTGGGTTAGGCCAATGACTGATTCTTTCTGCTGAACACCGTCAGAATAGGACCACCCTGATGCAGAGGCCAGTGACTGCACTATGTTTCTATGCTAGTTTTTCTTTTATCCTCTAGGCTATTTTCTTTCTCTCTACTGGTAAAAGGCTCTAAATTTTAGTAGATACCCCTGTTCTGAAGTCTTAGTAATGCCAAGACTCTTATCATTGGTAATCAACAGGTTATGTGGAATCACTGTCACTCCAGATGACTGAAAAAAGATCATTAAAGAAAGAATGGGTCGGGACCAACAGTTAGCATAATGGTTATGTTGCTGGATTCCCAAGTAGTCAACCGCAGTTCGAGTTCCAGACCCAGTGACTTAAACTCACGCCGACACGTGTGCGTGTGTGTCCAAGATCCTGAGAGGAGAATGGAGGAGAGCAGAGAGTAAGGTATGGCCATCTCCCCTGGGGGGTGATTTCTGGCTTTTTGTCTCTCTGTCTCTCTGGCGAGTGCACATGCCCTATAGCAAAAACCTCTCTTTAAAAAAAAAAAAAAAGAAAGAAAGAAAGAAAGAAAGGACGGGTCAGCAGAGAGCAGAGAACATAGTGGTTAAGCTGCTGGACTCTAACATGGCTGACCACGGTCTGAGGCCCCGATCCAGTGGCTTGAAACTCATGCAGGGAGCCTGTGTGTGTGTGTGTGTGTGTGTGTGTGTGTGTGTGTGTGTGTGCTGAAAATCCTAGGAGGGGAAAGGAGAAAAAGGGATTGCAGCATGGCCACCCCACCCCACACCCTGGCGGCGATTTCTCACTTTCCTCTCACTATCTCTCTTTCTCCAGTGATGCATGCACTCCTTAAAAGAAACCTTAAGGAGTTTCTTTTGGCAAAAACCTTAAAAGAAAAAAAAAAGAAGAAGAAGAAAGAGAGACAAGAAAAAGGAGAAACAAGTCTGTGTTGAGGTGAAAATAGTGGCATTTGTACATGCCACAAGATTACTAATTGCAATATACTTCCTTGCTAGTTTTTCTTCTCTACCTTCTAAGCTATTTGATTTCTTCCTTCTGGTAAAAGGGTATAAGTTTTTGGTAGATTTCTCTCTTCTAAAGTCATAGTAATACCAAGAATCTTATCAGTGTAATCAGCTGGTTTTGTGGTCAATGTTATTCCAGATGATTAAAGAAAAAAATCTGGAGTAAGATTGAAAAATTTATCTGAGTGAAGTGTGAACAGTGTCCCAAGTTTAGATTCATCGCATTCCCAAGAGAGGATAGTCTAATCTTCAGTTTAGGCTAAAAACTCATCTGGAGAAGAGTAATTAAAGAAATTTAAAAACATGATCTCTGGTGACAGCAAGGCTTTGCACATGTGTGCTGGATAAGTTAGGTGAGAACTTAAATAGAAACTGATTTACAGAAAAGTTCAATTTATTCCTCACAAAATAGATACATTATTGAACAACAACATGGTATATATTATACACTATCTATAATTAAACTCTTAATATTAGCTTGACCAGACCCATATGCTCCAGGTAATAAAAGAATAACACAGAAAAACTCTAAATGTCCCCATGGACCTGTATATTTTAGTTGGGAGATTATTGACTATCCCCCCAAAAAATCTCTCTCAAAACAAACAAACAAACAAACAAAACTAGAGCCTGGTAAGTAGAAAATTAGATAATTAAAAAAACTTAGTACAAAGATATATTTATAAGAAAATATTTTTTATTGTCATCTCTGTTTAGGCATTTCAGTAACCCTATGTGTTAATATACATTCAGACAATATTTTACTTCATTTTTCTCAACCTATATGGCTATCTTTACAAAATCTAATTTTTTTAAAACTGGCAAATCCAATATACAAATAATCAATTTGTTATAGTTCCTACAATAAAAGTGGGTAAAAAGGTATTGTGCAACAGAGTGCTTTTTTCCCCTAATAAATCTTTATGTTTCTAGAAAACTCTAATTTACCTGACATTATGTGAATGCTGACCTAGTAATACTACCTGGTTTCCCAGATATTTATTATCTTTGAATTATCCTCAGGAAAAAATCAGAGAAATTATGAGCTTCAGGCTAACCAAACAGAGCAATTATATGAATTATCCAATATTGAAAATGTGTATAATTTAGGCTATTATGATTACACTTAAAATGATAAAAGCTATTTCACATTTTAAAAATCAGAATTACCTTCTTCCTCTTAGGGAAGTATACATGCATAAAATAAAGTTCAGATAGCAATAATGAATTGTGGTTAGAAACTAAATAATTGCTATCCTCATTTCTTACAGTACTATTATGATGATTTTATTTCATTAAATATACTTACTAAAATTCTAACTGCTTTTTAGACTATGCAAATAACAATGAATCAGAGAAATGAGCGGTCAAACTCTATTTAAAATTATGTCAGGATAAATTCTGACCCATAAACAACATAGGTTTTAGGAAATTTGGGATGACATATGTAAAGTTATATCCATTATTTTCAACAAAAATGACTTAGTTTTTTCCTCTTAGGCTCCCTCTGATACAACATAAAACCTACTTAGTTATATGAATAAGCATGTTATCCACTTCATTTCCCCAAAATAAATACTCTTGAGTTGAGTGGAAAAGTATGAAAAGGCTTCATTTGTAATGGAATCTTTGTTCATTTTGAGTTCATTAATCCATTCAATTTAAGAAAATAAAATTAAATTAAAAAATGAAAATTTCAATGTGTGTTGGCCCTTAGGCCCTCACTGTTATAAAAATGCCATAAGTTTTGCCTCCTAATTTTAAATTGCTATGCTTGTTAAATTAATTCCTGGTAGTTTATATGGTAAGGGGAAAATTCACTTTGGTTTAGGAGTTTCTGTGTCATGTTCAATTCTTTTCTCATCCTGAAGATATGCGTCATGCAAAATAAAGATACCCCTGAACTATTATTATTTGAAGATCAGGTTGGAGCAGGATTCCTTTACTTTGCCTTAGGATTGAATTTACAAATACCTATATAAACCAGGCATCTAATTGGGTGTCCCAGTCCATTTATAGAATTGATTAGAGTTCACATTCTCATTTTGTATTGTGCCGTGCAATTTAAACAGTTGAGGTATGACTTTGAGTTGTATGATTAGTTGAAATTATTCGTTTTGTCTATATTGCTAATAACAAAAGTATCTGAGATTGGCTATTTCATAAGAAAATATAGGTTTATTTACTTCATTGTTTTGGATGTTCAAGGTCAAGGAGCTGCCTCTAGTGAAGGTCTACCTGCCAGTAGATACGATGGCAAAGGGCTGACATGGCGGAGCTTGCAAGTTTGTACCAGTGTGTCTGGGACTCATTGCCTCTTCTTAAAGACCCACAAGATTCTTTCATGGGTCCACTACTTAGATCCTCATCTCCTCCCTCTTCCCAAAGGCCTCATCTCTCATCACTATAGTTGGATTAAGTTTTCACTTTCTTAACACCATTACTGACTTATCAAATTTAACATATAAATTTGGGGGGGATACATTCAGACCATAGTAGGCATGTTACCAGTGAGTACAGTGCAGCATAATTGAGTCAGCATTCACAAATTAAAGCAAACTATATTTGTCTACAGAGATGAAAATTCCTTTCCTTTAGTACTGTTTTTCTGATAACACATAGAATAAATATTAACTGTAAAAAAAATTAG
The DNA here is from genome assembly GCF_000334495.1 of Tupaia belangeri chinensis. NCBI lineage: Eukaryota > Metazoa > Chordata > Mammalia > Scandentia > Tupaiidae > Tupaia > Tupaia belangeri. The sequence continues at coordinate 642,726 of NW_006206450.1, read as the reverse complement.
AAATCTTTTTCGGGAAAATAAACAACCGTATATTTACCATAATTCTACCTCCCAGAATTAACTTTTATCACTGTCTGAATAGCCTTCGAATATGTATTTTTAAAATCCAAATTACAGAATCATAAAGACAATGTACAATATAAAAGTATAGTACTTTCTGTAACTTGCTTACTATACCTACTAATAGCTTATTTTCTCACATTTCTAAGCATTCTTGCATCTCTTCCAATGTCTATTTATTCTGTATCATTACAAAAGCATACAGGTGAAATTTTTTTCTTTCTTTTTTTATTTAAAAAATAATTTTAGAGAGATTTTTGCTATAGGGCATGTGTGCTCACCAGAGAGACAGAGAGACAGAAAATGAAAATTCACCTCCCAGAGAGGATGGCCACACCACAATCCCTTCCCATCCATTCTCCTCTGAAAATCTTGGGCATGCACGCACACGTACCTGGCAAGAGTTTTAAGTGGCTCGGTATAGGACTTAAACCGCGATCAACTATGTCGACCATATGCCATCTGCTGGTCCCTATTTTTCCTTTTTTTTTTTTTTTTTAATTTTTTAAAGTCAGAGGCACACATACAAGAGAGAATAAGCACCCTGCGAGGGACCTGGTCACACTGTAATCCTCTTTCCTCCCATTCTCCATCCTATCAGCATCCTGGGCATGGGCCCAGAGTATTTTTCAATCCGACTGTGCTGGAACACAAACCATGGTTGACCAAGCCACATCTGGCTTCCTCTGTACCATTTCTAAATGCTGTGCTCTATAAAGGGCCAGTCCCAGTGAAATTCTTAACTGGAAATGACTTGTTGTTATACAGAGTTGAATAGATATGCATTTGAAGTCCAGATGGTAGAGCCAATTCCTTACTGTTGTCCCCAGGTTCATTTGTAGGCAGTGACAAATAGACTAATGTAAATTTTTAGAAGCCTCCTCTTCTGGTCTCCTCTCGTTTCTACTTGTTTTTGATAGGCAGCATCCCCACTACACAGTACTATTCTTTTTTTTGTTTGTTTTTGTTTTTTGCCATAGGGTGCATGTACTTGTGAGAGAGAGAGAAAGAGAGAGAGAGATGGAGAGACAGAGAGAAAGAAAGAAATCACCCCCCGCCCCTCAGGGGATTGCCCTTCTACAATCGTTTCTCCTTTCTCCTCTAGAGATTTTGGGCATACACACACATACACCTGCCATGATTTCCAAGTCGCTGGGTCCAGTACTTAAACCGTGGTCACCATGTGGGAATCCAGCATCTTAATCACCATGCCACCTACTGGCCTTTAATGCTATTCCTTTTACTACTATTTATATTTATAATTCTTCAGGGTGAAGAATAAAAAAGAAAAAACTGTTACATATAGTCTAAATTATAACACATGCATGTATATATACACAAGGATTATATGTAATCTTTTTTTCAATTCATATATATATATATATAGGTTTGCACATATAAATCCTGGTTTATTATTGTGTTAGAGAAAGCTCTTTTCCAAATAGAAGTGAGGATGGTGAGGGCATCAGGGCATGGTGAAGGCATATAACCACTTTCTGTCACATCTGTCATGACTTGAAATGGCTACATATTATTCTGCCATATGGATATACCCCAACTCCTTTAGCAAATCTACTATTCTAAGAACTTAAGCTTTGTTTATTTTTCATTTATAAATAGCAATAGTATGGAAATTATGTTCTGCTCCAATAATTTTCTTAAGATAAATTCCTAGGGTAAATGATTAAATCAAGAATCTAAACACTCTTATGGATCTTAATTTATGAATACAATGCCATATGTCTAATAGAGACAGATAAGTTCTGCTTTATCGTAGTTGGTTGTTTTCTGTGTGTTCCAATTCTTTTCTACCTGTAATCATAAACCTAAAACCCATTCTTTGTTCTTTTCTGCTCTGTTTTATGTCCAGGAAAGTTGGAAAGAACTTGATTTATCTTGCTCTTTGTTACTGGTTGGGCCCAGTCAAAGGGGGCTGGGGAGCAGTAGCAGGAGGTGGAAAGATGGGAATAGAAATCAGGGCATTTAGCTGTTCTTACCATAACCTCACTTTTACTTCCTGGCAATGGCTGTGGTATATCTCTACCACAATGGGAGATCCCCATTTCTACAGCTCTGTGTCAGTCAGTCCCCTCTTTCAGGCTGCCGTTCGGTAAGGGCTCTCTTGTGCTGCTAGTCCTCGGATGTATAACCATTCCTTAAAATTCCTTTAACCTTGTCCACACCTCAATAAATAGCAGCTCCATTAAACTGTCCTCAGCTGCAGATTTTGATTGTGCTGTTTCTTGCCAGTACCCTGACTCCAGCACTGTCTGAAGATACCTACTTCAAAATATACTTGATAATACAAAGAGTTTCCTGTATAAGTTCACCCTTTATAGCACAAAACACAATTTTAAAAGAATTGACAATCTGAAAAATGTTTTAGGAGAAATGACTATCTTATTACTTTAATTTAATTTCTAGGATGAGTAGTGAGGCTGAGTATTATAACACTTATTTAATATTAATATTTTAATATACATACTTTTTGGTGAAATAGTAATTAATGCTCGTTCTCTTTTCTATAGAGTTTAGTGTTTCTGTTATAGCTTTGAAAATCACCTTTTATAATAAAAGTATCAAATTTTAAATTATATCCAATTTTGCTTACGATTTTTAATCAAATCCTTTGTGGTTTCTGCCATTTATAAAGTCATTTCCTAATCACACAGTCAGCAACATTTGATGCTTACATTGAAAATTTTAGTCTCATAATAGCAAAAATTAAACTTGATTACAAATATACTGACCTACGTTTTCATGATTCCTGGGGCTGCTGATCACTACCATGAGTGGTCTGACTTGCCTATAGCACTGTGGTTGGTGCTTATGAAAGGCTAACATCAGGGTAAAATTATGCATCTGCCATGTGTCAGTGACTGCACACCTCCCCAACACTCCCTAACTCCAGACACCACCAAATCAAAATTATTTCTCAGTTGTTCTCTTTTCACATGTGCATAGTGCCTTTTCAGTGGAAGAATATTACTGGAATTCTGCTGTGAAAAGAATCCAGAAAATTCAGGGGAAATTCAGAAGGCTGAGCATGGTTCTGATGGCTCTGTTGCAATTTACAGGGTAATTAGTTTTATATACATCTTCCATTCATATATTTTTTTCTTTTTTTGGAGAGGTTTTTTGCTATAGGGTGCGTGTGCTCACCAGACTGACAGAGAGAGACAGAGAGAGAGAAAGCAGGAAATCACCCCCCGGGGGGATGGCCATGCTACAATCCCTTCTCCTCCATTTTCCTCTCGGGATCTTGGGCACGCATGCACATGCGCCCGCTGTGAGTTTAAGCCACCAGGTCCAGGACTCGAACCATGGTCGACTACGTGGGAGTCCAGTGATATAGCCATTATGCTAACTGCTGGTCCCTTCCATTCATGTTTAAATGTCCAAACTCAAAAGTGGCAACAACATATTTTGCCTAAAATGAGGCCAGGAAGATATACTCATTACAAACTTTAAAATGGATGCCTGAAAGTTTCTGTAAGTTCTGTACTTCTTTGTGCTGCATATTCTTTTATTAGTCCAACCAGCATCAACTTTTGCTGGTTATTAATGACCACCCACCAATTCACCGTATCAAAAGGTAATGGAAGGGTATGTGCTTCTGCCAAGGTTTTTGCAACATGTCACAAGGTTGCAGTTGGCATTCATACGTTCTTTCTTCTGATACCAATTTCTCGTTCTTTTTTCTTTTTTTGGAGAGGTTTTTGCTATAGGGCGTGTGCACTCACCAGACAGACAGAGAGACACAACGTGAGAAATCACCCCCCAGGGAGGATGGGCACACCGCAATCCCTTCTCATCCATTCTCCTCTTGGGATCTTGGGCATGCACACACACGTGCCTAGTGTGAGTTTAAGCCACTGGCTCTGGGACTCGTACCGCGGTCAACTACATGGGAGTCCAACAACATAGCCATTATACCAACTTCTGGTCCCACAATTTCTTGTTCTCTTTATGCTTAGGTAGAGTCTTATCAAGTCATGGTTCTTGACTTCATAGATTGAACCAAATTATTGAAATTATGAGTAATTAGTGAGTGATCTTATTTGAAATATTACAGTCTCTTATTAACTTGTGGCATTGGACAAGGGCATTAGACAACTGGAAAAATCCCTTGAATTCCAGAAATTCTTTTTGTTGCTCTCATTTTATAGTGACAACTCCATTTTCCATTTGATAAACAGGATCAATCAAATGTGATTTACTACTATTGCTATTTGATGAGCCATAGTGATAATATAGCAGCCTCAACTTATGATTTAGAACAACCCTTGTATTGCTCCTAGGGAGAAACATTTCTTTGGTATCTCAGACCTATAAATTATTATTGTCCATGACTTGGGGGACAGAAAGTATAATAGAGTTTGGCAGCAAATTTTGATGTTTGACTGCTGACCACTTTTTAGCCTCACCCTTCCCTCTACTTCAAATGCCCCATATCTGGACAGACTAATAAGAAAGCCTGGTACTCCCTCCTTTGGCATTGGTAGGAGGTTCAAATTACATAAATTCCTACACAGCAACTTGCACCTTGCTCCCACCCCTGCACCATAATAACACCTACTCAGGAACTGTATGCAATGGTGCACTCCTGTCTGTGATCCTATCTACTTTGGAGGCTGAGGCATGAGAATCATGAGTTCAGTTGGCCCAGAAATGTAGTCAGACATTGTCTGATTGAAAAAGAAAACAAAATCAGGGCCAGTCACTGGCCTGGTGGTTGAGATGGCTGGATTCCATGTGACCAGTTGTGTGGTTCTTCCAGGCCTGGAGGCTTGGGAAACACATTGGCCATTGTGCATGCACATCTGAAATCCAGACAGGATGGAGAAATGGAGGGATTACAACATGAGCATGCCCTTTGGTTAGGGAGATTTCATGCTTTCCTTCTCTCTCTTGTCTTTGTCCAGTGAGCATGCATCCTCTGGCAAATTAAAACAAACAAGCAAACAAACAAAACCAGAAACAAACAGGGTTGGCTCTGTGGTGCAGCAGTGGTAATGTGCTGCTCAGGAGAAGCCAGATGCCTCATGGCTACCACAGTTGGTATTCCTTCCCTAATCAGCTTGAAGCATGCCAGCGCATATGTAAGTGCTGAGATCTGACAGACTGGAGGATAAAGGAGCAAGATTGTGACAAGACCAGACCCTGTGTATGGTGCTTATCTCTCTCTTTCTCTGACTCTCTCTCTCATGTGAGCTTGCACATACTTTATCATGCTAAGAGAATAAAGGGCAACACACACACAACAAAGAGAAGAAGAAAAACCCTACTTAATTTGTTTTATTTTCTTTCTTAAGCCATTTTGGATCTGCTTATGAGACCTACCTTCTTATCCCCAGAAAAATCTTAATATGTAATATTAATATATACCTTTTTATACCCTCTTTGTATGTATGTGGTATCATGTTTTAACATATGAACAAAATTTGGGTGACATTGCAGCATTATAACACTGGATTGCAGCACATTACTGATGTGTCTGCCCATGTAAACAAGCCTACAGCACAGTCAGACTTATAAAAGTATAGCACATACAACTATGTGGTCCATTATACTTAATAGTGATAGTGTTTGCTATACTGTACTTTCTATTGTTATCTTAGTGTGTTCTCCTTCTACTTATAAAAATTTCGTTCGAATACAGTATGCTGTATTTGACCAGCAGCATGGTGGAAGGGATGGAAGGGCAGAAGTGCCTTCTCTCTACCCTTTTATCAGACAATCCCACCTGTGAGAGAACTCTCATGGCCTAATCACCTCCTGAAGGCCCCTTCTGTTCATACTATTGCTGTAGGGATTATGTTTCAACATGAATTATGTTAGGGACACATTCAAAACATAGGGAAAACTGTTAGAGCTGTGAATCAAGTGAACTTGAGGCCAATTCCACAATTATTTTCTTATAAAATAATTTCCCTGATCAAAGGCAACGCTAGATGCTATGTCATGATGATGAAGAAGGTATTTAATTAATATATAGATGGTGGTGTTGGCTGAATTAATACAGGTAACGAATGCAGCTGTGTCTTAGGTATAAGTGTCTGTTTTACTAAGGATAAATTGCTGTTCCTGCCATGATGGAAGAATTCCAATGTAATCAATCTTAATTTGCCACCAGTCAGCTGTTCTTTCCCTCCAGGGAATGGCACCATAGCAAGTAATCAACATATTCTTTGCTGTTGACATATTGGATGTGCAGTAGTAATATTAGCCAAATCAGTCTTGGTAAGATAAGACTACGCAATAATTTAATCCCTGCTGCCATGGCTGTATTTTTTATGTGCTCATTTAGTGAGAACCAGGTCAATTGAGACTAACCTCCATTGAATAGATCATTTTGTCTACCTGATCACTGAGCTTCATCTGTAGAAGATGTATATTGATGATTAGTTTTATGGCAACTAAAGATTCTTACCCTTAATTCTTGTACCGAACATGTCTTTTATATTCATTCCTTTCATTTTATTCCTTCCGAATCTGTGACAGCCAATGAGGCCTCTAGCCACCATCAACATACCAGTGTAGTTTAAAACTTGAATCACCTCTCCTTGCAAACAAAGTAAACAAATGGGTTTGTTACTCAATAGCCTCTCTGAGGTAAATATTGGGTCCTCAGGAAAACCGTGACTCATTTGTGCATAGAAAAACAGAAAAATGTGATGGGCTAGTATTTTCTTCCTCACTGCCATTCAGAAACAGCCTTTGAGAGGCAGTGTTGTTTTAGCCTGTGTCTGCATATTCTGTGCAAATGGTATACATAAATCCCCGAGTGTTTGACTCCCCATTTATTTGGCCAGAGGAATTTCAAGGAAAACATAGGTTTGAGATGAGATAGAGGTAGCCATAGACGATAGGAGGTACTGTGGGAGTCTGAGACACTTCTTGTAAGATTTTTGCCTTCAGGAAGAGTTCAGTCCTGATCTTTTATATAACACTCGTACTTAATAGTAGAATACTTAACCCTATGCCTTCGTAGGTTTTATATATATATGTATATATACACACATATATATTTTTTATTATACTTGCCTTCATAGATCATATATAATTGCAAATGTATTTTCACATATATATAATATATATATTTTGAAATATATATGCCTTCATAGATCATATATATAATTGCATAGAAAAACAGAAAAATATATGTCATGACTTTTCCCAGAACCCAATATATACATACACATATACATATATGCCAGCAGACTTAAAGATTACTTTGTGATTCATGGTAAGGTATCCAGTCTCTACCAGTGCTCTTCATTAAGGCAGAGGCTATTGTCAAATGAGACTATCTTATGGAAGAAAAGAGCATGCTTTATCCAACCTATACAAAATTTATTTTATCAGAAACTGTCAGAGGTTCCACACCCAAACCATATCTACCACAGATACTTGGAACATCATTGATCTGGTTCATATAGTTCTAATTGCTTATTAATTTGCAGTGTCTTGGACCCACAAAAATTGTCATTCTTATAGTTTATTAACTGAGTCAAACCAGTCCATTATATTATTTATAACTTTCTAAATCTAGAGAGTAGTGCCTTTTTCTTAGCAAAACAAAACAAAACAAAACAAAACAAAAATCCCTTATTTCCTTATTTTTATATTTTTCCCCTTTAGAAAAGATGGGATAAGTTGTTAGTAAATTCTTGACCATTATCTTTTCAAATGTTTTTTTTTTTATTCTGGGATGCTCTGCTGTCTTCTTCTTTTCCTTCTGGAACTCTAATTACGTGAAGTGTATTAGATCGTGTAACTTGGATTCAGCTTTTTGTTTTGTTTTGTTTGTTTTAATTGCTAGAGGGCACATATGCTCCCAAAGAGATGAGAAAGAGAGGGGGGGAGAGGGAGAAAGCGTTTTTCAGTGGGGTATGGCCTTGCTGCAGTCCTTTTTCCTCTACTTCTCTATCCTGACAGGATTTGGGGCATTTATGAACACATATCTGGCATGTTTCTCAAGCCACTGGGGCCAGGTTTTAAGCCATGGTTGGCCCTGAGAGATCGGACTCCCTCAACCACTAGGCCACAGGGGCCAGCCCATCTGCCTTTTTTGTGTTTTTAACTGTTTTTTTTTTTCTCCTTTGTGTTTCCATTTAGATAATTTCTTTTGATGTACATTCAACTTTACTAATTTTTTCCTCTCAGTCATATTTAGTCATTTGACAAATCTGTTGAATAAATTCTAGATAATTACATTGTAATTTTTTTACTTTTAGCACTTCCTTTTTCTTCTTTTTTTTTTCCTGCTAAAATTTCCCATCTGTTCATGCATGCAATCTGTCTTTTCCACTACATCCTTTAATGTATTAATTATAGTACTTTATATTTCATATATAAAAGCATCCATATCAGGGCCCTCTCAGTAACTGGTTCTACTGAGTTTTTTTGTCAATACCCCTTGCCTATCCCAACCCAAGTCTATTTTATGGCTTATAATTTTTGAATGCCAGACATCATTGTAGAAAGATAGTAGAAAATGAGATAATTATTGGTTTTTTTTTTTTTTTGCTATAAAGTACATACATTTGTCAGAGACAAAGACAGGTATTGGGAAGGTGGGAAAGTACTCCCCAACCCTACGTGGCCTAATAGTATGATGGGTTAAGTCAATCGAGTTGTATATGAGTTGGGTTTTCACTTTGTTGTTCTGTAGAACCCTTAGTGCATTATATTCTCTTTCAGTGTTAGGCTATTGTCATTATTTCTTTTGTTTCTATTTTTTTGGGGGACGTGGAGGTTTTTGCTATAGGGCGTGTGCACTCACCAGAAAGACAGAGAGAAACAGAGAGACAGAAAGCAAGAAATCACCCCGATTTTTCACTTATGTAGCAGGCAAGTCTTCCTCTCATTCTCTGCCAAATAGAAAACTGTTAATTTGTATGTCTCTTTATCTAGAGCCTTGTCATTCTTTGGTTTTCAGTAGTCTTGGTTGCTTTATGACTCTCAGGGTGACTTCCATCTCTCTAGCTAGTCAAACAAAACTTAAGCATTTGTATATAATTTTCTTTGTTTTGTTTTAGGTATTAGGATGGTTGTCACTTTGCTGCTACCAGTAAGACTTGATGTAGATAATTCATGGATAAAAAAACTGCTGAAAAATTTGAGAAGAGGAAAACTAGGGGTGCGCAGAGGTTGTGGGGAAGCCACTGTCAATGGTCTTATCTGTGGTCACAGTGAAGTAAGATTCTCAGTAGGGATTCCCAGGCTTCTGCAGGAGTCTGCCAGTTGCTAACACCCATGTATCTACTCATAGTTGTCCCTTGAAAATGAGCTCTTTGTCCTTTCCAAACCCATGTGAGAAATTTCTTGGCAGAATTTGTAACCTTCTTGGTAAAAAAGACTTGTAAATGAAGTTTTCAAGATTTATGCCTCTGTATAAAGCAGAGTTTGCAGTGGTATGAAATATACTGAGTATCAAGAAAAAATATCAGGTTTGGGATTAGCAGTTGGTGTAATGGCTTTGTCACTGAACTCCCATGGAGTCGACAGTGGTTCAAATCCCAGACCCAGTGGCTTAAACTCATGCCAGGTGCATGTGCAAGTGTGCCCAAGAGGAGAACGGAGGAGAAGGGATTGAGGCGTGGTCATTCCCCCTGGGGGGGGGGTGATTTCTCTCTTTCTGTCTCTCTGGTGAGCACATGCACCCTATATCAAAAACCTCTCCAAAAAAAAAGTTTATATATATATATATATCATCAGGTGTATCTCAACCCATTATATTGTAATTTTCAGTTAAAACAAATCTCTGAATATGTGCTTACATAACTGATCCGTTAAATAAATATTACATATTTTGTAATCTCTAAATTATATATAGACTGTGCTGTAATGGCATTGCAAATCTCACAGGATCAACCATTTTTATTTTATTTAAAAAACACTCACTAAAAACTCCTAAGGAAACTCAGGCTGAGCTATTGCTAAAATCAATCTTTGCTTGACAGGAGTCATATTAATATATAGATTCTATAACTTATTAGTTATGAGGGCTTACACTTTTTTAAAAAAGTAATTAAATGGATTATAAAATGCTTTATTTTAGACATAGTAATTAATTGACTAGTTTCTGTGTATAAAGTATTATAATTTCATAGCAAACTTTTTTTTCAGAGTGAAGGCTATGAAGTCCAAAATACACTTCTTTGTAGTGCACTCTAAATTCTTTACAATACATACTTCTTAGCAATAAAAATGAATTAAGTCCTGACGCATGGGGTGATATAGTGCTCAAAAGCACGATACTGAGTAAAAAAATTCAGGCATAAAAGAGTTTGTACTCATGATTATATTCATATTAAGTCAAGAAGAGACAGATTTTCTGTGACAGGGAATAGATTAGTGGTTATCTAGGACTAGTAGTATAAATGAACTGACTGGAAAAATGCATGAATGAATTTTTGAGGCAATGAAAATAGTCCATGTCTTGATTTTGATGATGGTAACAAGTGTATGAATTTATCAAGACTCATTGAGGTATGTACTTAAATGGGTACATTTTATTTATGTAAATTATACTTTAATAAAATATGTTAAGATGAATAAGCAATGAGGTGGCAAAGTAAGTTTTACAGGGAAGAAGAGACTTACAGATCACTAAATGTTCAAAGCATCAGTGGTAGGAAGGGAGATTTTGCAGTTTTCAAGGAAAACCCACTGTTAGGAAAATGTTTCTAACAGTAAGATGTCTATCTGAATGATTGTTACCTATATCTTCTGGAAAATGCAAATTATATATATATATATTTTATATATTAACTTATCTATATTATGTATATTATATATAATATATATACACATATATATGTATGTATGTGTGTGTGTATATATATATATATATATATATATATATATATATATTTTTTTTTGT
>NW_006206450.1:602102-631719 GCF_000334495.1 Tupaia belangeri chinensis | reverse complement strand
CGCTTTCTGTCTCTAATGTCTCTCTCTGTCTGTCTGGCGAGCACACGCGCCCTATAATAGTGAAAATCTCTCCACAAAAAAAAAATAATAATAAAAAGAAAAATAAATAGGGAAGAGACACTTGGAGCCATATCTTTTCCCTTTATAAATTACTGCATTTACTTACACCCCAAGCAACAATTGAACTAGAACATAAACAGGTTTTCTGAGTGCTGCTGGTGGTGCTGGCCGCACCATTCATCATTCCTTCGACGCTATCAGGGTCAAGATATAAAGTTCAGCAGAGAGAAGCAGTCAGCTTTGGCAACATGCAGACAGAGATGTAAATCCTAGCCATGCCATGTAGTAGCTTTGTGACCTTGGCCAAAGCACTTAAATTCTATACGGTTCTATTTATTTATTGGTAAATGAAAAAATCCGCATGACTATTAAATGACGACTCATATATCAGGTATCTAGAACAATGTATTTCATATGAGAAATGTCCCATTAATAGTACGTTAAGCTGTGGTAATATAAATCAAACATCATAGTTCCATTCCACTTAATATTCCATGATATTTCTCATGTTTTGTGAGAAAACTTAAACCAGTCCACACCAGTCCTTTCATTGTAGTTGGTGTTATGAATTACTAAAAGGACTTTTTGCTACTTTTGTTATATTTTATGTATATACACATACACGTGTGTGTGTGTGTGCATGTGTGCATGTGTGTGTGTGTGATATAGTCCCATTTGCCACTTTATACTGTAATTCCTACTACCATAGCTGATTGGCTTAGGAGTGCACTTTAAGAGCCAATCGAATGTACATCTTCAGAGTTTGTACTGCAAGCATTAGCAGAATATTTGGGCAGAAAAAATGTACATAAAGTGTGACTTCATACTGCAAATTGTATTAGGCTTAATAATCACCCTTCAAAGATGTCAAATTTATTTATTTACATTCATTCACTGTACATCATTACAGCATACAAAGTGAGATTTTCCATCCAGAGTACACTGTATATTGGCTCAACCAAGCACATCAACATACATGTTATCGTCAACAAATAATTTTCCATTTCTTGTTTTCTGTATGTTTTGATTTTTTTTTTTCATCCTTGATTCCCTATCTCTTACCCGGGGCCGTCTCCCCCTCTCCTCCCACACTGTCTCTGGTATCTATGTTTGCTTTCTATACTTACCTGTGAATATAATACTGTACACAGCAAAAAGAACTCTGAAGATGCAATTAAATTAAGGATCTTGAGATGTGGAAATTAGCCTATTTTGTCCAGGTGGGTCCAATGTAATCACAGGGTTTTTATAAGAAGGAAGCTGGAGGGGGGCAGTAGGAGGGGTCATGATAGAACCAAGATGTTGGAGTGGTGTGCAGACGGGGTTGTGCGTCAAGAATGCATTCAGCCTCTATAAGCTAGAAAAACAAAAACAAAAACAAGAAAAGGAATTACTCCCTGCTCTCTTTAGAAGGCATGCGGCCCTGTCCACACCGTGATCTTAGATCTTTGACCTTCAGAACCGTAAGGTAATTAGTTTGTGTTGTTTCAAGCCATTACCTTTGCTGTAATTTGTTGGAGCAACAAGAAATGAATCCAAGAATGTTAGAAAACATGGGTGATGATCTGAAAGTTCTTTCTGAAGAGGTACCTGGAGTCACTTGGAACCTAGAAGCACATTCCTGATCCAGTGTTCCAGAGAACCTTCATTATGGCCCTCTAAGGTTTCCTTGAGGACTGGAGTGGGGGGTGGGATGGGCATCTCTCTTCTCTCCTATCAAACAACTGGTAATGTGAAATAACCACATTGCCTTTAGTTTTCATTTGTTAAACATCTGCTATTGATTATAACGGTCTAGCTGAGACAGCCAACAGATGACCTAGGGTAAGCTCATCATTGCTAATAGGATAAATATGGTTTCATATTTTAAACTCTAGCTATAAAAGTGGGAAGGAATATATTATTTCCTACAACTGCAGAAGCATATTTATACATATAGGCTGCTTAGAATTTAATAAGAAAAGGGTGGGATGTTTTGTTTAGAAAAATGATATTTAAAATGAACACATTCCAAATCATTCTTGGAAGTGAAGATTATTTACAGTAACAACTACCTTTTAAGAAGAACTGTTCCATGGATCCTAATATGTATTTTTTGGTCTCTGGGAAAGTATCTGAAGGAGCTGGACATTTTCTTCAGAGTAACAATTTTGAGAAAGGGAGCACCACAGGTTGAATCACTTTAGTGATATTAAAATATGCAATTCCAAACTTTTGTGATGGCTACAATTATAAAATGATTTACAGAGAAAAATGCTATATTAGAAAAGTATTTTGAGATTTTTTTTTTGATACTTTTAAATGTAAGAGGAAGGATAGAGGAAACAATTATTTTAAACATTACTTTGTTTTTTAAGTGACTAAATCACAATTTTGGAAAGCAATTGTTTCAAGACACTCTGAATTGGTAACTTTCTTATGAAGACACAGTTGGGTTAAATAGAAATGGGAAGAATATAAAGAATTGGCATCTTGGAAAAGAGTGTACAATTATATGGAAAGATCTCTTGTTTCTCTGTACTAGACCACAGGGATTTTAAATGCTGACTTGGCGCTTCCATCAAGAAATGTTGTCATCTTTTTACTTGTTCACTTTTTATGGTCTCTAAATTGTATCTAAGTCTAAAGCTATGCTGTTTAAAGACACATCCTAAATCAATGACCTGAGAGGGAAAGGCATATGTTATGTTGATGTGTAGACATTAAATGTTGCTCTGCTTTGGACGGTCTGTGTGGCATGGTGATTGGGGCAGCTGGATCTGACATGGCTGACTACATGGTTCGAGTCCTAGATTTGGCAACGTGAGAAACATGCCAGGGAACCAGCAGTTAGTGTTAATGGCTATGTCACTGGACTCCCACGTAGTCAAACGCAGTTCGCGTCCTGGACCCGGTGGCTTAAAACTCACGCTGGGCATGTGTGTGTACGTGCCCAAGATCCCGAGAGGAGAATGGAGGAGAAGGGATTGCGGCGTGGCCATCCCCCCCAGGGGGTGATTTCTCGCTTTCTGTCTCTCTGTCTCTGTTGTCTGGCGAGCACATGCGCCCTATAGCGATAAACCTCTCAAAAAAAAGAAAAAGAAAAAAGAGAAAAATGCCAGACACATGTACATACATGCCCAAAATCCTGAAAGAAGATGGAGGAGAAAGGGTTCTTTGGAAAGGGGGTTGCTTTCTCCTTCCCCAAAATCCTATGTCTCTGTATAGTGAGTGTATGAGCCCTCTGGCAAAAAAAAAAAAAAAAAAAAGAAGAAAAAAGAAAAAAAAATTAGCCTTCTTTAATTGTAGTATTTCCCTTAAGATTTTATAATTTTATTTATTGTAATACTAATCTAGTAATATAAGAATTTTTTTTAAATGTAAGGAACTATTGATAACAATTTTCACATGTTCTGTAGTGTATGGCTTGCACTTTACTAACCCTAAAAGTTGAGTGTGATGTAGGAAAATAGGTTTGGAGGTTTTTGTTTGATGTTATCGTGGAAGAGGCTCTTTATTTTTCCTTTTTTAAGTTTTTGCCATAGGGCACGTGCATTTGCTAGAGAGGAAGACAGAGAGAAAAAAAAAAAAGTGAGAAATCACCCCCTAGTGAAGATGGCCATATTGCAATCACTTTTCCTCCTTTCTCCTCCTGGGAATTTGGGCATGCATACACATGTGCCTGGCATGATTCAGAAGTTGCCAGGTCTGGGGCTCCAACCGTGGTTGGCCATGTGGGAATCCTTAACTGCCACCCCACCAGCTGGCCCCCATTTTTAGAGGATGAAGAAAGCGTGTGTAATATCTTAGAGGTGTGAAAGCAGAAGGTCAGTTGTAATAAAACTTTCTGGGCCATTTCTACTGACCAAGGTGTTCTAGAAGCATCAGAGCCAGAACAGGTGAGTTACGTGTTTTACAGTCTTTTATTTTACTCCCAATACATAAATAAAACATCTAGTGATGGAACATACACACACACACACACACACTGTGGACTAAAAGAGAAAAAAGGATTTCTCAAAGAAGCAGAATCTGTGAGGAATTCTTAAAAGAGACTACTGAAGACTAAAATGACAGCATACAATGAATGTTGAGCATGTGCAGGAAAAAAAATCACGAAAGGTGGTAGTCATATCAAAGGAAATCTATGTCTGGAGGTGGTAGACCCTAGAAGCAGGAGAGGGGGAGGGGGACCTGACAGGGAGACCAGCTCAGGAGCTGCAGTGAGACCAGTCAGCTGCTCGAGTCATGCATTCCCTTCATCCCTGTGAGTTGGCACACTGAAACAGGACAGCTAATACAAACAGGAGCAGTCTCAGCACGAAGACACAGAATACCATCCCAACTGGTGGGTTATGCCAATCTCAGTAGTCCTGTTACCGAAGCTGTATTCTGGGGCACATCCCATTCTAGTCTAGAAGAGTGAAAATTCATATTTTGAGTTTTAAAAAATATCAAGACTTTTGTGGATTATCGTGTTCTCTCCTAGAGACTGTTCCATGCGCAGATGAGAAAAATGTATATTTTGTACCTGTGGGAATGTTCTGTAAATGTCTGTTAGGTCCATCTGGCCTGTAGGAAAGTTAAGTCTAATGCGTCTTTGCTGATATTCTGTCTAGATATCTGTCCAGTGCTGAGAGGAGAGTGTTGAAGTCCCCAAGTAGTACCCCATAGGAGTCTGCCTCCCTTTAGAGCTTGCTTTATATATGTGTGTACTGCAAAATACTTTATATATTTGGTGCTTTAGTGTTGGTGCATATATATTTGCAGTTATATTTTCTTGCTGAACTGAACTGTTAATGGCTTTTTTTTTTTTTTTACAATTTTTGACTTAAAGTTTATTTTATCTGATAAAAGTATAGCAACACCTGCTTGCTTTGTAGTCTATTTGTGTGGCTTAACTTTTTCCAACCCTTCAGTTTCAATCTATGTGTGTTTTTACTGGTAAGGGAGTTTTCCTTAGCATGTATCAATAGTTGGGTCTTCTGTTTTCATTCATTCATTCATATATATACATATTTTTTAACATGTATTTATTTCTTCTATGAGTGAGTGAGACAGAGTGAGTGCACACCCGCACCAGGGTCCTGATGCTGTGATCTACCCCAGCCTTTAGCCAGCCCTGGGGCCTGAGAAGGCATGTGCCTGGCATGCTCAGAGAGGGCTCCAGACTGGACTAGGAATTCTCCCATCTGAGAC
Organism: Tupaia belangeri chinensis; assembly: GCF_000334495.1. Classification (NCBI taxonomy): domain Eukaryota; kingdom Metazoa; phylum Chordata; class Mammalia; order Scandentia; family Tupaiidae; genus Tupaia; species Tupaia belangeri. The sequence continues at coordinate 626,481 of NW_006206450.1, read as the reverse complement.
TTACTCATGGAGTATCACATTTTTACTGCTGTACCACTGGCCCCCAGTCTGTATCTTTTAATGGGAGAGTTTAATCTGTTTTCTTTCAAGGTTATTATTGATAGGTGAGAACTTGCTCCTGTCATTTAAAAAACTATCATCTGGGGACAGCAGGTGGTGTGGTGGTTAAGGCACTGAACTCCCACATGGCCGACCACAGTTCAAGCCCTAGACTTGGCAGCTTAAAAATCATGCCAAGTGCATATGTGCCCAAAGTCCCAGGAGGAGAATGGAGGAGAAGGGATTGTGTCTTGGTAGCCATCCTACCTGGGAGTGGGTGGGTGGGGGTGATTTCTACTTTTCCTCTGTCTCTCTCCAGCAAGCGCATGTGCCCTATGGCAAAAACCTATTAAAACATGTTATCTGGTTATTTCGTGTTTCTTTTGTCCCTTTTTTTTCTTCTCATATATTTTTTAGTTCTGTCATTTTTCCCTAGTATTAAGAAAAGTTATGTCTTTTTTCCCCCTCAGTTCTCTATATGCCCACCAGTAAGTTTTATACTTTGAGGTGCTTTCATGATGCTATGGGATTGTTGGAAAAGTCATGACTTTTTTTTTTTAATGCATAACTGCATCATGACTTTTCTGACAACCCAGTAGTTATCATCCTTTCACTTACAGATCTAAAACTCCTCTGAAGCTGTTCTAGTGTAGACAAATTTCCTCAGTTTTACCTTGTCTAGGAAGGTCTTTAATTTTCCTTAATTTCTCAAAAGAAATATTGCTGGATATAATATTCGTGACTGGCAGTTTTCTTTTAGCACTTAAATATATCATCCCAGCCTGTAGGTTTCTGCTGAGAAATCTGCTGTTAATCTAAAGGAGGTTCCCTTATGTGTGACGACTTTGCTCTTTTAGAAATGTGTTTGGTTTTGACAGTTTGAACAGTGTGCTTGGGAGAGGATCTTTCTGGGTTGAGTCTGTCTGGGAACCCTTGAGCTCCTGAATCTGAAGGTTGATATCTCTCTCAACACTTGGGAAGTTTTCAGCTATTTCATTAAACAGGTTTTCTATTACGTCTCTCACCTCTTACTCTCATAATACAAATATTTGTTTGCTTAATTGTGTCTCATCAGGGCGTGTAGGCTTTCTTAATTCTTTTCAGATTTCGTTGTGTGTGGAGGTGGGAGGGTCTGAGTTATTTCAAAAGCCCTGTTTTCAAGTTCAGAAATTCATCTGCTGATCTACTCTGTTGATAAAACTTTCAATGATTTTTATTTTATTCATTACATTTGTAAGGTTAATCATTTGTTTGGTTAGTGTTGATATCTGTTGGGTCATTGGGAAAGTCATGACATATTTTCAGTGTGCTTGGGAGAGGATCTTTCTGGGTTGAGTCTGTCTGGGAACCCTTGAGCTCCTGAATCTGAAGGTTGATATCTCTCTCAACACTTGGGAAGTTTTCAGCTATTTCATTAAACAGGTTTTCTATTACGTCTCTCACCTCTTACTCTCATAATACAAATATTTGTTTGCTTAATTGTGTCTCATCAGGGCGTGTAGGCTTTCTTAATTCTTTTCAGATTTCGTTGTGTGTGGAGGTGGGAGGGTCTGAGTTATTTCAAAAGCCCTGTTTTCAAGTTCAGAAATTCATCTGCTGATCTACTCTGTTGATAAAACTTTCAATGATTTTTATTTTATTCATTACATTTGTAAGGTTAATCATTTGTTTGGTTAGTGTTGATATCTGTTGGGTCATTGGGAAAGTCATGACACATTTTTGTGTAGAAAAACATAGAAAATATGTCATGAATTTCCTGACAACATAATATCTCTCTGATGAATTTCTCATTCAGTTCCTGAATTATTTTCCCAATTTTATTAAATTTTCTATCTGTAGTTTCTTGTACATTAGCAAGCTTCTTTATGATTATTATTATTTTCAGGAAATTTTGGATTTCCTTTCCTTTAGGATCTTTTACTACAGAACTCTGGTATTCTGTTGGAAGTGACATGTTACCTTGTATTTTTATGTTTCTTTTGTCTCTACATTAATATTTACACATCTGATAGAACAGTTTCCTCTATCAGTCTTATTAAGGTGACTTCATAGCTATAGATTTTTCTCCTAAGATGAGTCCTCAGACATTAGTTAGTGTACTCTCGTTTCGTTCTTGGTTAGGTGTAGTAGTTTGGTGTCTGTGTAGTTTCTTGAGCTATAATCAATGGTAGGAATGCCTGCAAGTCCTTCAGTTGCCTAGGCTGCAGGGCTTTGGGGTCTGAAGTACTGTTTGGGACCAGTTTTCCTAAAAGCACGGTAGATTTTTGGGTAGTTGGGGTGTCTTCAGTTCTAGTTGAATTGTGTGGTTGGGAGTGTGTTGCCCAGCTCTTTCCATTGGTAATGGGTGGGGAGTGACACTCCAGTCATTCCTGGCATGGCACAGGGTTATAGGCAGATTGGCTGGCACTATCTGGAAGGTCATGGGTGGTTAGTGCCGCTCTGGTGTCTCCCAGTTCAGTGTAGGGCTGTGGATGAACTGCCTAGTTATTACCTAGGAGTTTTGGGTGAGCAGCATTGTTTTGGTGGCTCCTGACTTGGGGCAAGACTGTGGGTGGGTTTCTGGAAATGGGTAGCAGTGTCTCTCTGGCTTTCAGTGTGGCACTGGGCCATTGGCAGTTATGAAACTGACAGATTAGTAATCCTCAGTAGAAAAAAATGAGTAAGTTTTCCTGGTATTTCAGTTTATGATACTCTTTTTTAAAAATAATTTTTTGTTTATTCTATTTATTTTAATTTGACCAGAGAGGGACAGAGTGAAAGAGGGAAAGTAAAAAAGCAAGCTGCCAGGTCTGGGACTCAAACTATGGTCAGCCATGTGGGAGTCTAACACTCTTCACCACCACACCACCTGCCAGCCTAATTATGATAAACAAATTTTTAAATTTAATTTTAGTCATTGTAATTTTTTTAATTTTTAATTTTTTTGAAGTTGACCAGAGAGAGACAGAAGGAAAATGAGAAAGCAAGCTGCCAGGTCTGGGACTCAAACCACGGTCAGTCATGTGAGAGTTCAGCCATAACCACCACACCACCTGCTGGCCCCGATAAACACTCTTTAAAGAACAATAACTTAAACTTTCTCAGGAAAATGGTTTCAGCACCAGTAGAAAATGAAAGAACAGTTTATCACCAGATGATGATGTAAGTTGATTTATCTTGATCATTGATGAAAGAAGCCAAATATGTCCTTGGTGCCTGGTAGAATATTCTAATCATTTCATTTTTATTCTAATTTTCTAGAATTGTTTTTATATATAGCTTAAAATTTACTTACTAAATTGAATAAATCAATGTAAATTCTATAGCATACAATAATTATGATAAGTACTATTTAGCTTTATAGTATGCACTGTATCTTTTATTAGGTAGTAAGAGTCACTTGAAATAACCATATTCAACTTTAAGAGTTTAAAATATCTAAGGGCAATTAGCAAAGTATAAAAAATGTAAAACAGTAAATGTCAAGCTCCATTGATAAGCACTAGGAGGTTGGCCTCTATATCATAACATAAAACATTTGGGAATGCTCTATAGGAAATAAGTTATGAGCATGGAGAAACAAAGAGGAATCGAGAAACCAGAGCTGTCAGGTGACACTGTAGATGCTTTGTGGTCTTCTGCCAGTCTTGGAAAGCAGAGAGTATGCATTTTGATGACCATGTGGGGAATAAGAAATGATGAGGCCTCAGGTCTAGAAATAATGATAAATTGGAACCAGTTTTCTGCACATAGTTAGGGCCATTTAAAGCCATCATTTCTAACTTTTTACCATTCCAGAGCACAATAAAAATAAACCTTCTTATAAATCACAGTGGCATAAACAGGTTGTGGCTGGAGGTACTGACCTGTAATCCATTGCCATGTTGACATACTTGGTGAGAACCTTTGCTTATTACACTCTGTACTGAAGGAGCAGACTAGAAAAGAAATTAAAAAGTTCTATGAGGCAAAATGAGACTACTAGGAAAATCATTCTGATTGTATCTGAACTCTGAGCAGGCAGGGGGAAATGGCCCCCTGAGAATTCATCACTGAAGAGTGTCTTCATATTTTATAAGAAGTTAATTTTGGAGGGTTAACACAGTTGGGCTTTTCATAGAATTAAGCACATACTCTCCAACGGGACATATCCTCAAACCATGTCTGTAAAATTTCCAGATTAAGCAACACCAAGTATGTTGATTGAAAAGTGAGTTGCAATATAACACATAATACCACTTATATAAATTTTGTATTTTAGGAAATAATGCTATTTAATATTTAGGTAAATAGACATAGATGTAAGAGTATCAAAATTATGCACTGGCATTGCAAAAAAAGAACTCAAAAAAATAAATCCAACTACAGGATAATGTTTCTCTCTGGGCAGGCAGAAAGGTGATGAGATTTGGAGGCTAGGTTACACAAGAGGTTCAGACCTATTTGTAATATATTATTTGAGTTGGTAATTATTATTTTTCATTTTATGTGTTATAAAAATTCTATAATTTGGAAATATCAGACAGTCTTAGAGTGAGACTTGTTTTTTCCCTTGTTTGTGAGAATCAAAAATGGTACTGGTGGGGGTGCAGCAACCAAGTGTCACAGTGGTTAAGGCACTGGACTTCCACATGGCACACAGTGGTTTGAGTCCCAGACCATGTGTGTCCCAAATCCCTTGAGAATGGAGGAGAAGGGGCTTGCACTGGGGGGGGGAGCTGATTTCTCACTTCTTATGGTGTACATGTGTCCTGTGTCCCCCCCAAAAAGAACCCCCCCAAAAAACCCCTCCCCCAAACCCCTTAAAAATTGGCATTGGGTTATGCGGAGAACAAAGTATTGCAAGGGGCCTTCTGAATTGAAGGTGGTATTTTGAAGTCATATTAGCTCTCAAAAAGTTAAGGAGCTCAAAAATGTATACAGTACAGAACTGAATAAAAGATCGGTCATGATTTCCTTGAAAAACAACATGAACACTAAGTAATAGTTAAAAATTAGGGAGGCATGTAATTGCATGCAATTCTTCTCTCCTACTGCAAGGCCCCGTTTTTGTGGTACTTATATCTATCATCAATGACTCTTTGTATAAAATATGCCTTATCTTTTTATTTTTAATTATTAAAAATAATTTTCACCCAAGGGAAGCAAAATAATGGATATAAAATAAGAAAAAATAAACAATGTCCATTGTTCAAAGCATCTGTTAGGAGTCAAAGTGTCGGTAAGAAAGTAAAAATTAGGGCAAAGCAAGTGTGGAAAAGCAATCAAAATTATAACACCAACAAAGAACTTTATAAATGGTATGGTTTCTTCTGTTTTGGAAAGCAATCCTGGAACTACCAATGGGAAATTAACTGGTTTACTTGGACAAGGTGAAGAGTGCTTCATCATTAGCTCCTGAAAATTAACACTGAGGGAGGATTCTGGACATCTAGAATATCTATAGGTTCTTAGAAATTGCTATGGTTTTAAAATTCATGTTGAAACTTAACTCCCAGTGCAACTGATTGGGAGGTATGGTCTTTTGATGGTGATCGAATTATGGGGGCTTTATCTTCATGAATGGTAGTAGGTTCCCTTATGGAAGGGCTTGACGGAGAGAGTTAATTGCTTTTCCCCTTCTGCCTCCTGCCATATGAAGACACTGGATTCCTCTTCATTGAGAAATGTCCTTTAAGTTAGAAACTTCATTCTCTTTTCTGGGAAATGCACTTGAAGGTAGTATCTTGGAAGCAAATAATGACCCCTCTTGAAACAAACTTGCTAGAATCTTGTACTGTGAGAAATAAGTTTCTATTTTTTACTAGTTATTTGATCTGTGGAATTTTGTTATAGTAGCACAAAATAGGCTTAGAGAAACCCAACTAAAAGTGCCTTAATATGTAGGGAAGTCATAGAAAAGGGAAAAAAAATCATCCATAGAAATTATCACTATACTATTCAACAATAGAAAACTCTGCTGATTTAATAGAAAACAAATTGGTTATAGAACTATTTGGCTACAATAATTTCTTCTTCATTTCTCCAACCTATCAGGATTTAGGTCAAACATGCCTGGCATGTTTTTGAAGTCACTGGGGCTAGATTAGAACCATGGTTGACCACATGGGATCTGACTCCTCATGCAGTTCCTGATGCAAAGTGCTTAACCACTGTGCAATGGGGTCAGACTTATTTAAGATTTTCTTTTTTAAAGTTTATTCATTTTTTTTTCTACAATGAAGAGAGACAATACCTCTAACAAGGTTACAGTGCTATAGTCTTATCCCTAGACTCAGCTAGACCTGAATCATGGGCATACTCAAACCTGGCAGACCCAGGAAAGATTCCATAATTAACCGAGGACCTTCCTGTACTCCACTTTTCCATCCTGTTGAGATTTTGGACATGCACACACATGCATCTGGAATGTAGCTCTAGCCATTATGACTGGGATCCCAACTATAGTCAGCCATGTGGGATCTGGCTCCCATACTCACTAGGTTACAGAGTTATGGCCTTATTTTATTTCTACTATAGAGGAATTGTTTCTATACATCAAGAAATATGGTTACCAGTAGCTCAGATTTATGCTGTTCTAATTTACCTACCCAATAGGGGGAAAATGTGGAAAAAGTGTAAAGCCTTCTTACCTAAATATTCTAACAAGTCATTGGAGCTGACATATCTTGGTTTAGGTTGGCTCTACTTGAGCCAGGTTCCCTACCCGAATCAAATAAACAAACATTAACTAAGAGAATATATTCTCATTTGTCAAGCTTGATCACCATATTCGGTACCAGAGAATAGGGTTAAGACCAAACTGCACAGGTAACCATTTGTTACCAGACAAATAAATGAATAAGCTTACTTTTCTTGTTTACTCAGAATAAAAACTGTCCAGGATGTAAACTTCATATATAATAGAATTTCATCCTCTGTTTGATGAATACTCTGATTTAGCAAGTTGTCATTCTTTTTTTTAAGCATTATTTATTTTATTATTACTTTTCAATTTGCTGTGGCACACATACACATGAGAGAGAGAATGTGATCACAAGAGAAAGTGGGCCAACACTTGAACTGTGGTCAGTCAGGTGAGAGTCCAGCACCTTAACACCACCTGTTGGCCCCTAAGTTGTCATTCTTTTAAACTTCTAAGATCAGTGCATTGTTCTTTTCCCTACTTTGCTATTTTAATAGATTCTTAAACTTCTGTCAAAGTATCAATACATTCCGAGTGGTATGACAATAACATTGGATTTGGATTAAGGAATTGGTTTATAGTAGTTTGCTTTTGCCAAAAGATGTTATTAGTAAAGCTTTAGATAATGTTGGTGTGAACTAAATTGCTATAAGCAAGCTCCCCTATTTGCATATTAAAAATATGGTTTAAAGTGATCTCTGTAGATACTAAATTGTCACCTAGCTTGATGTGTAGGCAATTCATAGTCTGTACAACTTGCATATACTTTGGTCATCAAGCAACTGTTGTAATTTAACCACATATAGAAGCTGACCTCTCAGCCAATCAAGATTGAAGATTATTAAGTTATGTCTAAGTAAGGCCGATGCCAAACTAAACCAATCAGGTAATATCTTTTCTGATTATAAAATAACTTTAAAAAATAAAATAAGTAGAGGGATTCCGAACCATCTTGGGTGTGGAGTGCTACACAGTCCTAGAACCAATCGTTTGTTCAAGTAAACTTTGTTAAATTTAAGTCATCTCAGTTTCTTCCTATGACAGCAGGAAACTCAGTTTTTCTGAATCTCAAATTTCTTTTCTTTTCTTTTCTTTTTTTTTTTTTTTTCTTTTTGAGAGGTTTTTGCTTTAGGGCGCTTGCACTCACCAGAAAGACAGACAGAGAGACAACAAGAAATCACCCCCAGGGGGCATGTCCACGCCACAATCCCTTCTCCTCCATTCTCCTCTCGGGATCTTGGGCACACATGCATACATGCCTGGCATGAGTTTAAGCCACCAGGTCCGGGACTCGAACTGCAGTCGACTATGTGGGAGTCCAGTTGACGTAGCCATTACACTAACTGCTGGTCCGGAATCTCCGATTTCTTATTGACAATTTCCATGTAGTAGTTGGTCTGTTTTCCAGAGTCTTTTAGATCCAAATACATTTCCTTCCCCTAATTATCTTTCACCATCACTTAATTTGATGTATAGTTCATGACTTGAAAATTAAATTTATAAAATACTCACATTTTATTCAGATTATTATAAAGTCCATTCCAAATCTTTTCAGTAACATCTCTTATTTTTTTATTTTCCAGATTGCATACATTGGTACCAAAACTTTATGGTCATTTGATAAATTTAAAAAACTTTGGATACTTCTAAAAGTCCATCTTCTTTTCCTTTGGATCTGAAGATCAAACAAAATTCTAATTTAATTATACACAAGCATTTATATTTATATGATCCCTACTGAATATGTAGATTTATTTACCTTTAGTTTTTAGCTCCTAATGAAACTAAGAAAATAAAATTGTTTTATTTAGTATAACTAGGAAGAATATTGGTCATTAGCATTTGCATCCCTTCATACTGTTCATCCTCAACATATTTTGTATTTAACAAGTATCATCCATGACCTATGAGTGTATGCACATACTGTCATTAGTTATACAATATAATTAACATGATAAACTATATTTAAGGCATAAAATGTGATCAGATTCATATACATCCATAAAAATGAAGAGTTAATTTATTAGTAATCATCAAAACTCATGCCTCTTTGTAATGTCTTCCCTCCTTCCTTTCATCTTCAGGTCACTGCTAATCTGTTTCTTTCTCTAGAAGAAAGATTAGTTGTATTTTACAGAAATATATATAAACAGGTTCACAAAGTCTGTTTTCTTTTACTCAGCATAATTATTTTGAAATTAGTAAGTGTTCTTGTGCTACTAGTTCACTATTATTGCTAAGCAGCTTTTCATGATAGGTATGTAGCATTTGTTTACCCATTGACATGATGGGTTATTTGTGCTGCTTTGTGTTCTTGATTATATATAAATATATTACCACATCTGTACCAATTTTTGTATGATATATACTTTCTTTCCTCTTGGGACAATATCTAGGAAAGGTTTAGATTATACAATAGGTTTATGCTTAACTATAAAGAAGCTATTCAATTGTTTTACAAAATGTTTGTGCTATCTTACATGGCCATTATAAATGTCTGAGAGTTCTAGTTTTTCTACATTCTTTCCAGCTCTTGGATTGTCATTTATTTTCCGAAATGTAGGGACCAGTAGTTAGTGTAATGGCTATGTTGCTGGACTCCCATGTAGTCAAACACAGGTTGAATCCCAGGCCTGGTGACTTAGACTCATGCCAGGCGCATGTGCATGCATGCCCAAGATCCCGAGAGGAGAATGGAGGAAAGGGATTGTGGTGTAGCCCCCCCCCCCCCCCGGGGGGTGATTTCTTGCTTTCTGTCTCTCTATCTCTCTCTTTCTGGCGAGCGCACGCTCCCTATGGCAAAAACCTCTCCAAAAAAAAAAAAAAAAAGGAAAAGAAATGTATTTGTTCATTTGTCATGAGAGTGAGACAGAGTGTCAGATACAGGCATCTCAACAGGGCTGTCATACTCTGATACATCCCTAGTCAGGTATCATGGGCATACATACATGTGCCAGGTGTACTTAAGAGGTCTCAGGACATGAACCCAGGACTTTTCCTGTGTGGGTTCAGATACACTTCTGCTATATTACCACCTTGCCTTGTCAGACTTTTAAAATAAACCAATTAATTAGGTGTGTACTGGTATACCAATATGGGCTTAATTTGCCTTAATGATTGAGCACATTTGTGTTTTTATTTGCCATCCATATATGTTCTTGGGTGAAATATCTGTTCAAATATTTTGTACTCCTTTGTATGGAGTTGATTGTTACTATTGAGGTTTGAGTTTTTAATACTTTTTGGTCAAGTTCTTTATAAGATATGACCTGAAAAAGTTTTCTACAAGCCTGTTGTTTGCGCTTTCACTTTATTTAAGTGTATTCAGAAGATCAGAACATTTTCAAGTTTGGACGTAGCCCAAGTTATCCATTTATTTTTTTAAAGGATTATACTTTTAGTGTCATATTCAAAATATCTTGGCAAACCCAATTTCAGAGAGAGATTCTTCTCTTTTCTTCTAGAGGTTTTATAGTTTTAGATTTTACATGTAAGTATATAATCTATTCTGAGTGACTTTATATATTGTACCAGATGTAAAACTGCTAAAGTCTTTCTGCATATAGACACAATTTTCTATGCTATCTATTTAAAACACTATCTTTTCACCTTTGAGTTGCCTGTGAATCTTTCTCAAAGGTCATATGTGCAGGTCTGGTTTTAGACTATCTGTTCTGCTTCCTTGTTTTACTTGTCTGTGTTGATGCCAATAACACTGTTTTGATAACTGTAGCTTTAAATCTTGGAATTAGCTAGTGTTTTGTATTTTTGTTCTCTTCCAGGATTGTTTTGACTTTTCTAGTCTTTGAATTTTTATATGTATTATAGAATCACTATGTTAATTTCTACAATTCTGTTGAAATATTCATTGACATTGTGTTGAATCTATAGGTTAATTGTAGAAGATCTGACATCTTAACAACATTGAGTCATCTGAATTACAATATAAAATGACATCTCATTTGGGTAATCTAGTTTTTCAACAATATTTTTGTTTTCAGTGCTTATGTCTCCTAGATCTTTTGTCAAGTTTATTATTAGGAATATCATTTTTGATGCTATTATAACTGTTTATTTTAACTTCAGTTATAAAGTGTTCACTGCCAGTATATACACATACAGTTGATTTGTTTTTATTCATCTTCATCCTGCAGCCTTACTAACACACTTATTAATTTTGGTAGCTTTTTATAGATTACATCAGATTTTCAACAGTGAAACAGATGACAGCTATGAATGAAGATAGTTTTATTTCTTCCTTTTCTGTTTGTCTTTTATTTATTTTTCAATAAATTTTATCACTGGCTAAAATGCCTACTTCAGTGTTCTATATAAGCAGTAAGAGAAGATACTTTTATCTTTTTCCTGATTTCAGAACGAAAGCACACAGTCTCTCATCATTGATTATAATGCTAGTTGTACTGTCAATGTTCGTTATCACATTGAGCAAGTGCTCCTTAATTTTTTCTTTGCAGTGTTTTTATCAGAAATGGATGCTGGACCTTGTCAGATGCTTTTTTCTGAGTTTAAGATTATCATGTTTTTTCTCCTTTGATTTGGTGAATAAGATTAATTTCTCTTTAGCTCTAAAATCAAATTTGTATTTCATGATGTATATTTTTAAAATACATCTTTTATTAAAGTTTTGTTGAGAATATTTATATCTATTTTCATAGGGAGTACTTGTCTATAGTTTTTTGGTAATGTCTGCTTTTTTTTTTTTTTTTTTTTTTATAGGGGGGGTGCGCTCGCCACACAGAGGAAGCGTGCGCTCGCCAGACAGACAGAGAGAGACATAGAGACAGAAAGCGAGAAATCACCCCCCAGGGGGGATGGTCACGCCGCAATCCCTTCTCCTCCATTCTCCTCTCGGGATCTTGGGCACGCACGCACACGCGCCCGGCGTGAGTTTTAAGCCACCGGGTCCGGGACACGAACCGCGGTCGACTACGTGGGAGTCCAGCGACATAGCCATTACGCTAACTGCTGGTTCCCATGTCTGCTTTTGACATCAGGATAACTCCTGCATTATAGACTGTGTTGGGAAGCATTTCATCCTCTTTCATTTAGATGTGGTAGAATTAACAGTGAATTCATAGGGTCTGTACCTTTTCCTTGTGAAAAGGTTTTAAGTTATGAATATCCTTTGTAAAAGTAGATGTAGGACCAATCTTGTAATCAATTTCTTTTGTCTTTGAGGCAACTCGTCATTACATTGGAGTCATTGACTATATAGGCACAAAATAAAGTGTTCATAATGTTCCCTTGAAATCTTCATAATATACAAAGAATAAGATCTGCACTATGATTGGGATTCTCAATCTACTTATTCCTTACACAGTTGAGTCCAATCACCATTTTTCCCCTCTGGTCAGACTAGAATTTATTCTTTTAATTAGAGCCAGTGCTGAGGTATATTGATTTATTTTTTTCTATTTCTTATATTTTATATATTTCTGCTCTGAAGATTAATATTTCTTTTTCTCTAATTTGGATTTAAGTTGTTTTTAGTTTCTTAAAATATAACTTAAAGCCACAAAATGGGTATCTTTCTTTTAATACAGTTTCTTAACTAAATTTATGCCTATGTATGTCTTCAGTGGCATTCTATTTATTTGGATATTTTTGTGCTTCTGTGTATGTGTGGTACAAAATTCCTAATTCCATTTTAATATCTATTTTGACCCATCTGTTACTAGGGGTATGTCATTTCATTTCTAATAACATAGGGATTTTTCAAGGACCTTTTCTATTAATGATTTATAATTCTATTGAGATCAGAGAAATTGTGTTAGTTTTATTCTCCTAAATCAATTGAGAATTGTATTATGGTCCCAGACCTGGTCTATTTTGGTAAGTGTTCTGTGTCTTTTCAAAAAAAATATGTGGATTTTGCCTTTGGTTGGATCTAAAATTGGAAATCAGTTTGATTTGGTTGGTACTATTATTCTAGTCTTTCATACACTTACAGATTTTCTGTTTTATCAGTTTTTGAGAGTGGTATTGAAATCTTCAATGATAACTGTAGATGCATTGTTCCAATCCATTTTTATTTCATGTATTTTGAAGTTATATTATTTATATAAAGTTAGAATTTTATGCCCTCTTTATGAATTGACCTCATAATGTAAAGAACTTCTTCATCCTTAGTGTGATAGTCTTTGTTTTGTAATATACTTTGCCAACTATTTTGTAGTTAAGCACTCTTATTTTGATTAGTTTAGTATGGTCTATCATTTATTTTTAACTTTTTTACAGTGTATTTAAATGATGTCTTTCAGGAGTAAGAGAGAGAGAGAGAGAGAGAGAGCGCAAGTGTGTACTCCCCAACAGGCTCCAGGTGTTGTAGTGCACCCAACCCCAACCAGCCCTAGATCATGGGCATGCACATGCCTGGCATACTTAGGGAGGTCTCTGAATTTGCACCTGGAAACCACCACAACTACCTACCATGTGAGTCAGGTCAGCTTTTCAGAGCTTAATTTTTACCACTTCACCACTGTCCAGCTCCCTTTCCTTTTCCTTTTGACCTACTTACGTATTAATATTGAGAGTACATTTCTTTTAAACACCTAAAAGTTGGAACCACATTTTTATTTAATCTGAGAGCCTGCTTTTCTTCTTCATTGCTTTTATTTCATTGCCAGAGAACATGTGAACTTAACAGAGAAAGACAGAGACAGAATGAGAGAAAGAGAGGAGAAGAAAGCATCCCCAATGGTGTGTGGTCCACTGCAATCCCTTCTCTTCCATTTCTTCATCCTATTGGGGTTTGGGGCATGCTCTTGCAAATGCCCAGTGTGTTTTATAAGTTGCCAGGGCCAATACTCAAACCACAATTGATTATAAGGGATCCACCTCTTAAGTACTAAGCTACATGGCTGGCCCCAATCTGCCTTTTAGTTATAGTGTTTATGTCACTTTAAATTTAGTGTGATTACTGATATGGTGAGGTTTAAGTCACACTTGAAGTTGTCAGTGGAAGTTTTTGAAATTAAACCTAATAGTTATCAATTGACATATAATGGTTGTCATATTTCTGGTATATAATATGATTTTATTCAATGCATACATAGCTATACTATACTGAATGCACTCAGTCTCACCTGATCTTGGGAAGTAAGCAGGGTTGGGTTTGGTTAGTATTTAGACAAGAAAGCAATGGAGTTTATGACTGGGCATCTTCAAATGAAGCATGGATGAAGGCATGTTTATACTCCTATATATATTGTTAAAAATTGAGAATGAGAATCAATCTGTCACATAAAACATCAAATCAAATACCTATCTGTATCTATGTTATAAAGTACTGATCTATAATTAACTATAACATTTAATGAGAGGTCCTGAATGAACTGACTCATCTGTAAAAATGGAAGTATTACTTTAGAAATATCTAAGGTTTCAACTGGAAAATTCTGGACCACTTTTATTTTCATAAATAGTAGTATATACTATGTACAAAATTAGTTCAATAAATTTTTGTTAAATTGCATTTCTTGAATCTTTCTGAATGTTCAGTATTTATTAGCCCATACTCCTAACATTGATTTTTACAGATTTTTAAGACTATACCTAGGCTTTTATTGGGTTGTAGAAAAGTCACGATGTATTTTTTTGTATTTTTCTATGCAAAAATGTGTCATGACTTATCTAACAATCCATTAGTTTCTTCTAAAGTTTTGAGCTGGCAGTTTTTAGCTGGAAGTGGTTAGTTAAGTTACCTGCAGATACAAGGAAATCTTGGTCTCATTGGTCACATTTCCAATGTTATACAACCCAATATTCTGTATTTTATAACATAACCTTTATTTAGATGAAGAGAATTCAATTTGAATTAGTCCTTCCACTAATTTCTTACACGAAGACTTTCTGTGCTCACCCCTCAAAAAAGGTAACATGTTTCATGGTAAAGCTAGAGGTTGAATTATAGTAAAAAAGAAAAAAAGACTTAAGAATTACAAATTTTATAACTTTACTTTCATATCACTGATACATGTTTTATTCCTAAGTTATTAGTGAATAGTCTATATTTAATATTTAAGAAAAGTAGAATCATCAATAATTACCAATACACATACTTACATGTACTTGAATCTAACTAGATGTGGTTTTGATATATTGTATTCAATTATGAACTAGTAGAGATGAATATTACAATGTAACTCAGAAGGCAAACTTAATAGTTGTCTTTATTGTGAAGATAAGCTCCTGACAGTATATCTATTTTGGTTCAAGCTGATAGTTATAACTATTTTGAGCCATTTACCTATACTTTTATAAATAATGATAGATGTTTAAAGATATCAATGATTGAGTAACACAGTAATAATATTATCTAGAAGCCTATTAAGTTGTTATAAACATTAGGTCATTGAACATTCTCACAGAGAAAACTGATAGCTCTGCAGTTGTTACTGAACCATATAATTATCTTCTGACAAGAAGATATGATGCTTTTTAAGTAATTATATCAGCATACAGAACTATAAAGTATTTATCAAAAAATAAACTAATGCTTATTCGCCTGTGATGCCCTAGTATGACTGACTGAGGACAAACATCATAAACATAATGCCACATAGAAGTTTCATAATCAGTTTTCACTCATCTAGAGTGTGACTGCTTTAGACAAGTCAAGAAGGATTGTTCATAAGGCTCATGGTGACTGTGTTATAGTCCCATAATGATTAGTCCTTAAACTCTCAGCACTTTGGGCAGTGGTTTCTCACTTTTTGAAGTGATTAAATGCTGGGTACTGTTGTCTGATCATTCCGTGGGAATGCATGATTTGGAAATGTAAACTTTCCTGTTGTTGCAAATTTAGATCACAGTACGCCTTCATTGATGACTCATTTTGATTGTTCAGGGTGGGTGGGTAGGATAGACGTGGGGAACTGAAGGCCAACAAAGACAACGGTCATGTAGGATTGTATTGAACAACAAGTTCAGACTGTGTTCCTGAACTTTCATGATGTATTTTTCTGTATTTTCTCTGCAAAAATATGTCCTGACTTTCCTGACCACCCAGTAAGTAGTATGGAGAGCCAAACATAGCGTGTGGACTAGAAACAGTCTTATAAATGAGAGCTGGTTTCAAGCCAATTTAGAAAATCTCATGAGTAACATGTTAGTATTTCTGTTTTAGATGACATACTGGGTACAGAGGATGGTGGTGTTGAAGTTACTTAATGTTACTACTCATTTTCCAAGTGATTGGAAACAATTCAAGTTTCAAGAGTCAAGTTCAGAATGCCATCAGCATAATAGCCTGTTTCTTCTAGTACTTGTAGATAATTTTATTTTCTGAAAAGGCTGCATGTACACATCCCATTCTATATACTGTATGTAGGATGTCGTGTTGACATACTTTAATCAAGAGTGTCATTTATATTCCCTCTCCCCAAACCCAGAGGTACTTTTGTGAGTTCTGTGACCAATGTGATGTGGTAGGAGGATGTTGCATGACTTTTGAGTTTTGACTATACGTGGTAACATGGCTTCTCTCTCATTTTCATGGAAGGATTTCCTCTGCAATGGAAAGGCCACCTGTATACTGACAGTTCCAGCATTTCCCCAGCTGACCATCAGCATCCATGATCAGACATGTGAGTGAGTACACTCTTATGTACTCTTTCTTATATTTATAGGCCTGGGTTTTGAGTCTTTCAGTCACATGGTAGACATCGTGGAGCAAAGACAATCATCTCATTATACTTTTTTTTTTTTTTTCTGAATTCATGACAAATTGAAACTGGGAGGCAATTACTATTATTTCAAACTTTAACATGGGGGTATTTTGTTGCAAAACAGTGGATAATTGTAGCACTGCTAGAGTTTTTATGATTGCACTCATGTTGTTCATACCACCACTGCATTTGACTCCTTCCCATCTACAAATACATTTAGCCCTAACTGCTTTTTGTTACAATGGGAAGGTTTAGGAGCTGTGTCACTGCTAACTCCAGTGTTGGCACAGTAAACGCATTTGATAGGCATAAAAGGTTCCAGGAGGAATTATTATTCCTTTAACAATTGTTTCAAGTATGGTAAATCCAGAAATGGAGGATTTTGAGGTCTAGCAGTGGTTTGGATCCTATTACTGTGTAATCTCATTAAAAAATTGTTTTAGTTTTTGTTTCAATTGCCCATGACTAAAATAAACTTTATTAAATTTTAATTTATTGACCTAAAATATTATATCACTATTAGAATGTGTTAACAATGCTTAACCATTGAGTTGTTTTGGCCATCTTAAGATTTAGAAATACCTGCTTTCAATAAGTTGGTACTAATAGTACCTCTTCCCTTGAAAGTGTTGAAATCTTTCCTTAAGATGTTTGTCTAGTTAAAATTAGTGTATACAGCTTAATTTTTAAAGAATTGCAATGAACAGTTAAATAAAATTGTGCTCATGTTATTTGGCCATATCTAGCATATTTATGGTAGGAATGTAAGGGAGACAATTGGGCAATGGGACAGTGGATTTTGAATCTGTAAGTAATTTTGATTATAAAGGTCAACTAATTAACCCTTTCTTTTCCTACTTACCTATTTCAATATTATCAGGACTATCTTGTGCATTCTTTTTGTGAATCTCCAGAGGCAATACCAAGTCCTTTGCACTTTAGCAAACAGATTTTTGAGAAAAATCTTACCCTAATAATTTATAATTCGCAGGTAATTTTAAAATCAGTGACAGAATGATTTATGATGTCTAATTGTTTATGTAGGTATTGTTAAAGAGATATAAGAAATATTAAACTAGTAATAGTTTTAAAATCAGAAGTTGGAGGGAAATATTTCATCTCAATGGTTGTTATCAATATCAATAGAGTACTCATATAAGCTATGCTCTATAAGTTAAAAGAACAGTAACCTGCAAGATGGATTCATTATGTTTAGATGGCTCTTTTAAAACCTTATGATTATATACCCTACAATATATAATGCATTAATACAATGTGACCAATATTAAACCAAAAATAAGGCAACCACCCATAATAAAATTTTGTGCAACATAACTTTTAAAATAAGTTGGAGATAGCCATTTCTGCTGGATAGGCAGGTAAGTTCTCTTGGCTCTCTTCTTGCCTACCCCTTGTGATCCCTTTGTCTCCACTGGAAAGTACCCATGGTGGGAGAGTGTTTAAGTAATGTGGTTTGAGCTTCACTCCACAAATGGTGGGGTACAACCCATTTATTCATGCTGCTCCAGCTGTTTTTATAACTCTTATTACTCATAGCTACAATCAGTTGTCTGCCTGGAACCTCAATAGTTAGGGCCCTAGTCAGTTTTACCTTCTCTGAGAAGGTCTTCCCTTATCGTTGTCCAGTCCACTTCAAATTCAGGTAAGGTACCTAAAACTCACATCTAGTCTTATGGACTAAATACCTGTTAGAGTTGTGTGATTCCCCCCCCCCCAATACTTGTTTTCTGACTCGTTGGAGCAAAGACTGGGTCATCTTTTGGTAATAGCATTCCCTTGCACAGGGTTTGAAAAATATTACAAATTCAAAAAATTTAGCTTGAGTAAATTGAACCTTGGATGATAAATATATTAGTAGCTTCATGGCAACAAGAACAAAGTCAATTATGAAATAAAGCATAATTTTAAAGAACACCTGGACCACAAAGGAAGAGGTAGAGTGGTAACCATTAACTAAGGCTTAAAAGGTAGGACAGCCTTCAAATCCAGCTTTTCTGTTACCGTGTCTGCGAAAACATCCCCAAGCACAGTACATGGAAATATCTCCATTTTCTGAACTTTCTCTTCAGTTTCTTTAACTGCTGAAAACATATTTTCATATGTTATCTGTTATTATAGTTATTTGTGGATATCATTTGTCATCTTCACTGAAATATAGCTGGTAAGGTACATATGTATTTCTCAGATTTCTGGTTCCAGAAATGCTTAGTGTTGTAACTTATGCACAGTGGGTATTCAATAATCATTAGTTAAATAAATGAAAAAAATTTCAATGAAAAGGCAAAGTGTTATTATAAAGACTTCTTTAAAACTGGTTTCACAAAGGTCATAAATCAAGAAAATAGTGACACATAATGAAATTACATGCTGAACATTATTTGTGAACTTTTCTTTTCTGAAAATATAATTAGAAATGAGATTATTTATAGTTAACTGCATGCATAAAACTAATACTGGAAAGAAAATAATACCTAGTTTCTTTGTGCTATGAAGACTAAAAAATTCAGGCTATTTAGATGTTTGCTTTTATGAGAACTTTTTTCCCCCCACTCACTTTAATAAAATGTCCTTCAAAACGTTGGGCATTCTAAATTTCTAGAAACAAAATCAGTGGCATTTTAAAATACAAGTTGTTGTTAGAGCATGATTTATTATAGTAATTATTATTTTCCAAAACTATAAAGCATAAAAGCACTAGACCTGAGGGCAGGGACAACATCGTTTTCATCTTTTTGTCCCCAGAGCTTAGTATGTTTCTTTCATAGAATAGGTTCTCTATTTATGTCTTCTGATCTTCACTAAATTGAGACATACAAAAGGGTAATGATGAAAATATTTATTTTTGTATGTCAACATGTGCATATTTAAACATGCTTAGACTAATTAAAAGATGTTTACAGTAAAAATGACATACTTGCTAACGTTCATAGTAGGGAAATGAGTGGAAAAATGAACCTTATTATATACAAGTCACTGTAGAAGGTATTAGAAAGTATAAAATTCTGAATTAATGAGAAAAATAACATTATAGGAAAAGTTAAGCAATCATTAAGAACAATTAACATTGCAATATACTAATGAGTTTACTACTGGGTTGCAACTATTTGGTAGTTTATTTTTGCACTCAGTGTTTTACTGTTAATAACATCAGCTCAACTTCATGGAGGAGGAGCATTTCTTTCAGCCTTTGTGAGGTGTAATATGTCTTGATGCGTGCATTTCTCGTTATCAGCTAGTTAGTACATTTCTGTTAGAGCTCTCATGTTACATTATTTATAGCAAAATGACCAGCAGGGGATCTTAGCCCATAGTGTCCTTTCAGGTGAGACATTGAAGCTAAATTGTTATAATAATGAAATTAAAACATTCACAGATGATTCATTTCATTTAAATACTCCTAAGTTTACATAGTCATTTTTTCCCCAACAAATAGCTTCATGGTTCTCTCTGGTCTGAGTATTGTCGTCCAGTCTTCCCCTCAATCCTGAGTGATCTTCCATCTTTCTTATAACAACTACAGTTATTTCTGGTTAGGTGAATGGCTTTTTTATTTTCTTCTTTTGGTATTTTTGTCAATTCAGCTTTTATAAAAATCCCAACTAAAATAACATGACATTACATGCTGATAGTATGTAGATAGATCAAAGGTAAGAGATTGTTCTATTCTGGAGAACTCAAAAAATTTCCTGAAGAAATATATCATGTGGGACTTGAAGTGTTAGGTAATATGACTATGTTAAGTGAGAAGTCATGGGAAAAGCATGGCATCAAATATTAGAAGCTGAAAGTGTGAATTGCATTTGGGAGTTAGCAGAAATAATTCCAGATCAAACTATAAATGTAAGAGAAGAAAAACAGATTGAGAATATATTTTTTATATCTTGATGCTAGCCTTAGAAATTTAAGCTTTATTTTTTTAAAGAATATACAGAATACATAAAACATTTAAAGATAAATTAATTTAGACTGCAAAAGGGAGATCAAAATCCTACTTTAGATACAATTAGTCTTTTTTTTAACTTTTGAGGGTAGGTTTTACTTTATTTTATACATTTGATTGCTATACATCGCTTAGCTTGTAAACTAAATTTACCTAAAATGAATACACTTTGCACCAGTCCAGTTGAGGATACAAACACGTCATCAACAAATAATAATCCATTTTTGTCCCATAAATGTCTTGCCTTTGTTTTCCTCCTTAATTTCTTTCCTTACACAGATTAATGAAAAGAACAATTATTCATTAGATTTTTTTTACATTTCCTTTGTTTTATGACTTTTGTTTCAAATGACAGGTTATTAAGTACATAATATTCAAATAAGCTAAATTGGTATTAAAATATGTAAATTCTGAATTTATGTCAACAAGAAAATAACATTTTTATTCCTTTAAGATATAGAATAGCAAGAAGAAAATTCTAAGAAATCGCCGAATCAGTTTTTGAAGTATTAAGTTTTGTGAGAAAGGAGAATTGAGGCAAGAAATAAATCACAAATTTACAAAGTATTTACAGAGATTTTTGGTAATCAAAAGAAAAAAAACTATTTTAGGGATTCCGGTCATAAAAGAACAGAAAATTGCATTTTTACATACAATTAGGTAGGTATTTGTTATAAAATCTATATAATCTTATATCTAAAATTTGACTTGGCTTAAAATATCACTGTGATTTCTGTGCTGAATTAACAAAATCAATTACCAAACATAATTTTATTGCTATTGTTGATGAAAAGCAGAATTTGCGATCAATTATCTAAATGTATTTCGGCATCATCTAGGCTAAAACATCTGGAATTTGGTAAACTTTTTTTTTTTTGCTTTTGTTATTGGCATAAAATTTTATCCAGTAGGAACCCACATCTCCTTTCCTTTTATTTATACAATTTATTCTGTAGATATTTCTTTTCAAGATTTTATATTTTCACTATTCTGCTTGTGATGTTACATAATGATAAATAATGAAACTTAGATATGTATTACATCATTAACTTTGCTGTTCAAAATGGTAGCCATTGGCTGTATCTTGCTATAGAATTCTTGAACTGTGTCTAGTTTCAATTGAGATCTATTACAAATATAAAATCCATTCTGACTTTTGAAAATTTATTATGAAAAGAATTACACACACATACACACACGCACACACACGATACATATGGTTGGACAAAACACGTTACTAAATTTCCCTTGTTTAAAACATTTTTAGAAGTTTCTTTTGCTGCAGTGGGAAAGGCATCCTTGACAGGGTCTTGCCACACTGTAATTCTCCCATGAGTCTTTCAGGATTATGGGCTTGCACAGGTCAACCTAAGAACTGAACCTAGTTCCTGCAAATGACTTCTAGCATTGCAGAGATGTGCACCACTACTGCACACTACAGCTGGGCCTCTTTACTTAATGTGACTAATATAACCTTAAAATACACTTGTAGCAGGGACCAGCAGTTGGCGTAATGGCTATTTCATTGGACTCCCATGTAGTCAACGGCGGTTCAAGTCCCAGACCTTGTGGCTTAAACTCTTTCTGTGTGTGTGTGTGTGTGCCTAAAATCCTGAGAAGAGAATGGAGGAGAAGGGATTGTGGCATGGCTATCCTGCCCTGGGGGGTGATTTCTTGCTTTATGTCTCTCTGTTTCTGTCTTTTTTGGGGAGTACATGCACCCTATAGCAAAAAATAAACAAACAAAAAAACTATCAAAAACAAACAAACAAACAAAACACTTGTAGCTTATATGCCTGATGGCACGGATCTAGAACTTGAAACAATGAAATCATTGCAATTGTGGAAAGAGAAAACTACTTCCTCTCTTTAGATTCTACAGCCTAATTCTGGGAGCAGATTGCTTTCTTGTAACTCATGACCTTCATAGCTTCTGAGAAATGGGTCTGAGTTTCTCTGATTGCTTCTTGTATAGGTTTTAGCAGTGGAAATTAGGGAACCCAGAATATCAAGTCCGTATTTATGGACAAAGGATTTCCAGCCTTTTCATCTTGACCCTAAAGGGAGGGGATAATACACATATTTCAACGGGCAGTGACATTGCCTAGTGGCCACCTAGGAACTGTGCAGCCTGAATTGCAGGGCATATATGAGTCTTCTCAGGATCAACTGAACATTGGACCTATAAGCTTGCTAAGTACACTGGTTTACTATTGGTTAAAATAGCAAAAAAATTAATCTGTGACTTTCTCAGTCACAGATTTTAATTCAACCACTTATACTTTTTTTTTTTCCTAATTGCAAAGCATCAAAATCAGATTTTAAAGGTGCTTATTTTCATTATGTTTTCCCAGGGGGCGGCCTGTGATTTCTCATGTCACCATATGTACAGAAAACATTATTTTTGAATAAATGTGGATTTGCAAGTGCCATTAATCAAATTTACAAGATTGTTTTCTAATATGCTTTGCCTGTCAACTTTCTTAGTAATTTTTTTACACCCCACAGTGAAAATGACCCATCATGCAATCTGTTGATGGCGTCCTTTGAATTAGATTTAGGCTTATGATAAATCTCACATACTTTAAAGTACAGTAATCAAGAGGATATGTTATATGGCATTTTACATTTCCATCTGGTATACATCAGTAATGACTGAGTATTTTAGTCCAGTGTGAATGCTTAAGTTCTACGGCGATGCCTATAAATCTAAAAACCAGCAAGTGTATTTGTAAGCTCCTCAAAATTTTTGAATTGCAATGCAAAACATTTCCTAAAAAATTATTCCAAATATAAGTATGTATATCATAAACATTTAAAACTTGTAACCAGATTTTTATTTTGTTCTTAGTATGTGACTATACAATGTAAGAATTCGTACATAGGCAATTCTGCATATAACTGAGTGGTACCATGTTAATGGAAACCTGCACCCATGGGAATGGTATCTCCTCTTACGGTGATAACTGGCAACTACCAAACAGTTTAGGAAAGCTGTTTACATAACTATGAAGCTTGAAATTTTAGCTAGGCATATTAAGTATAAAGCAGGAAATAAAGATCAATACCACAGGAGACAATTCTCAGACATTTTGTGCCAAAAGATATGATATACCTAAGTCCAATGGAGACTCAAGTTGCTATTGATTTAGAGATAAAAATGTCATCTTCCCAATTGCCTTACTATTTGATCTTTTCTCATATATTTGTGCTACAAAAAATGAATATGAATATTTTATGTTGCAGGGTAGACTAAGTACAACAATGTCATATAATCATTTAGGAAATGTTTTTTGTCTTGTGATTAGATACATGAATCAAACAATAGAGTTACATAATGCCAACTTAGAATCTGTTGACACATCTCAGATATATTCACTTCTTAAGATTCTTCTGTGGGAAATTTATACATTTTCATCCTAAATTGTAAATCTCTAAGATTTATGTATTGACAGGGAGGATTTTAGGTATAGAACCAGTAGTTCATAAAAATGACCAATTTTATCTTGATCTATTTGAAAAGATTGATGCAATATAATCAGGCTATCATCTATTGAATACATCTTTGTTCCTACTGGAATTAGGAACAAAATCCTATTATACCTGAATAATAATACAATACTTATAAAAACAAAAATGCCAATAAGCGTATTAACTTATTTTCCTGGGTTATTTGTTTAACTCTCATAAGGGTCTTATGAAATCACCATCATAATCTAATTTTTCAAATCGGGGATAAAAATCTACAGTAAAGTAATTTGTCCATACTATTAATACATAAACAGGAAGGGGGGGTCAACCTTTAGAACTTGAACTTGAGTCAATGTAATCCCATCGCTTAAAATATTTATTATTGGGACCAGCAGTTAGCGTAATGACTATGTCGCTGGACTCCCACGTAGTCAACCGTGGTTTGAGTGCCGGACCTGGTGGCTTAAACTCACGCTGGGCGCGTGTGCGTGTGTGCCCAAGATCCCGAGAGGAGAATGGAGGAGAGGGGATTGCGGCGTTGCCATCCCCCCTGGG
>NW_006206450.1:517973-602083 GCF_000334495.1 Tupaia belangeri chinensis | reverse complement strand
TCTCTCTGTCTGTCTCTGTCTGGCGAGCGCACGCACCCTATAGCAAAAAAAAAAAAAAAAAAACCTCAAAAACTTTATTATTATTATTATTATTATTTATGCATTTAATTGCTATACATCATTGAGTTTGTATAGAGGAATAATCCAACATGAAATACTTCAGACCAGTCCAGTTGAGAATACTGTACGTGTCATCAACAGGTAATAAACCATTTCTGTGTCCAGCGATGTCTCATCACTTTTAAATGCCATACTACATTGCTGCTCCCTGTCTGCCCATAGAGGACTATTTAATTCACCTTGAGTTTCTTACTCACAGTATATTGTCAGTTATCTTCTGTCTCCCTTTTTTTTTTTTTTACTATAAATTTTTTCTTTCATTCCTTATAATTTAGTTTTGTTAACATTTCTTTCAGAACTGGGACCAGCAGTTGGCGTAATGGCTATGTTGCTGGACTCCCATGTAGTTAACCATGTTTTGAGTCCCTGACCCAGTGGCTTAAACTCACACGGGTGTGTGTGCATGCGTGCCCGCCCAAGATCTTGAGAGGAGAATGGAGAAGGGATCGTGGCGTAGCCATCCCCCCCGGAGGGGTGATTTTTCACTTTCTGTCTCTCTGTCTTTCTCTGCCTTGCTGGTGAGTGTATGCACCCTATAGCAAAAACCTCTCCCCCCCAAAAATAAATTATTTCAGAACTTTACTGAAAGTCCATATGTCCTAAATTTCTACTTTATTATTACCAAGTTGGCTTCATTCTTCTTGACTTTATTCTTACATTTGATACAATTATAAGTAGGTGCTTCTCAAAAATTTCTCCTTGGGGGCCAGCAGATGACATAGCTATTATGTTGCTGGATTCCCAGATGGATGACTGTGGTTCAAGTCTCAGACCCAGTTGCTTGAAATTTAAACTGGGCATATGATTCCTAGAGGAGGTTGGAGGAGAAGGGATTGTAGCATGGTCATCCCCCTGGAGGGTGATTTCTCACTTTCCCTCTCAATGTCTCTGTGTGTCTCTCTCCAGCAAGCACATGCACCCTAAGGCAGAAAAACCTCTAAAACAAACAAAAACAGAAAAGTTTTTCTTAACTTCCTTAAAAGTGTATTCTACTTCCCTTTCTTTTTAATTGTGCTTTTATTTCTTATCTACTGATTCTTTTTCTTTTTTTGGAGAGGTTTTTGCTATAGGGTGGGTGTGCTCACCAGAAAGACAGAGAGAGACACAGAGATAGAAAGCGAGAAATCACCCCCCAGGGTGGATGGCCACGCCACAATCCCTTCTCCTCCATTCTCCTCTTGGGATCTTGGGCACGCACGCACACGTGCCCAGTGTGAGTTTTAAGCTACCAGGTCTGGGATTTGAGCTGCGGTCGACCACGTGGGAATCCAACGACATAGCCATTACGCTAACTGCTAGTCCCTCTTATCTACTGATTCTAACTACATATGTATTTCTTGACATTTTTAAAAAAGTTTATTTCCTTTATAAACTACAAAGACAGCCAGAGACAGAATCCCTAACAGGGTCTTTACTCTGAGCTGCTGCTCCAGCCTCAGTTTCTTCTACCTCATGGGCTTATGAATACTCAGCTTATTCAGGAGTTCTCTGAACTCAAACCCAGAACCTTTCCATGTGGTTCAGCCCCTCAAAGTGTAGCATTTAATTCCTGTATCACCATTCATTCTTTTTGAAGTTTTATCTTTGATCCTCCTCCTTTATCATCTGTATCATTAGGTTTAGCTCTGGTTTCTAGGATAATGTCTTATTTTTTTTATTATGAGTCATGAATTCTCACTGGCTGTCTATTCTAATATTTTGAATTGACTAATGTTTACTTCCTCTGGGACACTTATTTATTCCAAGACTCCTTTAAGAGGAGGATTTGATAATAAGACAGTTACTTCAGACAGATTCTAGAAACAAAACAGTATTTTGATCATCTCATTTTCCCCTTAAGAGCAACAACAACAACAAAATAAACAACAAATATTTACTTTGTTCTCTCTACATTTGTCTGGATTTTCAGTCCTATTTTAATTTGGCATTTTACTTATCAATCCTTCTCCATAAAACTTCTTCCACTTTTTAAATATATACACACAGATATATATAAACACACACAGACATATATATATATATATATATGTATATACACACACACACACACTATATAAATAAATATATATATAGTAATAAAATTTAAATAAAAACATTTTTAATGGGGGAAATTTTTTTTCTTCTTAACTTCCATAACAGTGTATTCTACTTCCCTTTCTACATCCCAGAGGGGATGGCCACACCACAATCCCTTCTCCTCCATTCTCTCAAGATGTTTGGGCACACACACATGTGCATATATCTGCATGATTTTTAAGCTTCAGGGTCCAGGATTTTAACTGGGAGGTAGGTTTTGTGGGATCCAGCCACCTTAACCAGCATTCCACCAGGTGGCCCACTCTTTTTGTTATATTCTCTTGCCTCCCAAATCTCCTATTTCCATATCTTTCCCTTTTTTCTCATCTTAGTATCTAAAATTGATTTATATTTTTTGTCATTGTATAATTTCACTCTCCCTGCCCCCTTCTTTGCATATCATGGTCATCACTCTTCCTATGTATCTGTCTTTTATCTACCTTTAATTGTGGGGCATTAAAGATTTTTGGTTACTTAGTTCTAGTGATTAATTCATATAATTCTGTTACCTATGGCTTTTTCTACTAATGTGTGCTGGATTTCTGTGATTAAGATAATCTAAGACAAGGATGAAGCCTGATACTTCCTTCTAAACGCCCTGTGTATATATACATTGTGGCCCATCTAAAGATGTTTCTGACTGTACACAGCATTTATTGAGTAAAACCTTAGCCTGACAGTGAGAGAGTGTTTTCACCATGTGTAAGAGGCCATTTGTCAAAACTGACCTTTTCTGTGAGACAGCTACAATTATTAGTTGATTCAAGTGTCAAGGCCCCATCATAAGATAAGGAAGTCAGCTAGGAAATTTTTTCTCATTTGATAATAGGTTTCAGAAAGAGTTATAGATAGATTTGATGTTTCTGACTAAGGTTGAAAACTTAGCCTGAAATGTGCCTGGAACAATTTAGATAGACACCTTTGTTGAGCTGAGTTATATATCACAATTTTGGTTTCCTCGTAGATTGTTCATAAAATAATAATAACTTTCTGAGCAATATCTTGTCTTCATTTATGTTGGTTTATCTCTAACACAAAGTCCAAGTTCTACAAAAGTTTTATAACATAAACAATGTTTCTCATATGATACTTTATTTTATAGAACATATTAACATATTGGGGCATCAGAAAAATCATAATGTACTGTTCTATACTTTCTATGCAAAAACACATCATGACTTTTTTGATGACCCAATAAATAAACAATAGGTGACAATATATTTTTATTTGAAAAATCAGGTATAAATTATATAGTAAGGTAGCTCAATAAATGAGCTTTAGAAATGTTAAAAGAAATACAGCAAACATTTTGATTGAAAATGCTAAGTGCAGAATACACTTAAGCACAGAAGATGTGAAAATAGGAAAATAAAGAAGCTGAAGGGGAGACATTTCTAAAATTCAAAAAAAAATGTATTTAACATAAAAATCATGGAGTGTGATAGGCCTCTAGCCTACTTCCATGATAAAAACATACTGGAAAGGAATTAATGTGCCTTGTAATAGCTAGTGCAGAATTAAGTCAGCCATATGGAGAGCTAAGATAACCACCTTAAATCCATCTTTGGTATAGGACATGTCACCTTGAATGCAAAGAGAATAGAAACATAAACTTTATAGAAATTCTTGGTAACAATGGGCTATGTAACTATAGGCACTATATAAGTATAGTTATGTAACTATATAGATGGCCTATGTAACTATAGGTTGTGTCTACATGAGGACACGAAGTACTTTAGAGATAAATGAGAACAAAATTGGCATGAGTATTTATAAATGACAAAAATCTCTAGGCTTTTAAAATTTTTAATTGGTATGCTATAATGTATAATTATTGGGTACAATGAGTTTTGACACATATGTACATTATTAAATGATCAGGCTATTTAGCATGTCTATCACTTCAAATATTTATTTCTTTTAAATTAGAATATTTAAAATACTTTTTTAAAGCTATTTAAAATGTACATTATTAAGTATATTCACCATGAATTCCTCCTAACTGAAACTTTGAAAATGTCTCTCCTTTCTGTCTACTCCTACTCTGCTTCCAGTAGCTAATCTTTCTCTACTTCTAAGAATTTGACATTTTTAGATTGCATTTATAAGTGATATCATATATTACTTGTCTTTCTGTAACTGGCATATTTCACTTATAATACCCTCCAAGTCCATCTATGTTGTTGCAAATAATAGAATTTCTCATTTTAATCATTATTATTTATTTAACAGAGAAATTTACATTATTTTGTCTTTTAAATGTTTCTTCCTTTTATCACTCACACTCATCCCCTACCACCCACTCCCCTCCCTTACAGTCTCTTGTATCTATGCTTATCCTCTATACTATTGTATCTTCCTATCTTTCCCTTTCTGCCATAGGGTGCACATACTTGGTACATACTAAGGATACACAGTGTATATCTTTCAAAGTCTGGCTCACTTAGCTTAACATTGTCTTCTATTAATATATACATCCACTTTGAATAAAATAAGATCTTGTTTCTATGACTGAGTAATCAACATACTATATATGTGTCACAGAATCTCTCTACTTTTTTTAAAAGAATTATTTTATTTAACTTCATTTATCCATTTATTTACTTATTTTAATTTAACCAGAGAGTGATGCGGTGGGGACAAGGGCTGGGAGGGAGGAAGGAAGAGAGCAAGCTACCAGGTCCGGGTCTTGAACTACAGTCGGCCATGTGGATATCCAGCACCCTTAACCATCATGCCACCTGCTGGCTCAGAATCTCTCTATTTTTTAAGGTTAAATAGTATTCCATAATGTATGTATGCCACATTTTCTTTATTTATTCATTGCTGGATACTTAGGTTGTTCCCTTATCTTGGCCATTGTGATTAATGCTGCAATGAACATGGGAGGCCAGGTATAAAGTGGTATCTCCTTATGGCTGTATTTTACATCTCTCTAATAGAGATGCTGAACATTCTTTGTCGTCTTTTGAGAAAAGTCTATTCAAGTTTTTTGCCCATTTTGTATGTAGGGTTTTTTTCCTTCTCATTAAGCAGTTTGAGTTCTTTGTATATTTTGAATACTACCCTCTTGATATGATTTGCATATTTTTTCTCCCAACCTATGGTTTTTCTCCCCTCTCTACTAATTATTTCCTTTGCCAAGCTTTTCATTTGGGGTCATATCCAAGAAATTAGTTCCCAGACCAATGTCATGGAGGTTTTTTTAAATATGTTTCTTCTAGTAGTTTTATAGCTTCAGACCTTACACTGAAGTCATTCATCTATTTTGAATTGATTTTTAAGATAAAGAGTAAAATAAAAGCCCATTTGCATTCTTCTGTATGTGGATAGCTAGTTTTCCTAACACCATTTACTGAAGAGGCTGTTCTTTCCTCCATTATGTGTTCTTGGTGCCATTTGTCAAAAATGAATTGACCATTGGTTGCTATATATTGCTTTATGTCCATATCATGCCCTTGTTAATTACTTTATTTTTGTAATATATTGAAAACTGGTAAGTCAATTACTTTAGCTTTGTTCTTTTTGGTCAATATTGCTTTGTGTATTCAGGGTCTTTATAGTTTCATATTAATTTTAGAAATTTTATTTATATGAAAAATACCATTGGGATTTTGATAAGGAGTGCTTTGACTCTCTGGATGTTAGGTAGTATGGACAGCTTAATAATTCTTATCCATGAACACAAGGTATGTTCAGATTTATTTGTGTTGTCTTTAATTCCTTTCGTCAAAGTTTTATAGTTTTCAGAATATTGATATTTCACTTCCTTGGTTAAATTTATTCTCTTTTATGCATTTTTATAAAGGATTGTTTTCTTAGTTTCCTTTCAGGTAGTTTGTTAGTATATAGAAATGTTACTGATTTTGTGAGTTTATTTTGCATCTTGACATTTTATTAGATTTAATTATCAGTTTAATAGCATTTTGTAATCTTTAGGATTTCCTATATATAAAAGCATGTCATAAGCAAACATTTTTCACTTCATTCTTACCTATTTGGACACCTTTCTCATGCCTACTTGCTCTTTGAGAACTTGTAGTACTACATTGAACAGAAGTGGTAAAAGTTCACTGTATCCTTTCTTGTTTCTGATTATAGAGGAAAAGCTTCCATCTTCTCACAGTGGAGTATGTTAGTGGTAGGGTTGTCACGTATGGTCTTTATTGCCTTGAAGAACATTCCTTCTATACCCAAGTTGTTGAGGTTTGTTTATTTGTTTCTTTTTTTTGGGGGGGGGTGGGGAGAGATGTTTGCTATAGGGCGTGTGTGCTCGTAAAAGAGAGACAGAGAGAAAGAAAGTGAGAAATCCCCCCCACCCAAGGGTGATGGCCATGCCACAATCCCTTCTCCTCCATGCCCCTTTTAGGATCTTGGGCATGCACGCACAAGTGCCCGGCATAAGTTTAAGCCACTGGGTCCCAGACTCAAACCGCAGTCAGCTATGTGGTAGTCCAGTGACATAGCTATTACACCAACTGCTGGTCCTGGAGGTTTATTTAAATTTTTTTCCTTTTTTTTGGAGAGGTTTCTGCTATAGGACGCATATGCTCGCCAGAAAGAGAGAGAGAGACAGAGAGACAGAAAGCCAGAAATCACCCCCCAGGGGGATGGCCACCCAACAGTCCCTTCTCCTCCATTCTCCTCTCGGGATCTTGGGCACGCACGCACACATGCCAGGCATGAGTTTAATCTGCCAGGTCTGGGACTTGAACCGTGATCGACTACATCAAAGTCCAGCGACATAGCCATTACGCTAACTGCTGCTTCCAATTTATTTCATTTTTAAATCAGGAAAGATGTTGAATTTTGTCAAATGCTTTTTCTATATATGTTGAGTGATGATAGTTTGTCTTTCTTTCTGTTCATAATGGTTAATCAAATTTATTGATTTGTACATATTGAAACAAACTTACATCCCAGGGATAAACTCCACTTAATCATGAATAACCTTTCTACTGCATTGTTGAATATGGTTTGCTAATATTTTTGAAAGGACTTTTGCATCACTGTTCAATAATGCTATTGGCTGATAGTTATGTTTTCTTGTAGTATCTTTACTTGCTTTGGTGTCAGTGAAATGCTAATTTTGTAAAATGAGATTGAAAGTATTCTTTCTTCAATATTTTTAATTACTGATTCAGTCTCTTTAGTTGTTACTGGTCATTTTAGATTTACAAATGAAAATGAAAACATAGCATACCAAAACATGGGACATGGTAAAAGCAGTTCTAAGTGGGAAGTTTATAGCAAAAAAAAAAAAAAAAAAAGAAAGAAAGAAAAGAAAAGAAAAAACAACATCAAAAAAGAAAGATCTTAAATGTCCCAAGTAACTAGAAAAAGAACACATGGACACATAGATAGGGCCAGCAAATGGTATGAAGTTAAGGTACTAGATCCCACATAGCTGGCTCTGTGGTTGAAGACTAGGCCCTGGAAGCTTGATGCTGGGCACATGTGTGTGCCTGCCCCAAATCCCAAGAGGAGACTAGAGGAAAAGGGATGGAATTGCATCAAGGCTATCCTTGGAGAATAATTTCTCACTTTATCTCTCTCTCTCTCTCTGTGTATGTGTGTGTGTGTGTCTTGGAAAGTGCACGTGCCCTGTAGCAAACGTTTAAAACAACAACAAAAACTCAATATCAGATATAGTGTGTGTGGAAGAGTAGGGCCTATGGAAGGATATTTAGAAGAAAAATATGAAGGCAAAACATTAATGAGACAAAGAAATGTGGTATTATCTGTTGAAGATATTTTATAGTTTTATCAACTGGACTAGGGAGAAATGTTCACATCCTGAAATATTCACTTTGTAAGCTAATAATGTGATTGAATGTATAAAAGAAAATGAAATTAAAAAAAAAAACTCAGTCCAAAGCAAAAGGAAAGAAATAACAAAAATCAGAGCAGAAATAAATTGAGATTTACAAAAAATAGAAAAGATAAATGAAGCAGAATTGGTTTCTTGAAAAGCTAACCAAAGTTGACACTGCCTTAACTAAACAAGAAAATATAAAAAGACGCAAAATCAGAAATCAAAGATACATTACAACCGATAACACAGAAATGTAAAGAATCATCAGACATTGCTATGAAAATTAATATGCCAACACACTGAACAGTCTAGAGAAACTGAATAAATTCTAAGAAGCATCACACCTACCAAGTCAGGAAGAAACCAGAAGTCTGAATAGACCCCCCCAAAAAAGATTGAATCCCTCCATTATGGCTGTCGTTATCCTTAGAAGCATAATGTATCTGTCTCACTTTGAATGGTAATATAAATCATGAAAGTTACTGTGCAAAGTGATTCTGTGAAGAGCAATTTTATAACTGACCAAGTATGGTTTTTCCATGATCTTTAAAAAGTTTAGTGAAAATATTAAACACTCCCTTACTGTCATTTATACATGTATAGACAAATTTAAAAAAAATAGTAAAATCAATGATTTCATACACTGTAATTTAGAATATTGAAAACATTGAGAATTAATGTTTTATTATAAGAAAACTATGAAGAGTAGTTTCAAATAGTTCGAATAGTTGCCTGCTATTTTCTCATTGCTCAGTTTATGCTATGGATTAAGCATCTTTTCAATGTCTACCTGAATTGTTATGTACCTAGTTGACTTTACATTAGCATTTGACATTTTTATCTTTTGTGTCTTCAATGTGTAATATGTGAGTCTCTTTAACATGAAGTTCCCCCTCTCCTTTCTTTTCCATCACAGCTGTTTTTCCCTACTTATTTAGTAAGTTCACCTTCAAAGCAAATTGCTAGCTGCCTATCTAGATTCTCAGACAGACAGTGTCAACATTCTGATGGTCAATTTCTTCTCATTTGATTTATAGAATTATTTTAATTTTTTGAACATTCACTTTTATTAGCCAAATCTTTTAATTATCCAGCCTATAAAAATGCTACTTAAGTTTAATACAAGGATGTAAGGAGACAACAGATGCTCAGTGATGACTCACCAATAGACTTTGAACTAATTGATGTGATTGACCACAAATGATGCATGCATATGATAGAAGTTTGCATAATTATGAGCTAGCAATAAAGCTTATACTTTCTGCAGTTACAGTTAATATATTATCATAATTGAAACTTGAACTGTTATTTAAACCATAGTAACTGAAACTCAAGCATACTGGACCCATGCAAAGTATAGACTGCAAGTGTATATGTGTATATAATTAGTATGTTCAGTAATGTTTGACTCATACATGTCTTTCCTCTTGTGTAAGCCTGAAATGGTCTCTCTCTCAACAGTCTATCAAGATATTTTATACTCTCATTCTGAAGAGTGTCTTCCACTACAGGAGATGATGTAGGAAGTTGAAGAATTGGGACATAGTGAATTTTTTTGATCTACATAGTTACCAAAAAAAACCCCCAAAAAACAAAACCCTTAATGCCTTAACCAATTACTTTATTATTGAATGACTTTATATAAACAATCTAAATATACATTGAAAACATTTAGAGAATATTTTAATTAATATTGTTGTTTTATTAAACTTGTTTCTTTTTAGACCAAACAAACAACTTTTTTTTCTTTTGTTTAAATTATTATAGGGCATGTGTGTTCACCAGAAAGGAGAGACACAGAGAAGAAAAGTGAGAAAGCATTTCCCAGGGAGGATGACCGTGCCAAAATCACTTCTCTATTCTTGTCCTGGGATTTGGGGCATGTATGCACATGAAGCTGGTGTTATTTTCAAGCCACCAGGTCCAAGACTAGAATTGCAGTTAGCCATGTGTGATTTCAAGACCTTAACCACTATGTCACCTGCTGTGCCCAGACCAAATTAATATCTTTAATATATCATTAAGTGTATATAACAAGAAATGTATTCATCAACAGATGAATGGATAAAGAAAATGTGGCATATATATACAACGGAATACTGTGCAGTCATTAAAACCAAAATCCTATCATTTATAATGACATGCATGTACCAGGTACAGAAAGACAAATACCACATGATCTCCCTCATGTGTGGGGTAACTAAAGTTCTTATAGCAGTAAAGAGCAGAATAGTGGCTCTCAGAGGTTAGGATGATTGCGGGTGGGGACAGAGGAATGTGATGTTGGTCAAAGAATATATAAATATGGATAAATAGCAGGGATATTCAAAATGTTATTTTATAGTATAGTAGTTATAATATATTCTTGAAAAATGCAAAGATAGATGTTAAGTGTTGCCACTACAAAAATAATTATGAGGCTGTGCATTTGTTGATTAGCTAGATTTAACTATTCCATAATGTGTCTGTGTATATGGCAGAACATCATATTGCACACAATATAATTTTGTCAGTTGGAAATGATTTAATCTTGATATTATCTTTCATATAATATGTAATATAGTACATGTATACTACATGTGCATATTCATATTGGGTAACTGGAAAAGTCACGGCACATTTTTGCATAGAAAAACATAGAATAATGTCATGACTTTTCCGATGACCGATACATATGTGTAATTGCACATACTACATACACACTGCTGTTATGTTCATGATCACAATAATTTGTGTCAATTAAAATAACCAAACACTAAAATATTTAAACAGATGTATTTGTAACTAAAATATGTGTGACTGTGGCCCTGGAAACAGAAGTGGCCTTGAGAAAGCAATCTGGGATGCTTAGGCACAGCAGTTCTTTTATTTAATTCTGAGAGCAGGAGATGCAAGCAAAACAGTAAATCAGTATGTGGAGTTGGTACATTGGTCTGGAAAGATGGATATCTAGAAGCAGGGATTATGGTCATAGGTGGGTTTAGAAATTCTTCAGTTAGCAATTGGTTAAATATAATCAAATCTTTGCATTAAAGAGATGTGGAGTCAGTAGGAAAAAAAAAATCTGAGTTTAACCTAAACATATATAAGGCCTTGCCATTTATCATGTGATACTATACTAGGTTAAGATGTAAGGACTTACCCGCAATCAATAAACCAGAGCAGTCTGTTTTAGCAAGACTAATGTCTGGAAATGTGACTCTCCCCAGCTCCTTTGGAGGGAAAAAAAATTGTTTTGGGAGGTATTTTTGCTATGGGGTGCATGTGCTTGCCACAGACACAGGAAAAAGAAAGAAATCCCCCCCGTTGCTATGGGGTGCATGTGCTTGCCACAGAGACAGGAAAAAGAAAGAAATCCCCCCTTCCCCCCCAGACGGGATGTCCATGCTGCAATCCCTTTTCCTCTGTTCTCTTCTCAGGATTTTGGGTACACACACACATGCAGCCTGGCATGAGTTTCAGACCACCAGGTCCAGACTCAAACTGCAGTTGGCCACATGGGAGTCCAGCTTCCCAACCACTACACCACCTGATAACCCTGAGAAAATTTAAAATATGAAAAGTGGTAAAAATCAGTCTGTATTTGTTAAGTATAAAATTTTAAATATATAACAAATGTATTTGCTTATATTATGACATTAGTATATATTTTAAAAATAATCTTGTATATTCACTAAAAGCCACGAGGCTTCTTTTATGTGAAAGTTTCTCTTCAACAGTATCCGCTCTTTGTATTATGGAATTTCAGAGCTGAGGGTGATCATGGACTCCTTATACAAATCTGACTTTATTGATGAGAAAGTGAGAAGTCAAAAAAAAAATAAGTGAAACAAAATGAAAGTGATATTATATTTTTTCAACCCAGCAGAGTAAAAATATTTCTGTGTTTTTTAAAAATCAGAAGATTTCTTTGTATCTATTTTTCACTCACTTCTCACAATAAGTCTCTGAAGTTTTTATTAAAATGAATGTACCAATAGTAAACAGGTTTAAAGAAGTCACATATCTTTCCTAAAGAAACACAGCTAGTTGGTGGAGAAGAAGCCTAATGTATCCATCTGCTCATCTTAGAGACAAGATTGTATCCGAGACTGGATCTGTTACCTACCTTGCAGCCTCTGGGATTGGTAATGGAAACAGTGTTCATGCCTATGTGCAGACCCTCATGTAGAGAAACAACTAAACAAAACAGAGATTTTATAAATGAGTCCTTAGCAGTCTTGATCACTTTTCAACTAACCTGCAAATATAATTTGCTAGAACTACTTTTAATCAGGGTCAAGCTGAAATCTTTCATTCATATACAGAATGAAAATAATTATATGACTTATTCTTATAAAGCAGATTATATTACTTTTAAATAATTTGTATACTGTTGATGCTTTGCCTGTGGAGTGATCAGGTAGACTAAGTGCTTGGTTCCCCTATGTCTTTCTTCACCTCTACTACCTAATCTGTATGATTATCCTTTCATTAGTTGGTTGCCTTCTCCAAAGGGCTTCTAAACTTATCACACAAATTTTCATTATGTTGCATACATATTTATTTTCTATCAAGAATTTATTTTCTATCAAGATATTTGTTATCTAGGTAATAAGGATAAAGATATATTACAAATTATATGAATGTTACTAAATAAGTTTTAAGAGGGTTATCTAGTATCATTTAAGGATCTAATGTTTTGAGCTCTTTATTTCTATACTATGAATGTAAAGTTGCCATCCTAAAATAAGAGGATCCTTACCATGAAATGATGACATTTTCAAACAATTATAATTGATATCTAAGTATACACCTGTGATTTCCCCACTATGTTTTTCATGCTCAATTACCCTGTATACAAAGCGATTAAAGATGGTTAAAATATTTGTGCAGAAAATTACAAGTCCACAGCAAATTTGATGTGATAGATGAATCTTAAAAAATACCTGTGATTTCTGTTATGCTAATGCATGATAAACGGAAGTAAACTTACTGGGGTAAATATTTGTAGTCCATATGTGGGATTAAAACATTTGTATTAAGAATGCTATTGACTTCACATTTTGCATGGCCTTTTTTTCCCCAATAATAGCATCCTATCAGCAGTTTATTTTTGTTGAACATGACTCTAAAAGGTTAGACACTTTTTTTATAAACAGTAACTAATTTTGAATGATATTAGAATTTTTAAATGTTTCTAGTTTATAAAACTTAAACAATTACAAAAGATTCACTATTTGAAAATACTTCATTTACCTTTATCTGAAAATTAAGTTTGCAGAATCATAATTTATCAAACAGTCCGGTGGGATAATATACTTTAACAGCCTGAGCTTCTACTTGGAGTTATCTGTACGTAGCAAGCAATTTGTTCAAGGTGAGATTCTTACTTAAACACATGTGAGATTTGTGTATGTCCTAGAGGCCCACATTAAATTCATTCAGCAGTCTAATGACCTTGCCATCAGCTTCCTCCCAGAAACCTGACATTTACATTTGTAAGGTTAAATAAAATATATAATGGGAAAAGCAAAACGATGTTATGAATCAAAGAAACATTTCATAAGTTTCCTTTTCACTGACAATTTAAACCTTTCTATAGTGATCATGTCAAGAACAATATGTATGCATGTGTGTTGTCTGTATTTTGGGGTTGACAACTCAAGTTCAGTGTGACAAAGTGAAATTTTTATATATCTCAGATAGTCTTTTAAAAAATAAGATAATTCAGGGTGACAATCTCAAGAAGTATGTTTAACTCTTCCTGCTACTATAGTTTCCTCTACAAAGATACCTGAAAATATGCTGAGTATATAAACAATAATATATGAACAATTACAGTTCAGTAGAAAAATCATTCATTTAGATAACTTTATAAGTAAGCTTTATTTTATATCATTACATTGCGATTTAAGAAAAATTAGTAAATATGTTTAGACATAGTTATTAAATGAGAGGTGATTAGAGCAATGCAATTATTGATATTCTCTCATGATTAAAAAAAATTAAAGATACAGTTTTTTTCCCCCTCCCAGATCTTTCAAACACTTTCACCTGGTATGATAGCTCAATGTCTGGACATATGTCTCTAGAAATAATTTCATAAGACTGCATTGAATCTCTTTAAAGTTCTGGGACTTCTGGGGCTAGTAGATGGTGGAATGGTTACATTGTTGGATTCCCACGTAGCCAACTCTGATTTAAGTCCTGGACCTGGTGGCTAAAAACTCATGCCAGGGTGTGTGCATGCATGTCCAAAATCCCAAAAGGAGAATGGAGGAGAAGGGATTGTGGCGTGGTCATCCCTCCAAGGGAGTGATTTCTTGCTCTCTGTCTCTCTTTGTTTCTCCAGCAAGCACTTGTGCCCTATCGCAAAAATATCTCTCTGGGAAAATAAAAAAGTTCCTTCTCTTTTTGTCAAGATTTTATTAACTCAGACACATTTGATTTTGATAATAGCTTAGGATATTTTATCATGGTTGTTCACCCACTTGCTTTGCCACAGTTCAGTTCTCCACGCTTAGCTATCCTGACTGTTTAGGTGAGTTGACATGGCCACTCAGTCTTCTAAGAATCAGATAAACTGCTGCCCATGTTAGAATTACCCAGGGTGTAAATGGATTTATTTCTTTCAATACAAAGCATTCCAAATGAGCTTGTTAAATTGTGGTCCATACTTTTTTTTTTTTTACATTTTTCCACATTTACTTTACATAGCAAAGAATTTTAGCTCATACTCCATAATTCTTGACAGTTTACAAACAACTTTCAAAGTTTCAAAATACTGAATTTTAAAGATAATGTTCAAAATATGTCTTATAATTTTGTATAATTTTATAACTCTATAACAACAGAAGCAGTATGGTTTCAAATATATATATATATACACATTTAGAGTGCAGACACTCGGTATATATTAAGTGGGGACATACAATGCCTCTCCTTCATAGCATGGCTTGCTTCACTCAGCAGTAAGTCTTCCATATTCATCCACTTCTTTTCAAAAGCCAGGGTTTTGTTGTTTTTTATGGATGAATAGTATTCCATTTTTTTCTGTCCTTCAGGTAGATACCAAGGAGTGGGATTGCTGGATCATATGGTAGTTCTATTTGTAGATTTTGGAGAACTCTCCAAATTGTTCTCCGCAGTGGTTGGACCAATTTACAATCCCACCAGCAGTGTAAGAGAGTTCCCTTTTCACCTCACCCCCTCCAGCACTTATCGTTTTTTGTTTTTTTAATCTTAGACATTCTGACTGGGGTTAGGTGATATCTCATTGTTGTTTTGATCTGCATTTCTCTTACAATGAGGGATGTTGAGCATTTTTTCATATGCCTTTTAAATTGTGGTCCATATTAATAGAATGATTCTTTGGAATCTCAAAAGACTTAGATTAAATCTGTTTGTGGAAAATCAGTACTTGTATTAATAACTAGTTGTGTTAAAAGTTGTACTTTCAGGGCAAGTCCTACAACCTCAAAAGTGAAAGAAAGAGTTTTTAACAATTGGGGTACCATTGTATTCTGAGATCTAACATAGAAGCCAGGATGACAAATAGTTTTCTCTCTTCAATGGTGTTTGTAACTTTCAATTACATTACTATTTTTATCTACTCTTTTTTCAACAATCAGCCTATCTCACTTAGATTTTTCTTCATGAGTCAATGTCTTTATTCTTTAAATGACTTCTTAAGACTGCTTGTTTTTCTTATTTCTTTTAGTCTTAGGAGAACCAGATCCTGATTTCCTAATGACATATTTTTCTAAACACATAGAAAAGACCTATATCCTATAGATTAATTTTAGCTAATAACATATTTTTTCTCCAAAGAACTTGGTAAATATCATAGAAAATGGTATTTATGGTTTTAAGTATGGCTAGATTTGATGGACTGTGAGTTGGCGGTTAAAATCTGGCATTAGTGTAGGGAGTTTTATCGAGTTGTGTCATGAGGATTCGTGTTTTGCCCAATATAATAATTTTACTGATGATACAGAGCAAGAGTGAAGTATATTCTCAAAGAATTTTGAAATAAAAAGGTATGATAGGTTCAGATAGTATGGGGAGATTAGTTTATAGTAACAAATTAGAAGGAAAATCCTGCAACATTCAGACCAGCAGGTGGAGTGTTGGTTAAGGCGCTGGATCTCACGTGATCCCACTCCACAGTTCAAGTGCCTAACCCAGCGACGAGAGAGAGAGAGAGAGAGAGAGAGAGAGGTGGGGGAGAGAGAGAGAGAGAGAAACAAAACAAAAACAAAACACACACACACACACCACACTTGGTATATATGCGTAGGTGCCCAAAATCCTGAGGTGGAAGTAAAGGAGAAGGGATTAGAGCATGGCCCTTTCCCCTAGGGAATATTTCTCACTTTCCCTCTCTGTCTCTGGAGGGTGCATGTGCCCTATGGCAAAAAATATAAAACAAACAAATTGCAATACTCAGTCAAGAGGATTATAAACTAGTTAGGGAAACAATGTTCACTTACATGTGAGATTGTGAAAAATTGCAGAAGTATAAATTTACTTTTATAAACTTCAAACCTTTGAGAGATAATTCCTTAAATAGCTTAATACATATTAGCCCCAATTCTAGTTTAGTTATTAAGAATGAATATTCTGGAGTCAGCGGCTGGGGGTTTTATGCTTTTGCTAATTCTAGCTGTGACACTGGATAAGGTATTTTAATTCCTGTATCATAATGTTTTCATCAATAAAATGAGAATTATTATTTCACAAGGATGCTGTGAACTAAGTATGGGAACATATGTGAAAGTCTAAGCTATGACCGAGAAGGAACTTGCAAAATGTGAGTTTATCATAAAATAATAGCAAAAACAAAGTAGTGAATAGACAGAATATAACTTG
This sequence comes from Tupaia belangeri chinensis, assembly GCF_000334495.1. Taxonomy (NCBI): domain Eukaryota; kingdom Metazoa; phylum Chordata; class Mammalia; order Scandentia; family Tupaiidae; genus Tupaia; species Tupaia belangeri. The sequence continues at coordinate 585,219 of NW_006206450.1, read as the reverse complement.
TAGTGACTGGAATCTGAAATCTGTGTTTAGATGTTACAGCAAATTTCTAGATAATAAAAAGTTTTCAGATTAGAACTTTCCAGATTTATGTCCAGTCTGGATACTTGATATTGCTTGAAGCAGGTTTTGTGATTCATAATTTTCATTAAATCAAACCTTAATTAAAAAGTTTATGCCTAGAGACACTGCCTTTGAAATCTTAGGTGAGGCTCAGTAGGTTGTTTGCCTGTTTGTGACAATTTTAAATGTCAGGCTGACAAATGTCAACCTAGCAGATGGATAATTGTATACTTTAACACTTGAAATGGACAGATGTATTTTAGCATACATTTTACTGTAATCTGTAACTAAATCTTGTTCATACAGGAGTAATCTTGTTATTTACATTGCTTATGTGCATATATAATATACATTCATACTATACTAGTTTAATATCAATATTATAAATGACAGTCATTCTAAATATCTGAGAACTTTAGAGTACACGCAAGAGTCTTAGTTGCATTTCCAAGAGCAGAGTCTGAGATAAAGGACAAGAGTGCTTACCTGAGACAAAACTCCCACAAATACATGAGTGAGGTAGCAGTGAGGGACAGGAGTATGTTATCCTTGTCATTGCTGTAGGCAGTGAGGATTGCATTTGGCGGGGACATCTGTATGCTTGGATAAAAAGCATATATTTGGTTGTTTGGGAAGTTATGATGAAGTTTTTGCATAGAAAAGTATGACAGCTTTTTCCAACAACCTAATAGAATGCATGTCAGAATTGTCTGTAGGCTGCAGCATTGATCCACCAGAAACCATCCTACACTAGTCCAGTGGGGCTTGCCCCCAGTGTCAATTAGCCCTTACTTTGGCCACACATTTGTGCATGTCTGGTCAATCAGAATCTTACATTATGGGCAGGAACCTGAAAGAAGTTGGAAAGGCAGTTGTGCTGGGATGCTCTCAGTTCGAGGGCCAATTTTGTGTGAATTTGTCTTTTCTGACTATGGCTGAGATTAAAGCAGGGCTAAGGGGAGGGGACAGCAGCAAAAGCATGTCCTGTCCTCCTGCTTGCTGCTACCCTTGCTTCTCGGATCCCTCACTAAGTCTACTCTAACCATGACCAGGTCTGCAAGATGGTGGCCAGTCACAAGTTCTTAAGGATTTCTTAAGGAAATGAGGGGAACAAGTTTGAGTCCCTTGGCTATAGTTGGTTCAAGGGCTATAATTGATACTATATCCAAATTTCATCACCCATGCTCAATTTCAACTTGCTGGTAGTAGATGACGGGCTGAATTTTGTCTCTGGGTGTTTGTTCTCCTGTTAGGTCATGAATGTCATGATTTTCCACTTATTGCTGTCAAAAGGCATAGAAGCACCAAGATATGTCCCAGGGATTCTCCAGTTTCTAGGCTACTTACCTTCAGTAGGTGACAGCAACAAACTTGGGACTCATGATATTTGTGGTTTTTGCTCTCACCTGAGTAGTCATGCTGATGACAGGTTAAGTATTCATAAGTGACAGTAATGCCTCAGCCTTCCTGAGAGGAAGCCTGTGCTATTCCACCCAGGCATAGTCTCTGCTCCTCGTACCGTGGCTGCTTAGTTTGTGAGCTATGGCACAAGAACCTGGGTGGACAAGGACAGAGGTTGGCTAAAAAACCCAGAGAAATCATCTTGTCCACCATATTGTGGAGGGCCTCATCTGTGGTGGGTCCATTCTTGTATCATCAATGTGAGACCTCAAAATTCTCATACTTTGTAACTTATCCTACAAAAAGTCATCCACATTTTGTTCCACAAACCTTTATCACTTTAATCTTTCTCTTTTGAAAACAATGACCAGTGAAGACATTTGCCACTGCTCAAGGGTTCATGTAAATATATATACCAGATGGATTCTGCCCCTATACAATGTAGTCAGCTTAGGGTACCTCAATGCAGCATGAAACACAGTTGATAGGGTTTTCCCTTATTGTCTATTTAAAAGATTTTTGCCATAGAGCATGTATGTCTGCTGGAGAGAGAAAGAAAGTGAGAAATCACCCCATAAGAGGAGATGGCCATGCCAAAATCCCTTCTTCTCTCAGGATTTTGGACACACAAGCAAATGCACCCAGTGTGATTGTTCAAGCCACTGAGTCCAAGATCTGAACCATGGTCAGCCATCTGGGAGTCCAACACCTAACTACCACACCACCTGCTGGCCCCTTAGAATTGTCTTTTATGCTATCTCTAAGTAGGCTCTAGGAGCAATTCTACCAAATACTACATGTTTCCAGCACACAAACACATGAAGCTGCCCTGTCTCCCACCTGTTAGACATAAGATCCTTCTCCCTCATATGCTGTTCAGAGAAAGCATCTTTAATGCCATAGATTGAGCTGAAAAAAGGAGTTTTGGTCTCAGAGTTAAGAAGAGAGCATAGAAGGTCTCTGCATCCTTATCATTAAACTTGAGACATTTGGATGTGCTTAGGCCTAATCATCAATATAGCTTATCCATTATATGAGAATCTGTGCTGTGACCAACTCATATTATGACTCGAAGGCCTGATTATGCCCACCTCATTGTGGACAGCTCTGATGTTATAGCCATGAAGTCTCATGGCTAGACTACTAATCTTTCAGGGCCCAGTGGCAGCCAGGAACTGTTTATAAAAAAAGGGCACTTATCTGCTGCAAATAACATAGCTTTGCTCTAGAATCCCAGCAGTTTGTACTTTGACTCTCCCATGAGGACTTTCCAGCGACTTAGACCATGCATCTTTAGTCACTGACTTTCCCAGGTTATGCAGTTCAAAAGGCAATGATTTCGTAGCATAGTTGGGACCTGGCACAGAGTCTTCTTGTTCTGGGCCCTGCTCAAAACTGGGAGACTTATGAGCCATCACATAATTGAGTCATAGGATTTTCAAGTGGGGTATATGCCACCCTTAAAAGTTTTAAGGGACCCATCAAGTGTTAGAACTTATATTTTGAAATAGGAGCTGATAGGTACACTAATTTGTTCTTCCCACTGAAGATACTGTTTGGGTCCCTGATCATTAGATCTGGTTAAACACACACACACACACACACACACACACACACACACACACACACATACACCAAAACAAAACAAAACAAAACAAAACTTTACCAATATAAAAGACCTCAGAGTAGTTTTATATTTTATCTCAATCTTCCAGAGTTCTAGAAACTGTTTGGTCTAATTTCCATACCCTGCCCCAGCATGAAGGTCTGTGGAATAAGATGTCAGACTATACTGGAGAGAGCAGGAATTAACATAATACTGAAGCAAGACTTTGAAGGTGTACTGCTCGCCTCTGCACATAAAAGCAAACTACTTTTCAAGCATTGAACAGATTGTATTCATCATTTCAGTAGTCACAGACTAAGTTCCAGAGTTTGTTGATCAATAAATACATCACTAAATACATTTCAATAAATACATCACTCTTATATAGTGATTATGATAAAGGTTTCTACTTGGGGAAGTAGTCCATTTGGTTAATAAAGGGACCATAAAGGTGAAATCCATAGCAATACTGAGATATTCTGAATACTTTTTATTTCTGAGGGTGCTGCTAAACTTCACAAGTCTATCCTATGCAATCTTGCTTCTGATTTATTAATTAGGTCAGAAATTGATAGTTTCAGAAACATCTACTTGGCCCTTCCTACTCTAGCAAGTATTATTCTAGGATAAACGTATCAATTGCAGATTATGACAGCTGCCAAAAATAGCCATCCCAAGGGGATTTTTGGTTCATTCAAACACATTGGAACCACAATAAGAGACAAGGCTTGGAGTCCAGATGTTAAACAACAACAACAACAACAACAACAACAAAATCTAATCAAACCTCACTCCACCCAGAGAGCCATTATGGGTTTGGGGAGAGAAAAGGGAAGAGGTCTCATAATGTAAGAGTTTTCTATTGCTATGTAACAAATTTTCATAAACATAGTGACTTAAAATAACATGCATTATCTTGCCATTCTTTGGGTCAGCAGCATGGGTATGATGTGACTATTCAGGGTTTCACAAGGTCAAGTTCAAGGTATGGGTTGGACTTCACTCTCATTTAAAGCTGGAGGTGACAAATAGTTTATGTTCTTTGTTCCAAGCCAAATTGGTATTAGTATAGAACCTAATTTTTATTTTATTTTATTTTATTTTTTACTTTTTAAAGGTTTTTTGTTTGTTTGTTTGTTTTTCCATAGGACACATACATTCACTAGAAAGAGACAGAGGGGGAGAGAGAAAATGAAAAATCTCCTCCAGAGGGGATGGCCACACCATAATCCTTTCTCCCCCATTCTGCTGCCAGGATTTTAGGCACACGTGCACACTCACCTGGCATGATTTTCAAGCTGCCAGGTCCAGGACTTGAACTGCCATAGGTCATTTGGGAGTCCAGGGCTTCAACCACTATACCGCTGCTGACCTCTAGGACCTATTTTCTTGTGCATGTGTTACTGAGATCTCTGACTTCTTGCTAGTTGTTAATTGGAGACCACTCTTGGCTCCTGAAGGATGATTTCAGGTCCTGGATATAAGAGTCCCTCAATGGGCCCCCTTACATACAACATACGACATGGCCTTTTATGTCATAAAAGCAAGCAGCAGAATTTTTTTATGCTTCAATCCATTTTTTCAGAAAGGATTCTTTTTTTTGTTTGTTTTGAGGGCTCACCTGAGTAGGCTCACTGTGGATAATTATCTTTACAACTGATTAATTATATCTGCAAAATGTCTTTGACGTGTTATAACATAAACTGGTTGTGAGGTGAGATCCATACTTGCAGTCTTACACTTATAGAGAATGATTATACAGGGTATTTCCTATTTTTTTTTTTTTTTGAGAGGTTTTTCACTCTAGGGCGCGTGTGCTCGCCAGACAGACAGAGAGAAACATAGAGACAGAAAGCGAGAAATCACACCCCAGGGGGGATGGTCACGCTGCAATCCCTTCTCCTCCATTCTCCTCTCAGGATCTTGGGCATGCACACACACGCGCCCGGTGTGAGTTTTAAGCCACCCGGTCCGGGACGTGAACTGTGTTCAACTACGTGGGAGTCCAGCGACACAGCCATTACGCTAACTGCTGGTTCCCAGGGTATTTCCTCTTGAGAGCAAAAATCTTTGAGGCCTTCAAATCTATCTTTAATAATTATAACATAGATAATATTTAACTTCTAGAACTTTTTTGCTTATCACACTCAGTATCACTGTCCACCTGACACTGTATCATGAAGCCTTATGTAAAGGTTTGAGTACTGTCCTTATAATAGAGTAAGTTACTCAGATAAATGCATTGCTGCATGTCCCATTGGGGAGGGATTTATGTTGCTATTGCATCAGGCAGACAAGTTCATTAGTAACACCTACTGGGCAATCTAGGAACGTCAAGCATTTTGGTAATGATGTTGCCCTTCTCACTAGTGTATTTCTGATCTCCTACAGAATGGAATGCTTTGGGAGTGATTATATTAACAGCAAAGCAGGAAGCATGTCATTAGTATTTCTGATTCCTAGATGGAATGATAAAATGAGTAGTGGTCTGAAGGCAAGAAGTCAAACCACATGCATTCATACATATGTGAACACATATCTGTATCTTGAGCTTTGTGACATTGGGCAAGTTGTCCCTTTTGAGTATAATTTCTTTGCCTATGAAATGAAGTGAGTCTTTCAAATCTAATCGTTAATGACATAGATGATATTTAACTTCTAAGCACACGATATGTTTATACCATGTATTTACCTCTTTATTTGAAGATAGACAGAGGTTCTCTACTTGAGGCATAGGGAAAGATTATAGTTATGGAACTTCAATCCCCAACAAGTGAGTTGGAGAGGCCTTTCTATTGTAACAGGGTACTTTTCTGGTATTTCTGTATGTCTAGAAAATAGTCACCTATGAGGTATATAACCATAATGAGAATAATTATAGGTGAGATGAGCTCTGAAGACTATATAGACAGAAAGATCTAGATGTTCCAGGACTGAATATCTCAAGTCTATGAATTGGAACCCAATATTCAGAGTATTTGGGTTAGGGAAAATTATTTTTTGAAAGACAAATTTTCACAGAATAAAACTTTATCTGGTAATGTAATTATCCAGAGACCTGGTTCACTGAAGAAATATTTATATATCCACATTTAATTATTTTAAAGATGAACAAAATGAAGTTTGTGAAATCACCTTTAACTGTTTAATTATTTATGTCTTAGGAAGTCAGGGAAACTAACTTAGTTATTCTTAAGGTAAGTTCTAGATCTTAAAATGAAGTGTAGCTGTGACTCATTACTCAGGTAACTATAAGAATGAAGTCAATAAAACCAAGACTACAGGTCATTTTGCCCAGTCCCATGGCTAAAGACTGCCCTCATTAGGCATAGTAGGAATTATCTAGGAGATCATGAATGGTTCTGGGAATGTTCACAATGATAAACAAGGGTACAAAAAGGACAAATATGTCTGTTTCTAATGGCTAATGGAATTACCACGAATAGTAAAATGTGTTAGGGTTCTCAAGAGAAACAGAACCAGTAGAAAATGGATGGTTGAGAGGGGCTTTATCATGTGACCTGGCTCATGCTATGATGGAAGCTGACATATCCCATGATAGGCTCTCTGTAAGCTGGAGAACCAGAGATGCCAGTAACATGGCTTAGTCCAAGTCTGAAAACGCCAGAACTAGGGGAGCTAACAGTGTAACTCTCAGTCTGTGACCAGAGTCCTGAGAACTCCAGTTGTTAGGGGTAGCTATGGTATAAGTCCTAGAGGAGTTACTCTTGGCTGGAGAACCTAGAGTTTTGGTGTCCAAGGATAAGATGAGGTAGGCGTCCCAGTTCCAAAAGAAAGAGTAAATGCATCTTTCCTTTACCTTGTGTGTGTGTGTATACACTATTTTAGACAGGTTCTCTCTGTGTCATGATCTTCCTGCCTCAGCCTCCCAAGTCGTTGGGACTGACAGGCACACATCACTGTGCATGACCCTTTTAGGGTAGGTTGGGCATCAAACCCAGGCCTTTTCTGTGGCCTTTTGTTCTATCTGTGTCCTCAGCCTACTCCATGGTTCCCACCCACATTGGGGGAGGATGGGCCTTTTATACTCAGTGTACTGATAAAATGCCAACCTCCTTGGGAAACACCTTGACAGACATACCTAGAGATAATGCTTTTCTAGCTCTCTAGGTATCCTTTAACCAGTATAGTTGATGCTATAATAATATACAACTATTTTTACATTTTTCTGTTGAATGAATTTTAAGTGGTATTTATTTTCAAGCTGTTCTAAACTATACACTGTAATTACATCAAGTCTGTTTCCCAAAAAAGTATTTTTGTAAATCTTATTGCTGCACACATCTATATATTAAACTACATAAGTAATTTACTCATAAACTTCATTCACTGCAAGTATTTATTTTTTTTTATTTATGTAATCTTGTCACCAAATTGGAACAACTTTAGTTGCAAAGCTCAGAAATAATTTCACCAGCTCTGAAGCTACAGTGAGGATGTCAATGGCATTTTACCTTCTTTCCCCTTCCCGTTTGTGCTGTTTCCTTTAATTAAAGACCTATAGTACTTTTATTTTATTGTCATTAATTTTTATTTCCAAGCCCTGTGGCTTGATAATTCAATTTCTTGTGTGAAACTGCATAATATTCTCTGTTGATTAAGTTATTATGATTACTTTCTTGAAATACATATTATTATACATAAGTTTTATTAGCTCAGACACCAGAATCTTCAGAGAACAGACCCACATTCAAAATCTTTTTCTGAATTATCCATTTTTATAATAGGGCTTTGTCCATTTGCATTGTCAGCTCCTGGCCTTTCTGATCCCTATGGGTCTATAGCTTTGTGTCTTTCTTAGGTTTGTTCTTCAAGATTGACATTGCACTGGGCACCTTCCAGTTTTTGCTGATCTTTTTTTCCTGCAGTATTCTGTTAAGTATTTTTGCTAACAGTTGTCCAACTTCCTTTGTGGTTTGTTTCTCTTAAATTCTAAGAATTCCAAAATTATATTCTACTGAACCGAAATGATTAGGTACTTTGTATGGATCTAGTGACATAGTTGTCGACTCCGGGTACAGAAAGAAGACATTTAGCTCTTAATTTTCTTCCCTGATGTGTGAGATATCAGGAAATTGCCTTTTTCAAATTTCTCCATTGACAGTTATAAACCTAAGACATTGAAGAGTTATAACCACAATCATTTTCATCTTTGGTGTGGACTGTTTCTGCTTATTGCCTCCAGAATACAGTGTAGTTGTGCCTATTGCCTGCACCTTCAAGAGTGATGTTATGAGTGTTTTAAAACAGACTGAGGAGGGGAAGCATACTTCTGTGAGACAGCATGTACGGCATAGAGAATAAAGGGTCGGGATAACATAGAGCCAGAGTTAATCTGGATTGGGCAATTTTCTGACAATCAGTGTTAAACCATTTAGCTTTCCCTAGATTTACTTTTCCTATTGATACAATAGACTAATATTCACTGTGATGGCTATTGAGGGGGAAAATGGAGATGTGAACCCAGTGTTTTGTACATGCCTATTACATGGTAGGTACTCTATAAATGATTGATTTGCTTCTCTGGTCAACAAATCAATTCTTGATAGAATTGATGACTGATACAGCTAAAAACGCATTCTGAGTTTGCTCCACATGTTCTTATGAGCTACTGTGGATAGCAAACTGAAGATTCTACTTCTAAGTCTTAAATCTGTAGTTTCTTGCTACCATCTCTTTGACTCAGTCTGATATGTGTAGCATTCAGCCTTGTTTCTGTGTCACGGGGCATACAGTGAGTTTTTCCTAGTTTGACTTGGGAAACTTTCATAGCCACTGGCTAGTTTTTAGAGTAGAAAAATATATGGACAGTATCAGAGTGGGTACAGTGTTCATGTACCACTGCTTTCCACATATATTTGAGATTGCAGTGATCCACTGGGAGAATTGGTAAACACTGCAGGCTCTATTCAGACATTTCCATTATATATAGGCAAGTATGCCAGGTTACACCACCAATGAGAATCTGTGCAAAATACTGAATACACTTCAAAGTACTGGGCAGCTAGGCTGGTTAGAGTTATGTTATGAACAATAATGGCTTTTTGTTTTCATTGTAGAAGGGACTTGGGATCAACAGTCTGACTGGAAGCAGGAACTGGGGACTTGTTCTGAGTCGGCATTTGTATATCAATCCCACTGTAATAGTTAGGTTGTATATTTTATAGCACAATGCATCTAGATTAAAGTTGTTAGAAACCCTCATATCTAGTCACCTCTTGGTGTGACTACTTGTCCTAATAGTTTGCTCTTTATTGCATGAGTTTAGTTCTTACAGAGTAGTAGTTGGAATAATCCTTATTTATTCATGTAGATCTTACTTAGTGGATCAAAGCAGACTGAGGGATGATTTATGCAGTGCTAGACAGACACAGAACCTTAAAAGCTGGTGCTGTTTGCTTGCTCTTTGCTGTGTGATGGTAATTAAAATGACTGTCATTGCTTATCATGTTGGCTTTGAATTCTATTACTTTAATCTTTAAAATTATTTTTAGCTTTAATGTTTATTTTTTCACTTCTCTTTTCTCTGGTCATATAGACATTTAACAAGGCACATACTGTCCATAATTAAACTGTGTTATTTTTCTTTATGTATAAAAGTCAATCTCTTCAATTTATCACCAACACATTTCATATGCAGTTTTATTTTATTATGCCTGTAAAACTGTATCTGTGAATATATGCCATTCAACATCTATGGAAGAAATTATAGCTAAAAAAAGTTTCTCATTTCAGTAATGATCATCATTAATTCTTCTATCTTCGACATTGCTGGTCATTTATTTTCTCTCTTAAAATTATGTTTATCTACTTTTTTTCATGCCTGTAGAATTACATACCAAGTTGGAATACTGGGTATTAGCTCTACAAATACACCTCCGATCTCATTTCTACTTCTTAATGGACTCTAGTCAATGTCTTGGTACTAAAAGCCTTTCATTACTTACTTTCACTCTGGCCTTTTTATACTTTTTATTTGCTCAGTCAGTTTTATAGTCTAGTTGCTCTTTTTTGTCAAGTGGCTTATAACATATTCTTTAAAGTACAATAGTTCACCATCTAAAACATCTATAACTTCAGTTCATAATGACTTTCTACTACTATATGTTTCTCATATATTCCTTTTGAAATAGCTAATAGAAATATGCATTCAATGTAATCCCTATTTTTTTTGCTAACTCAACAGGGGCTGAAACATGCCCCCTACCAATCTCTCTTACTTATAGAGCTATCATACAAAAAGGTGGTATTAGGGAACAATGGCTGTGATGGAAATTTGAGGGCTAAAATATTTTTTAAAGCCATATTTTATAATTATGTGATTTCCCCTCATTTCCCATATAAGAGACAGAGCTATGTATTCCCACACTGCTATGAGCTTTGGACATGGGGTAGGATAGGGATTGCTCTGTTTTACAAGTGCATGCTTTGGTTTGGTAGCAGTGCATTTATGCTGAAAGCTTCATCACAGCTTGAATGGACCAATTTGAGTTTTTCTTCTTGATTCTTTTAGAGTCAATTCATGATAGTCAGCCTAGAGGAATATCCATTGACTCATAGTCTCCCTTGTTTTGAAGACCTTCAGAGACTCAGCCAATTATGAAGTTTATATAGAGTTCAAGTCAGTTCAATATCTGGTATAGTTCAGGAAATAATTATTCAGAATTTATGTACAACACCATATGTGCTTTATGTTTCTGGTTCTTGGTTGATGCCAATAAAACTCATCCTACCTTCATGTCAAATGATTGTGCATTGAATCTATGGGTTTTCTTAGGCTTCACCTAGCATATTAAAAAAAAAAATGATTGTTGCAGGCCAGTCTTGTAGCCTAGTGGTCAAGGAAGCCAGATCTCACATGGTTGACTGTGGTTTGAATACTGGCCCCAGTGGCTTAAAAAATAGACTGGGTGCATGTTTGTACATGGCCCAGATCCCAAAAGAGTGAAGAGATGGAGGAGAAGGAATACAGTGTGACCACACACATTGGGGGCTGCTTTTTTCCTCTAAACATCTCTCGGGGTGTCTCTGGTGAACGCATGTACCCTATGGCAATTAACAATTTAAAAAACATGATGATTACAGCTATTGTGCTTCTACTAGAGTGATTTCCATATAGCTTTTAAGTATTTTATAGTGTGTGTGAAGGATATCTTTTTTATTATATGGCTATTATAGACGCTTTCTTCTTCAAGCAGCACATTTATCTGTCAAGTCAAACTACTATCATTAAAATGCCCCATGTCAGTTGGGTTTGGCTCTGATTCCTGCTTTGTTTTGGGAATATACATTGAGCACAGACTGCCCTTTGCTAGCCCTGCTTCATTTTAGTTCATCCTAAACTGCTCAGCTGTCCTGCAGTCACCCCTTCTGTACAGTCATTGCCTAACAGAATGAAACTACACCGAACAGGGATCCAGTGCCAGTGGACTGGCTATACTACCCAAACTCCTGGGGTTTATTGTCTTATCCTGCCATTTGGTAATATATCTGGCTTTCAGGAAATGCTGGCGAGCCAATTCGAAATGTTATGAAGATGCTATTGCTCAGTGTATGCTCTTTGATAAAGCTTCTTTCTTGACAACCGAAAAAAACGGCCAGATGATATGGTAGTTTTAAAGAATTATAGACACACACACACACACACACACACACACACACAAGAATTATAGACAGAAATATTTGTTATTTAAGAAAAGGTAGTCGTCGGAGGTTTCTGGATGTCTTTCAATGGAAGGTACTGAAGCTACCTTTCAGTTATCCCTAAGTTTATGTACAGGGAATATACCCAAGCAGATTGTGTTATTTGAGCTTTTTCCAGATTTCTCTTCATTGTTTACACAGTCTAAAGACAGCAGAAGCAGGAAGCACAATTGACTTTTTAAACGTATAGTTGTCTTCATTGCAAAGAATATTGGGCTATATCCCTTAGAATGCCAAAATAGTTTAGACCCTGGGATTTTCCAAAAGCAAAATGGTTTTCTACATGGGAAGTAGACTACTAAGAAAAAGAGGGGGAAAGAGAGAGAGGATATCTGAGTTAACTAAGTAACATATGAACGATCGAGGCCTTTAGTGTACTATAGAAGTAGAATTGATATCCTGTCTTTTTTCACTGTTGTCTCTACTATAGATGAATTATTTTTTATTCAAGCATATATATTTCATTGAACTGTTCAAATGTTTTTAACACTATGCTTTCCTTTTGAAGAAACCTCTTTGCTTATACTTAATTGATAAAAATTTGCTTAATTATATCATGTCTTTTAAAATACTGAGGCACTTGTCTGTAAAATTATGTATTTTGTATGATTTAAATTTGTAATATGCATCAAAGTTTTAGGTTCCTTTAATTTAGTTTTACATTTTAGGTTTATGTTAATTACAGAGAACTAAAACTACCTGTTGGGTTTTTATATTCTTTTTTTCCTAAGAACTTTGAAAATTTGAATTCCTTTTTCACTGATATATCTGAAAGGGACATATTTTAGTCATGGCTAAGTACTTTGTATAACCATGAAAAAATTCAGTGCCCCACCTGCCCTGGACTTATGAAGGAATGTGTATAATCATTTGGTTTAATGAAGAATTCAACAGAATCTTTTTCATATTCAGATTACTTCAGCTTTAGTCTAAACATGGTCCTACAAACTATATAAATTTGTCACAAATTGAAGTAGTTGCTTAACAGAATCAGTGTTGACCTTGACAGTGATACAAAAAAAAAGTGAAAAACTAATGTCTATTGAACCCTAGTCATTATTTACAAAATATTGTCTAGATTCCAATTGGCTTTAATTCTACAGTGTGCTTAGGTACAATTACAACATGTTATTTTATTATAAATATTGTTTTGCATAAAACTATATCCTTTTTCATTTTTACACATTTAATTACAATATGCTTTTTAACAAAGGAAAAAATAACTATTTTGCTTTATTGTAAAATGTTTTTCAAGTCTATTTATTTAGAATAAGATAAACTTGTTTGAGATTTAAATCATTCATATTGTCCTAATGTTTTTAGGGCCATACATTGTTTTGCCAAGTTTATGAGACAAATGTTTCAGATAGAGTACCACTAGTCACTAAATGCTTCTTAAAAGCATTGAGAGAGTTTCATAACTCTTTGAGGCAGGAGAAATGCTGGCAAGGGCTGGCATTTGAAGTCAGAATCATTACAGACCTCTTCCATTTGACTAAAATCAGTCAAATGAACACAGGCTCTTAAGATGAAAAATATTTTCTTCTTTCTCCCATTCTGACAGATGCACATTCCTTTTAAAAATACCGTTGAACAACTAACTAAACAGATTCCAGAACAGCTGAATCAATTTCCCTACCTATTCTTCATTGTTGGTTCAATGGAGCTCAGTAAATCAGAGTTGGGATAAAAGAATCAGGAAAAGCACTCGGTCAGCAAGGACTTATGGAAAGCCTTCAATGCAAAGAATACCAAAATAGTCAACATAGGGATGCAAGAGGAATCAAAGCAGATGCTGGTCTCAGACACAAAGACAATGGATGATTCTGTACTCCAGTGAGGCATCTCTTTCTAGAAAAATAATACTTGAGCTTCTTCACCTTTTCCAAGTTGGGTTGCTTAAAAAGAGAGCTAAGATCTCTTTCCCATAGATAACACCATTTATAGTTACTTTTTTTTAAAATGTTTTTGCCATAGAATATGTACATGTGCCAGAGAGAGATAGAGGGAAATGAGAAATCATGCCCTCCCCTGCCCCCGCCCAAGAGGGATGGCCACACCACAATCCCTCCTCCCAGGACTTTAGGCAGATGCATCCACTGTGATTTTCAAGTCACTAGGTTGGGGCCGAAACCACAGACAGCCATGTGGGAATCTATCACCTTTACTACCACCTTACCTGCTGGCCCCTGTATTCACCCTTTTTAAAGTTATTTATTATTTTTTTTAGTTTTTTACCATAGGGCACATGTACATACCAGAGAGACAAAGAAAGCTAGAAACTACCCTGCTGGGGGGATGGCCATGCCATAATTCCTTCTCCTCCATTCTCTTTTCAGGATTTTGGAAGTGTATACACACACACACACACACACACACACACACACACATTTTTTCACTCCCTCACTCATTCTGTAATTTCGAAGCTGCCAGATTGGGGCTTGTCCATAGTTGGCCATGTGGGAGTCTAGCTTCTTAGCCACCACAGCATCTTTTGACCCAAATTATACTTTTTAAAAAGAGTCTTTTTTCCTTGAGTGAGACAGCAAGCAACAGAGAGAGGTATCCCCCAACAGTGTCTGCACATCATAATCTATCCTTAGCTTCGGCCAGTCCCAGATCCTGGGTACATGTGTGTCCTGTGTATCTGAAAGCTTCCCATTAAGGTCAGCCTCACAGATCATAATGTTAATATTGTGATTAACAATATTAACCAACCGCCCCCCTGATTACTCATTGCTGTACTCAGAGCCCTGTCATTCTAATGAGATATTTCCAGTGATTTCATACTGTCCAGAATTATCAAATGTATATTCTTCTTTCCAGTTTCAACTTTCATAGAATAAAATACCACTTTACATTTTCAACACAATTTATTATTCTAAAATCATCATAATAAACACTATTACTGCTAATTGAAAGTTCTATTTATTTAGTGTTATCTTTGTTCTAACCTCTGTGATATAAGATGACACATATACATATTGGCAGTCCTTACTTTGCGTGGCATTGTGTGAGTTACAACTTGTGTGTATGGGAACAATGTCCTAGCTTCACACTCTGCATTTTATTTTAGAATGATTTTAGATTTATAGAATGGCAGTGATCATACAGAGTTCTATTCTTTCAAAGAGTGTGTTCTAATGGTTTCATCTTATATAGTAGTAGTATAAATTAGTATTGGTGTGATGCTATTAATGGAACTATTTAGCATCATTTGGATACCATTCACTTTTTTTAAGATATTTTTTGCTACAGGGCACATGTACTTGCCAGAGAGACAGAGAAATATAAGAGACAGAAAGAGAGAAATTAACCCCCAGGAGGATGGTGACACTGCAATCCCTTCTCCTCGATTCTCCTCTGGAGAATGGGGTATGCATGTTTATGCGTCCAGCATGAGTTTTAAGCTGCCAGGTCCAGGACTCGAACTATGGTCAACTATGTGGGAGTCCAGTGATGTAACCATTATGTCATCTGTTGATCCCAGATACCACTCACGTTTCTACTAATACAATTTTTTTTTTTTTTACACTTTTTGGGAAGCTTACTTATTTGATGTGAGAGAAACACATAAGCACCCTCAATAAGATCTTATCTCCTAGTCTGCCTTCATCCCAACAGCTTTTTAGCCAGCCAGGATCATGGGCACATGCACACATGCCCAAAATTTGTAGGTCCACCAGGAAATGATACCAGTCTTCATATGGCTTCCAGTATGGCAGAGCAGTATGTTATTGCTGTGCCAGCATGGCTGGTACTACTGTTTCCTTTCTCTTCCGAGATCCAATCCAGGATACCACTTTGCATTTATGTCTGTCTGTCTTTTTTTTTTTTTTTTCCCTGTGTACTTTTTATTTTATGATATCTTATTTTTCATTCCATCATTGAATATCTCTATAGCACATTAATTTGTTTTATTTTCAAAGTATGCCTGTAATACGTGAGTATCCAATCAGGGATATTATCATGTACATCATTTAAACAGATTTTTACATTCTTATGTATGTTTAGTTTCTTTTCTGATCCCTTTTCACCTTCCTTCTAGTACTCATTCTTCTCCCTTATTATCTCTGGTATTTCTTGTCCTCCCTGCTATTAGATATTTGGATCATTTTATTTCTGCCATGGAATGCAGACATTCAATATATAATGAGTGAGGAAATACAATGTTGGTCTTTCATAGTCTGGCTTAATTCACTTAGCATTAAATTTTCTATATTAATTCACCTTGAATCAAGTGATAGGGTCTTTTTTTTTTTTTTCTTTATGGCTGAGTAGTATTCCTTAGTGTGTATCTGTCACATTTTTTCAATCTATGAGCATTTCTTGGTCTTCCTTGTCCTTTGTGATCTCCACTCTTTTGAAAACTGTTAGTTAAATATTTTTGTCTAATATCTCCTAATTTGACTTTGTCTGATGTGTCACATGATCAAACTTTTGGGGCTACAAACTTTTGTGGAAGAATACCACTGAGGTATTCATGTATCAGGGATGATGTCGGCATGGCTGGCTTTTTATGGTGTTAGCCTTGACCATTTGGTTACAATGTTTGCCAGGTTTCTCCAGTGTAAAGCTGCTATTTTTACCTTTCCATGCTCATTAAGAGGAAGTTATAGTTTTCAGCCCACACTCAGTGAGGGGGATGTTAAATTCTAGCTCTGAAAGTAAAAGTTATAATATAATTTGTGGAAATTTGTTAAAATAATCACAATAATTAATACATATTTTAATGACAACATCTTTTGATGACTAATTTTAGCAACTGTCCATCCATGGATCTTCACTGTTTCTGTTGTTACTGTGATGTTCCTAGAAGCAGTGAAGCCTCATCAGCAATAAGAAAACAAGACTTTGGTCTTCAAATACCATTCTACAGTGAAAGGAAACAAACTCATTGGAGAAATGGCTTCATTTCTAGGGGTAGGGCAGGAAGCACATGTGATAAACCTGATATATCTTGTATTTGCAGAAAGTAAAAAAAAAAAAACAATAAATGATAAGCACATGTGTAAAGGGCACAAGAACCATCTCCCCAAGTTTTCTGAAAGCCAAAGCTAGTCTAATTTAACCACCAAGATAAACTGTGACAGTATCAGATTATAAACCCAGGAAAAAGTCATTACTGATAAAACTAAATGACTGAATAAATAAGTGAGAGAAAGGAAATGTATTTTTAATGGAAGAATTCTAATTATTAAATATAGAAATAAAGAGGGAAATAGAAAAATCACTGTGAGAAACAATTATACTTTGAACTTATTATCACCTGACAAAATACATATTTCCCATATATTTTATCAAATATATGTAATTTTACATACTACTCTTTTACTTAGCAATTATTCCAGATAGAATTTATGACATGTATAATATGTAATGATTATAAGATTATAAAAAAAGAAGTTACTGAGTACAGGTTACAAATGGAAAATTTAGAAAATGCATACAATTATAAAGAAAAAAATGTAGTCAGGGTATAAATAAATAAACCTCTTTAGGCTTTAGCTTATTTATTCACATTTATTTATTGTGAGCATTCATATATTTATCTTTTATACAAAATTTGAATAATATTGCAGGTGTTATCTTGCTGCTTATAATTTTATTTAATATGTCTTCATAATCTTTTTTCTATTTAGTAATTTTTTTAGAAATACAAATTTAACCAGTGGATTCTGTTATATAGTTATCTAAAAATCTTCTTTATATATTATTTGATTTTGGTTTTTTTTTTTTTTTTTTGTGAGAGGTTTTTGCTATAGGGTGTGTGCACTCGCCAGACTGATGGAGAGAAACAGAAAGCGAGAAATCACCCCCCAGGAGTGATGGCCATGCCACAATCCCTTCTCCTCCATTCTCCTTTCGGGATCTTGGGCACGCACGCACACTTGCCTGGCGTGAGTTTTAAGCCACCAGTCCAAGACGCAAACCGTGGTTGACTACATGGGAGTCCAGCGACATAGCCATTACGCTAACTGCTGGCCCCTGATATTAGTTTTCAATGAAAGTATATTTTTGATGGCAGACAAAAGGAACTGAGTAAATAAAATGTAAATAAGCATTTTGAAATAGACTAATACAATTAACCTAAAAATATATCTTACAGGGTGTTTGTTGAGATATTTATCTTTATATTAGTACCTATTTTAGTGCAAAAGTTTTATTTTTATTTTCAGAGTACAAGTTATTATATAAATTTTATGAAAAACATCAAGAATAATTAATCTTACACTTTTTGAGCGAATTATGAAAATTCAAAACAATGTTTAGTAATTTAAACATTATATAATCCCAACAGCAAAAGTCATCATACTCTCTAAATAAGATGTCTAAGGATCTTTGAAAAATGATGAACTTTGTGTATGCCAGTAATTAGTTGGTGACTTGTAGGTATGTAACTTAAACTGTCACTACTATAACTTTAAGATCATTAAGCTAAGCTAGTAGATCTCTATAACGCAATAAAATAAAACATGCTTGGATATGTTCTACTGTGTTGTCTGCCAAGAAAAAAATGTTAAAAACATTAAAATAAAATCTTTATTGTCAAAACACCTGAAGAGGCCAGAAGGGACTTTAAGTTCTCTCACTGAAGTGCAAGAAAATGCAAAAATTAAGGTGGGATGAACATTTTCATTATGTTAATTTCTTTTATCAGCAAAAGTAGAAAAGCTATCCATCTGTTGAATTAAAAAACGTTTGCCAAGCACTTTATTCCCTTTCATTTTAATTCTTGTATATTTTAAGAGAACTAAAATCCATATGTTTGCTATTTTTACTTTCTACCAAAGTTAAGTAAATTTAATCAAGTTCATTGTATTGTTTTCACTTAATCTCTTCTTTACCAGTTTCAGGTATATCTGTCTGTCTGTCTATCTATCTATAGTTTCATATCTACCTATCTATCTAGATTTGGAGAGATTTTTGCTATAGGATATATGTGCTAGCTGGAGAGACAGAGAAACAGAAAATAAGAAATCACTCCTCCCCCCCCCCCCCCAGGAAGGATGGCCATGCTTCATTCCCTTCTCTTTCATTCTCTTGGGATTTTGAGTACACATGCTCATGTATGTTTTAAATTGCCAGGTCCAGGACTTGAACCATGGTCGACCACATGGGAGTCCAGCACCTTAACCACCATGCTGGCCCTTCAGATTAATTTTTAAATTTTTTTCATTTGTTTCTTCCATAAGCAAAAGAGAGAGCTAGATAGATACCTCTGATAGGATTTCCACTCTTGATTCACGTTCGACTCAGTGGCCCTGGATCATGAATGTGCTTGACACACTTAGGGAAGTCTCTTCATGCAAACCAAGAACCTTTTCATGTGATTTAGACTTGCAGAATACTGAGTTACTGCTATGTGCATTCCACCATATGCAATGTCCTAAGAATAAATTTGTTTAGGTCAAAAAGGTAGAAATGGAACTGGATTGAATTTACATTGATTCTGTCCTTTTCTTATTTCTTTTTCTTACTAATTTAAAAAAAAATGGCCATAGGCACATGTGCTCCTGGAAGGAGGAGGGAGGGAAAAACCAGTCCCCAAAAAGGGTGTGGTAGTGCCACAGTCTCTTTTCCTCTATTTGTCCTTAACATCAGGATTTTGAGCATGGGCACAAAGACATCCAGAGTGTTTTAAAGCTGCTGGGGCTTAGGACTGAACTGTAATAATTTGTGTGAATCTAGCTCCAGATATGCTGAGCTTAACCACTGCACTACAGAGTTGCTCTTGTGTCTGTATTGATGAGAAGTTGAAGAGGCAATCCTGTCAGGGACTGCCTTAAATCTTTGCAAAAACTGGAAGATAAATCCTGATGTTTGCTGTCTAGTGTCAGAAATAAGTAGGGTGACAACAGCCTTGAAAAATACATTAAGAAAATAAATACATGACAAGAATTATCTACTTTCTGGATAAAATATAAGAGGATAGTCCACATTATTGGAGTAACCAAAAGCATTTTTTAAATTTCTGCTTTTGAATCTTATCTGACCAGCAATCCTAGCAGTCTTTCTTAAATGTTAGTAAATACACATGAAAGCAAATAAAAACTATAATGAATCATAAATCTGACAGAATTGAATGAGTAATTGGAGTGATGGAGGGGATTTTAAATTAATTAGTAATGGCAGCTAATCCTTCTGTAGGCTTACAGTATGACAAGCATTGTTCTAAGTGTTTTATCTATGATACTTAATTCTAGTAAAAACCCTATGAAATATTTTCCCTATTTTATAAATTAAGAGTTTGATGCAAGTTTGATAAAGTCTATTTGAATCATATATCCTGATTCTGGGCCCATATTCTTTACTCTTATGCTCTGTTACCTCTCAGAAGAATGGGGCTTAGTGTGATTAAACTGGAAAACTGAACCAGTAGTAAGTACTGAATTGTATTCCATTTCTTCAGAAACTTTTCTTAAAAGCATGTAAGGAGAAAATTCAACTTTTCTCTCACTATCCCCGATTGCTTTCTGACAGTTGATCATGCATACATACATACATGTATATGTACTTTTATTTTTTTCAAGTTTTTGCTATAGGGATGTGTGCTTGCAAGGGTGGGGGGAGCAGAGCGAGAGAGAGAAAGAGAGAAAGAAGTGAGAAATCACCTTAGGGGGATGGCCATGACTCAATTCCTTCCATTCTTCTCCTGGGATTTGGGGCACACATGCACGTGTGCCTGGCATGATTTTCAAGCTGCCAAATTAGGACTCAAAAAAGCAGTTAGCCATATATGTGGGAGTCCAACACCTTAAATACCACACCACACCTGCTGGTCCCTGAAATAAATAAATATATATATATATAAAATTACAAATATGATTCCATCAAAACTGTTCACTATGTCTACAGTTTAAAGCATTTTGCATGTGGCACCAGGTCCTCCCATGATGCAGTGTGCTGCTGCACCCTTTCAACTTTCATCAGTGTGATTTACAGGACATTGCAGTCTAGGACAGAGTAATGGGGGAAAAATAAAAAGATTGATAATGCAAAAGGCATGCAAACAAGAATTTGGCTGCTCAAAAGAAACAGCATATAATAATCTAAGATCAAACAACCTGAATTTGTTATGCTGACAAATGACATTCTTATGACATCTCTGAATGTGTCTGTTCAGTTCACTGTTGGTAGGGATGGTGAAACTTGAAATGCTATACTAGAATTAAAAAGAAGTAACTATAGAATTGATACCAAAAGAAATGCTTTCAGAATGTACAGTGTGCAGCAAAATATTGCAAACTTGAATTTTCAAATAATAAAGGAATCTAAAGAAAGGAAAATTTAAAATGAGCAATGTTTAGTGTAAAAACAATTATCACAAACAAATATTAGACTGGAGTCTTTGAAATATTACACTTGAACAAAATAATATAATATCTATTTTTTGGAGAAAAGAGACGTCAGCAAGAATTTTCTATAACTAAGCAATCACTCATGTGTGACAGTGGCAGAAAGGAATTTTCATAGGTGGAAGGGCTCAAAAAATACACTGGTATCTAATTGTAACACTAAGGAAATAGAAATCATTCAAATATCCAACTACTTCTGTAATATACATACAACTTTCACTTTTAATATGTAAAACAGAGAACCAGCAGTTAGCATAATGGCTATGTCGCTGGACTCCCATGTAGTCGACTGCGGTTCATGTCCCGGACCCGGTGGCTTAAAACTCACGCCAGGCGCGTGTGCGTGCGTGCCCAAGATCCCAAGAGGAGAATGGAGGAGAAGGGATTGCGACGTGACCATCCCTCCTGGGGGTTGATTTCTCGCTTTCTGTCTCTATGTCTCTGTCTGGCGAGCGCACGCGCCCTATAGCAAAAACCTCTCCCCCCCCAAAAAAAAATGTAAAACACACTTTCAATGGGATAATTGAGCAAAGACATAAAGTGTCCCTATTTTTTCATCTAAAAATAAAAATGTACTAATTAGTACTTTAGTATAATAACTAGTACAGTGGTTAAGGTCAGTATATCTGAAGCTGGATTCATGCAGCTGACTGTAGTTCAATCCCCAGCCCCAGTGACCTGCAAAACCCTCTGGGAGCCTTTGTAGGTAAAACATGCTAGTAACATTAAACCACATATGCCTCAGAATGAATAAAAAGATAAACACAAACCAAGCATAATTTATTAATATTATAATATGTAAGAAAAAGGATGAAAAAAGTGAGAAAGTATGAAATCCCAAAGCATAAATAAAACAGGGTGTGAGAAAACCAGTTAATAACTCTTATGAGAAGAAATTTAAATTGTCCAGCCTTATATTAAGCTAAAGTTATTTAGTTAAAAACAAAATCCAACCACTTATGAGGCACCTCATAAGTAAAATAAGAAGTTCAAAGTTACAAGTAAGATTAAGCAACAATTTAGTAAGTAATAAAATAAAGTCAGGTTGATCAAACTAATTTCAGACAAAGCTGAATAAGGGAAAGGGGATAAATGTATAATTGTGTTTTATTTTATTGTGTTTGGAGTAAATTCTCAAGATATAGTGAACATGAATTTTTGACCTCATAATAAAAAAAAATCAGAAAATGATATTAATTTTGTAGTCTGAAAGAAGTAAAATCTAGAAAAATAAAATAGGAAGTCCACTTAATTTATAGTAGGTGTCTTTTAGACAATTTTATTGAGAGGCCTTGTAGTTAATCTTTTGTAACAGATGAAATGGAAAAATAAGTTAAAAATCTCAGATTGTTAGTTGACTGGTCAGTATGATTTCTCATTTTTTTCTTGGAACAGAATCTTGGTAGTTTATATGTTTATATTTCTGTTAATAAACCCAACACAATATTATATTACTCAGCCTATGTTGCAGCAGGTGCAAATATATTGGGTCGTTGTAAAAGTCATGACATATTTTTGCATAGTAAAACAGAAAATAATATGTCATGACCTTTCTGACAACCTAACAGAACTTGGTTGGCTCTGACCAACAAGATATATATGAAGTATTGTAGATCCCATTAAAGATATATTCTGGAAAGTTCCTTCCATCTGATGTAGCAGGAAGTGTCCATTTCACTTTTCCTTCTCCATTTTCCCATCTATCTAGAACACAGATGTACAGCTGGAAATTCAGTAGCCATCTCAGACCAGGAGGCAATCACAAGGAAAATACCATGTACTAGAATAGCAAAAGAAGAAAGGGAAAAAAAAATCTCAGTTGCTGGTAACAGTGATAGTTTGAACTTGGATTACTTACCTTCAGACTTGATGAGAAATAAAATCTTCACCCTGTTTAGTCACTTTTATTTTGCATTAGGGTTAAATACAAATGTGAACTAAGAAATATGTGACTTTATATTTTAAATTTTTAAATTCATTTTTGTAGTAACAAAATTACTAAAATATTTTTTCATGTACTCATAGAAAAACTTTTCAAGTCTGTAGTGGGATGCAAGAAATGCTTTTTGCTTAATAAAATTCTAAAAAGCAGAAAAGGGACAGAGTGTAACCCTGAATAATATCTAGAAACTAATAATACATGCCTAAGCAAAGCTTCACAGTTGCATTTAGCAAAAGTAATGGCAAAAATGAAAAATAGTACATTAAATAATTATCACCCTGAAAAAAGGAAATTGTATCTGCATTAATGACTACAAGCTTCTAAGCTCAAGACCTCTACCTATCTTGACCCCAGAGGGTCAAGATACTCTACCCTCGTAACTACCTATGGGATGGGTCAGGAGCACCTTTAATTATACACATTAGACCACATTCTCAGGGATGATTCATAGCCTATGACACAGTAATTTCATTTCTAGATATATAATTTAGGGGAGTAATACAAAATGCAGACTAGGATTTAATCAAATGGATATGTGTACCTTTTTTAAAAAAAGAATAATTTAATTATTATTTTGCTATAAGCATGTGTACTCACGAGAGAGAGAGAGAGAGAGAGAGAGAGAGCAAAAGCAACAGAGTGCCAGCCTGCCAGCCAGCCCCTAGGCCCAGGACTCATACCACAGTTGGCCATGTCAAAGTCCAGCACCTTAACCACCACACCACCTTCTGACCCCTGTATGTACATTTTTAAAATTTAGAACAAAGAAAATAATAAAAATGTCTAAAAGAGAGAAGTAAAATAGTTAAAGGACACAAAAATGGAAAATTATCTGTGGGTGATAATGTATATGATAATATCTTTAACTGGATTAATACAGAATGTATTCATGCTGGGAAAATTCATTTTGCATGCTGTAATGATATACAGTGAATATATAAAAATACTTTTAAAATGAATAAAAATCAGAAACTAAATAAATTAGGTAAGTAGATTGTTATCCGATCCTTTTGTGAGGCTATCATAGTCTATTCAGGCTTCTATAACAAAATACCATAGACTGGATAACTTATAAAACAGCAGAAACTTATTTTTCATAGATCTGAAGGCTGAGAAGTCCAAGATAAAGGTATTTGCAGATTCAGTGTGTGGCGAGGACTTATTTTCTGCTTTATAGATAGTGCCTTCTTTCTGTGTTCTCAAATGATGTGAGAAGCAAGTGATCTCTCTTGGTCCTCTTATATTTTATAAGAGCTATAATCCCTATCAAGAAGGTTCCATAATCATTCCCTCATCTGTCCCCAATGCCCAGCCTTTTAATACCGTCACTTTAGGAGTTAGGATTTTTTTCTTTCTTTTAGAGAGATTTTTGCTATAGGGCACATGCACTAGACAGAGAGATAGAAAGCAAAAAAATTTCCCCCAGGAGGATGGCCACACCACAGTCCCTTCTTTTCCATTCTCCTCTTGGGATTTGGGACATGTACACACACACACACACACACCCCTGTCTTGAGTTTTAAGCTGCTAGGTACGGGACTCAAACCATGGTCAACTATGTGCAAGTCCAGTGATGTAACCATTACGCCATCTCCTGGTCCCAGGATTTAGGATCTTAACATATAAATTTGGGGAGAACACAAACATTTAGACCACAATAATCTACTCCTGGGCCCCCCAAATTTGTATCCTCCTTAAATGTAAAAAAAATATTCTTCCATTCTAACAGCTCTAAGGTCTTACCTCATTTTGTTATAGTTTACTCACTGAGAAATAAGAGGACATCTAGACATAGTCAAATTTATTGGAGTTTATTGATTAAGCTGGTGGCATACAGGAGGACTCATGTCTCTCAAAACCCCGCAGCCCCAGTGCAAAGAGAAAGGAGCTTGTATAGGCCAAAAATGCAGTCACGTCTGGGATGACTTGATGATTTACAATGACAGAGCAGTGGGCTTGAAAGGGTAGGGGATAGGACTTTACAATGTAAAAGCAAAAGCACATTACAGAAGCAAGAAAAAGTAGGTAAGCAAGTTAAGCATCCTTAAGGTGATTAGGAGAAGTGGGGTTTTAAGGACAATAGGAATGTTAATCACTCTATTTACTCTTAAACAGAAGGAGAGAGGGGAGGTTTCCAGTCATAGGAATTTAACAGTTCATAATGGAGGCGCTCCTCCAAGATGGAGTCCTCCTGCTTCATTCCCTACTTCTCTTGGAGGCGCTTCTCCAACATGGAGTCATACTTGCTTCAATTTGAGCATCAACTCAAAAGTTTAAAATCGAAAGCCTTATTTAAATTTCATTTGAAATGGATATGGGTGAGACTGAAGGTGCCCTTTTTTCATATTACTCTGTCCCTCAGGCCCTGTCACACTGGACCTGTGATGAGAAGGGCAGCCCAGTGGTCTCTATAATGCAATCAGTCGTTCTTCCATTATCTTAGATAATAAGCTCTGCCTTCTATTTCAAGGACTGACTAATCTCCCCAGTGTCTTGAGCCACCTGGCTTCTGTTGAGAGGCTGATCCATGCTAATTTCATTATCACATTGTCTCTGGACATTCTTGTTCTCTCCCAAACAAATTTACTAATTATTTCAAATATGGATAGGCTGAGAATTTTTCCAAATTTTTATGTTCAAGTTTCCTTTTAATGAACAATTTCATTTTAAATTAATTTTACTCCTTGCATCATGCTATAAGCTGTTGAGGAGAACTAGGCCATTCCTTCAACATTTTGTTTAGACACTTTCTTAGCCAAATATCCAATTTCGTTGCCTACAAATTCTACCTTCCACAAAACAGTATGACATAAGAATAATTCAACCAATTTCTTTGCTACTCTATAGGAAGGTCAGCCTTTCTTCTATTGTTCAGTAACATGTTTCTCATTTCCATCTGCATTCTCATCCTAATGACCTTTACCATTATCTATTGACATTCTGTTTGTAAGCACCTAGGGATTCTATAAAAAAATCAAGGCTTTCTCCTCTTATCCTCTTAACCCTCACCAGAATTGTCCTTTATGGTCCATTCATGTCAATGTAGGCTTTTTCTAGAATGCATCTCATAATTCTTCCAGCTTCTATCATTACCCCATTCCCAAGCTGCTTTAACATTTTGGGGTACTTACTACAAGGAGCATCCCTGCTTCTCAGTACCAATTTTTATCTTAGTTCACTTGGACTTTTATCCCCAAATACCAAATACTGGATAGCTTGTAAACAATGGAAATATTTCTCACAGTTCTGGAGGTGCTGGTGTCTGGTGAGGACCCTAGCCTTATGAATAGGGCAGATATGTGATATTATACTATTTGCTGATTCCTGTGAATTAAACTGAGGGGAATTTGGGGAAGAGTCTTTATTTTTTTATTAAAAAATTATATCTAACCATTGTACTTTTTCTTCAAAGAATGGTTCTATTTTTAATTTGACCAGAAAGAGAGAGAGGAAGGGGGGAGGTAGGAAGGGAGGAAATTGAGAGAAAGTCAGAAAGCTGGCTGCCAGGTCCAAGACTCAAACCGTAGTCAACTGTGTGGGATCCCAGAGCCTTTACCCACCACACCACCTGCTAGTCTATCACTGTACATCTTTACGGCATACAAAATGTGTTTTTCCAGGATTAAGACAGTGGATATTACTCAATTCATAGATGTTGCCATGTATGTTATCAATGGATAACTTTTCATTTTTGTTTCTATTAAATGTGTTTTTCCCTGATCCTCTCTCTTTCTTCCCATTACCTATTCTCCTATATTGTACCTAGTATCTTCAGATACCCTTCCTGCTATCATACCCTCCAATCTTTCCATTTCTGACAGTGTAGACATTTGGTGTATATTAAGTGGTGACATATAATACCTGTCTTTCATAGTCTGGCTTGCTTCACTTAGCATTAAATCTTCCATACTGTTCACTTTATATCAGATGTCAGGGTCTCATTGTTCTTTATGTCTGAGTAGTATTCCATAGTGTATATATGTCATATTTTTTCAATCTAATCATCTGTTCTTGGGTATCTGGGCTAAGTCTTAGCAATTGCAACTAATGTTGCAATGAACATGAATGTGCAAGTGTTTTCCTGACTGTTTTCTTATCCTTTGTGGAAATACCCAGGAGTGGAATTACTGGTTCATATGGTTGTTCTATCTTCAGGTTTTTGATGAACCTCCATATTATTTTCCACAGTGGTATTAATTTACCTTTTCACCAACAGTGTAGGAGAGTTCCCTTTTTACCACAACCTTGCCAGCACCAATCATTGTGTGTTCTTTTAATCTTAGCCATTCCAAATGGAGTTAAGTGGTATCTCATTAGATTATGATTTGCATTTCCCTTATGAAAAGAGATATTAAGCATTATTCATATGTTTTATTGGCCGTTCATATGTCTTCCTTGGAGAGGTGTCTGTTCAGTTCATTTGTCCATCTTTTAATTGGATTTTTTTTGGATCTTTAAGTCAATTAGATTTAATATAACTAGCAGGTGTCATGCTTGAAGATGGACTATCCCAGCAGCAAGGGAAAGGATAGCAGTAGTAAAAGTCTTTGCTGGCAACCTGTATCAAAATATTATCCTGATTTGTTAACTAATGTGTATGTGATTTTTGTTTGTTTTTACTTTTGGTACCTCTCCTATCTGGTCTTCAGCACAGGAACAGAGCATCTTTAACCTCCAGGGAGATATGCTATAGCAGCACCTGAAAGTGAAGATATAGAAAGTTTTGGATTTTTTTATTTAAAAAATTTCCAGGTGTAAGAAGAAGAAAAAGGATTTGGAGGAACGTATGACAAACATTGTTCTGTGTGCACAGAGGGAAAAGTTGATGGGATAGATTAGGGCAAGTAAGAAAACTAGATGGAATTCAAAAAGGGGTTATTCTATGGGTCTCATTTGTTGGATTTGAAAGGGCTTAGAAAAATATATTGGGAATTTTGAAAGCAGAGGCAACCTGTTAGTTCAGCTTTTGGCTAATTATGAGGACTGATAAGATCCCACTTTGGCAAAGGCAGAGCAGTATTGCCTAGATAGGACTCCATGACATGTTAAGTTATAGGGATCTGAGACATCCTCGTGGTGTTTAGTGTCACACAAAAGCATTTGAATTCATTTTTATTACCCTAAGGAGTCCAGAGGTGCCAGAAATACATAGGACTTAGAAAGATCAGTAAAATGGGAATAGAAGAATGACTTTATGACTTTAGAGAGAGTTACTTAAGTCCATACAGGACAATATATTCTCAGCAAATATTACAGAGGTCCTGTTACTGGTCAGACCAGGTTTTCTTGCCAGGTGCAAGGCTAGCAAATTTACTGATACCAAAGTTGTTACAGAGAAACACCTGTATTCATGAGGCCTGCCCAGCAAGGAGATAGAGATAAAACCTCAATCTGCTTGCTGCTGTTAAGGAAATCTTGCGTATTCAAAGGATTATAAGGGAGACAACTGAAGATGTGGGAAAATCATAACCGGTGAAAAGATGAGGTAGGTAATAGCCATTAGTGTGTACTCAGGTGCAGTCAGGCTGTACATTGAATATGCAAAGAAATGACAATGTTATTATAATCTAGAAGTGGAGAAGGGAAGTGGAGTTTTAGCCTCTTCTACATCAAATGTTCACACATCCATTACCTGCATAGACCCAGTAGAAAGCTTGACCTCCATTGACTGGAATGGGTTCAAGCTGGCTAAGGGGCTGACCTCTGGCTTTTGAAAAACATCTTGAACAAAATATCTTGTGATCTATTTGTTGTAAAGTGTTGGTTTTGGTTTTTTGTTTGTTTGTTTTTTAACAAGAGCAGTGATAGGACTTAATGATATATTAACTGAACAACATGTTACCTCTAAGCAGAGGTTTAATATACCTGTTCAATGTTCAATATTTACAGCAATACAGCTTACGTACAGGTTTGGCAGAATTTAACCCTAATGTAAAATTCCCCAGCTTTGTTCCAACAGAGACTAGCACCTGTCTGTGAAGTGGTATTACATCAATTTAAAAAGATCATTTTTTTAAATCATTCAAGATCATTTCAATTAAAGAAAATATGACATTACTTGTTTAGTTGGGTTAGTGGTTCAGGATTTGAAACTCACAACTAAAAAGTATAACTCACCAATATCCAGGTAAACAGCTTTTGACAGCCCATAATTCTCATATTTTTGATCATCTTTTTCTTAGATTGAGCTCTCTTACCTCAATCATTGTTTAGTAAATTTAAGGAAGGATTTGTGGAGATATTCATAGAGATTCTGGTGAAATGGTCTTATTTTATTAAAAATAAATTTTTTCATAAAGGTTTTCACAGCACAGAATTTTAAAAGAGACCATTAAAATACATTTCAGACCTACCCACAATAGCATGCAATAGCAGATGCTGCTATTTAGCAGGCTGAGGTCACAATGGAAGACTGGTTTGAGTCCCAGCCTACCCTAAAGCCAGCTACACTGGGGGTCTTGTGTCATTGCAGTGACTACAGAGGATGATAAAGGAGGTTTGTGAGATAGTGAGAGTCTGTCTTAAAAAATACATTTCAAATATTACATCAGTTATAAATACACCCAGATACGTAGATATGTATATACATGCATACAAGTGTAAATTCCTATTAAAAGTCCAACTAATCAAAATGTATAATCTCTTTGGTATATATTAGGTACTAATTAAAAGAATTCTCTTCCTCATATCCAATCATTCACTGGTCTTGCTTTTTGGTCTCCTAAGTATTTTTCCATAATTCTCTCTCTCTCTCTTTTTTTTAAATCACTTCTGCAGTTATAAATACTGCTGAAGCACCTACTGTGGACAGACATTGTGCTAAATGACGGAGAACCACCATGCATGGGGTTCCTGCTGTTCAGGAAATTACAGTGCAGTGAGACGAGGGTTTTGTTGGAGAAATACAAAGTGCTGTAGCAGAGAGATCTAACTGAGCCTGTAGTTTCAGAGAAAAGCTCCCTACTGAAAATAAGTTGATGCTCAGAATGAGTTTTCTGGGCAAAAGATCTGTGGAGTGAGGATGAAAATGGGGTAAGCAGGTTAATAATAGGGCATATCATGTGTATAGAGCCTGAAAAGAGAGGATAAGTTTAAATATGGCCTGAGTGGTGGAGCAGAAAAAGTGGGAAGGAAAGCCTCATTATGTAAAGCTGGCAAGGCAGAGAGGAGCTGGAGGATTCGGCAAGGTAAGGATTTGTCTTAATGGTAAAGGGAAACCACTAAAGGGTTTTGAGTGGGAGACTGACATACTCAAATCTGTATTTTTAAAAGAAAACTCTTGTGAGAAGAATAGATGCAGAAGAGTGAGGATGAAACAGGGCAAGACCAGTTGAACAGAAATCAGTAAAGTTACTACAGGTGAGTGGGCATTGTGGCGCGGCAGCAAAAAGTGCTGCTCAGGAGAAGCTGAGCCCATAGGAAACTAGCAGTTCGAATCCTCAACTTGAAAGTTGTTAGACATGTGTTCAAGTACCCAGGGCCTGGCAGGATATAGGACCGAAGGAAGGGGACTACAGTGTGGCCAGACCATGTGGAGATTGCTTCTCTCTCACACACATATGTGCATGAATGTGCCTATTATGGATAAAGGGGGAAAAAAAGAAAACAGAAAAATATCTATAGAAAAGAAAAGAAAAGCAGAAGCTCCTACAGGTGAAAGGTAATAGTGACTTGAGTGGGGCCGGCAGGTGGCATGGTGGTTAAAGTGGCTGGACTCTCACGTGGCTGACCACGGCTCAAGTCCCAGACCTAGCTGCTTGCTTTCTCACTTTCGCTCTCTCTCTCTCTCTCTGTCTCTCTGGTCAACTTCAAAAAAAGAAGTAAATAAATAAACAAATAAATAAAATAATGATAATAAACAAAGAAATTAAAAAAAATAGTGACCTGAGCTAAGGGGATCATATGCATATGTACAAGTATACACATAAATAATATTCCCAAACATAGATAAACACACCTAAATATTTATATTTACATATAAACATGTGATTTTCATTTCCTATTAAACAGTTAAAAGTGACAATATATTAAAAAATGCTTTTCAAGAATGACAATTTTTTTGCAGTTAATCTAACACTGTAGGCAAGAAATACTGCAAAGAATACCCACTGTCTTTTGAAAGTTTCTGTTTCAAGATGTTCATTTAGGTTCATAGATTAGCGACAAGGTGAAATTCTTAGTTTTAGTTGGGAGACCATGATTAATTTTATTTCTAACTGTCCTAGGTGTTTGCTGAAATGTCAGCAAGGTGTCGCTTGCTTCACTAATTGAAATGGCAGGACATTTCCTGCAAGGAATATGAACCACTGTAGAACACTGCATGAAAAATCTTTAGCGATGTGGAAAAAGCCTGTCACTGTGTCAAGACCTTCAAGTGTCAGTGTAGAAACACGCATATCATGAATTTACAGGCAGAAGAATTGGCCGCATTGTCTGCCTCAGCACCAAGGGGTTGAGGAGAACCTGAACTGCAGTAGGAGTTGTAGGATAAAGGATGAATGCTGAAGTCATTTTGTAAATTAGCAGATTTTAAGTAATTATCTTTTGAAATGAGCATAGTTCACACAAAGAGAAAACACCACAGTTGAAAACACTGTTGTGCTTCTTGTCAGGTCAAGGTAAAGAAAAGGAATCCAGTTAGTAATTGGAAAAGCACAAAAAGATTGAATGTACTCTTCATTGCTGCCGAAAAACATTGGAATCATCATAGTCAGGACTGTAATCGATGTACAATATTGAATTGAATGAAAATGATATTAGGATTATAGTTAATGTGCATTTTCTGGCAGGATTGACAGGGAAAATAAGACGTCTACAGTTTGGTAATAACTGGTTATCAGGATAGTTAGAATTAAAGACCTGTATCAATCCGGATTAGGTATTAAGTATCCACAGAATGCGCTGTGAAGCTTGTATGAAGATCCTTATGTTATTTTCCCCATCCAGAAAGACCTTGGTAGCCACATTACCATTTGATTGATGCCTATCTTGCGTCTAGGAATATACATTTGAAATGTTCTCAGAACTGTCAGGTTGCCGGGAAAGTCATGACATATTTTTCTATGTTTTCCCATGTATCATTTCTTTCCCAATGACCCAATAATTGAAGTAAAATTGTAAACTTGTGTGTGTGTGTGTGTGTGTCTAGAGTTTCCTGTTATTTTATTTTATTTTATTTTTTTTCAATTTATGAGACAGGCACAGGAAGGCCCTGGGATATAAACCTAGGACCTTTCCAGGTGGGTTCAGCTCTACTAACCACTGCATTACTGATATGCTACCAGGTCATCTCTAAAGTGCATATTAAGTATATAGTAGTCTTTTCTCTATCATGTATCTAATTTACATTGGATTGTCTATGAATATATGTAAGACAAAACTACTCTTAAGAAAAAGTCTGGGACAAGGAGATAGTGTAATGGTTGTGTCACTGGATTCCCACGTAGTTGACTGTGGTTCAAGTGCTGGACCTGGTGGCTTAAAACTCATGCCAATTGTGTGTGCACGTGTGCCCAAAATCTCAAGAGGAGAATGGAAGAGAAGGGATTACAGCATGGCCATTCCCCATGGGAGGTTATCTCTCACTTTGTCTCTGTTGAGTGTATGTGTCCTAGTGCAAAAAAATCTCTCAGAAAACAAAAACAGAAAAAGTACACTTTGAAATTAGCTTTGTCCGTTTTCACATACACTCAATACACTGACATGTATATACACTTTTTCAAAATTATATGCCTCCATTGTGTCTTGTACAAGCAAGCTGGAGTCAACCTACAGTGGCTTACTTAATTTCTAGAGCTCATATTTTTCTTGACAGCACGGCTGAGGCAATTTGACCCTCTTTAGCCTTCTCTCATGTAGTGTTTTCTAGGTTGTAGATTCAGCCTCTATTATTATACCCTAGAACCAATTTTGACTTTAGGTTATCTTTTAAGAAAACTGATTTAATGAATTCACATATTTTTGTAATATTTCTGTTCTCAGTGTTTACCTTAAAATCTAGTTTCTGGCACTGGCCATGTCCCCTTAACCAAATTACATCCTAAATTCAGTTCCCCACATATTATTAGTACTTCTGATATCAGTTCTGTTGGACAATATCTTCCAGATTGGTATCATCTCTTACTGTGACCAGACCTATCATCCACAGGGGTGCTGGATTCTATCAATTAGGAATCTATTCCCTGCTGTTTGTCTCTATTTTCTTGAAGCTTCACAAATTTGAATGTTCCCAGATATTATCCTTACCATTTTCTGCTACTGTCTACTGAACTATTTTATCTGCAGTAGCAAAAATACCTTCTTTCCAATGAAAGCCACAGAAAAATAAATTTAGGAAAATTGGCTCCATGGTAACCAAGAAGAACACATAGTCTAGGTTGAGTAGGTACAACAGGGGGAGGCCACCGTGTGCCTGGTCCACAAGTGCCTGTAGCAAAAACCCCTGTGTGCCCACGTTGTAAGTTGTTTGACTTACAAAATTCTCATATTAACTTGCTGAGATTTGGGGGTTTGTTGCTGGAGCCTAAATTTCAAAATGAACACATTAAAGATAATCTCTACTTTGCCTATAGATTTTAGGATCGTTAAAAGAAAATACTGAAGAATGAATGGTGTGTGTCATACAACAATATTTCCATCAATAACAGAAAAAAATATATGTTGTGGATCCCTTAAGATTATAATAGGTTGGGACCAGCAGTTGAGTCCCGGACCCAGTGGATTAAACTCAGCGGGCACACGTGCATGCGTGCCCAAGATTCCAAGGAGAATGGAGGAGAAAGGATTGCGGTGCAGCCATCCCCTCTGGGGGGTGATTTCTTGCTTTCTGTCTCTCTGTCTGTCTCTCTGCCTTTCTGGCGAGCACACACACACTCTATAGCAAAAACCTCTCAAAAATAAAAAAATAAAAAAAGATTATAATAGGTTATAGTGGGAACCAGCAGTTAGCGTAATGGCTATGTTGCTGGACTCCCACATAGTCAACCGCGGTTCGCGTCCCGAACCCGGTGGCTTAGAACTCACACCGGGCGTGTGTGCATGTGTGCCCAAGATCCTGAGAGGAAAATGGAGGAGAAGGGATTGCGGCATGACCATCCTCCCTGGGGGATGATTTCTTGCTTTCTGTCTCTCTGTCTCTCTCTGTCTGGCGAGCACTCACACCCTATAGCGAAAAAACCTCTTAAAAAAAAATAGGTTATATCATATGGTCCAGTTGAGTAATAGGCTATTCCATGTGCGTTTATAAATGCATTCTATGATCACACGGTGATGAAATTACCTAATGAAACATTTCTTACAAGATATCATTGTAGCTAAGTAATACATGACTATGTTTGAAAAGTAAGCTAAGGGAGGGAGATAAATTCCAGGCAGAGCAAATAAACCTAAAGGCAATTACTTATAGGAAAAAAAATAAAAGTCATGTATTTAGAAAGCAGCAATTATTCCAGAATTATTTTTTCTCCACTTTCCTACATATTCCTTAACTCAGAAAATTTTTCCAATGATTACCTTTATTAGAATTAATTATGTATGTCTCTTTCTTCCCAAATTATGAACTCCTTGTGACCAAAAACAAATTTTATCATATTGTCTATGTTATCTAAACTAGCTTTTATAAAATATCCCATAAACATTTACAAATTTGAGTTTTCTAGAATTAAAGGATTATATCCATTTTATTTTCATTTATTTATTGAGAACATTATTCGGACACACACTTCCAGGAAAATATTCTGCCTTGAGAAAGGTACACAGGACTGCCAAGTGACTAGTGTAAACAAAATGATTTCAAGCTGCATTTTTCTAACAAGACACATTTGGATTTCTGAGTAATTATAAACAATTTGTTAAAAATATTCTCGGAAAAAGTTCTTATAAATGCTTATAACATTAACAGCTCTCTGTGATATGCATAAATACATACATTAGTAAAATGTCACAGGTTACAACCCTTAAAAATGCTTAAAGCATAACAGTTCACACAGCAGTGTGCATAAATACACACATTTGAAAAATCTCACAGGAGATAATTTTTAAAAACTGCTTATAACATTTATAGGTCTTACTGTGAAGTGCAGGTAATAAAAAATTATCTAATCAACTAAAGTATTCCCATATAAGACCTAGGCTTAACCACAAATAACATTGCAAATTGAGACAAAAGACATATATTTGAGGAATTCAGTAGTGTCACCAGTGCTTACATTCTTCTTTTCAACTAAAGTAGATATCATCTGTCTTGAAACCAAAATTTAGGAAATTATCTCCACAAAATGTTTTGTTTCTATTTTTTTTTTTTTTGGTAATGCAATATAATTAGTTAAATGAGTACATCATACATATGCTTTTGGAGGAGATCATGCTATAACTTTAACATAATTTTTCCACAACTATTTCCAGATTAATTTCACATTTTACATAAAGTCCTCATCATGTTGTGTACAATATATATATTTTTCAACATAGTACTTCACATTTCCTAGTCTGTTAAATGTTTCTCCCCTTTACACCTTACACCTATCCTCTACCACCTACTCGCCTCCCTTACAGTCTCTGGGATCTACATTTACCCTCTCTATCATATTTTTGGATCTTTCAATGTCTGCCATAGAATGCAGACACACAGTACATACTGAGTAGGGATATACAGTGTGTATCTTTCAAAGTCTGGCTCGCTTCCCTCAAGGTGAAGACTTCCATATTCATCCACTTTGAATCAAACAATAGGATCTCATAGTTTCTTAGGGCTAAGTAATATTCCATAGTATGTAAGTGCCACAGTTTTTCAGTCCATTTATCAGTTTTCAGATACTTGGTCTCTACAAGATTTTTTGACCCCAGAGTATGCAATCTTTTGCTTTCATAGTCTATATTTAATGATTAAATGAATTTCCCGAAGAAGGAGCTAATTTCTTTGAAGGAGCTAAATTTATTTATTTATTTATTTTTGGAGAGGTTTTTGCTATAAGGCATATGCGTTCACCAGAAAGACAGAGAGAGACAGAGAGACGGAAAGCAAGAAATCACCCCCTGGGGGGATGGCCACACCTCAATCCCTTCTCCTCCATTCTCCTTTCAGGATATTGGGCAGCATGCATACGTGTCCGACATGAGCTTAAGCCACCAGGTCTGGGACTTAAACCACAGTCGACTACATGGGAGTTCAGCGACATAGCCATTATGATAACTGCTGGTCCCTATTGATTTATTTTTAGTTGCCGGAGGGCACATGTGCTTTCCAGAGAGAGATGGAGAAAGCATCCTCTAATAGGGTGTGGTCACATTGCAGTCCATTTGGTATTTCTCCATCCTGTCAGCATTTAGTGCACTTGTGCCAGGTTTATTTTTGAAGCTGCTAGATCCTTGATTTGAATGACATTTGGCCATGTGGGATCTGAATCTCTTAACCACTAGACTATTGAGTTATCCCTAGATTTATTTTTCATTAAGCCTGTCTCTCTCTTTACTTTGAGTCTTCTACTACAGAATGAGAGTATATTTGTATGTAAATATCTCTAATATTTATAATGCCAAAGATGAACTTCACAATGATTCTGTTTATCCAAGGCATATGCGAGTTGGCCAACCAGGAACTGAAAATGATCAAATCTTGAATATATGTAAGTAGGACTGAAAACTTAAGATATGATAAAAGATGTACAGTGGATAGTTCTTGAAGGATCTATAGTTAGTCATCAGATTCCAAGGACATTTATAGAGTAAGCAGCATCACTCTTCCTCTGTAGGTGGCCATCAGGTAATTAGATATAGATGTAGATATCTATCTATAGATATAGAGATAAATATTGATATATGTCTACTTATCTCTCTATGTATCTTTTTTTTCCAGCTGCTATGAGATGGCCCATAGCCAAGAATCCTTCACATTTCACTTTATGTGCCATTTAATTAGAATTTCTTTTTATTAAAGGTGATTTTATTCTTATATTCCTCTTTGTAATTCAAATGTCTCTGTGAAGTTTATTCATTAAAAATTTAGAGTAAGTAATCTTAATATAATCTCTCTCTAGAAAGGAACAGATGTCCCATCATAGAAAAATCTGAGTATAAAGTGCCAGAATGGGAAAATGTATGAGATTAGTGATAGATCGGTCAGAAACCAGATAACCTACTACAAGAAAAAGGCAATATAGTAAAACCTTAGCAGAGGTAACACGGAAAAATTTCAGACGGGAGATAGTCAGTGTCTGCCCTCTATTATAGAGCTCCTTGATAACAGTCAACAAATAACGTTCATACCACAGAAACTTGGTATTAAGAAAATGACCATCATAGTAACATAAGGTCTGGTTTCCCCTCTGATCAAGATACAAGATATCTTTGGGACCAGCAGTTAGCATAATGGCTATGTTGCTGGACTCCCACATAGTCAACCGCGGTTCGAGTCCCGGACCCGGTGACTTAAAAACTCACACCGGGCATGTGTGCATGCATGCCCAAGATCCCGAGAGGAGCATGGAGGAGAAGGGATTGCAGCGTGGCCATCCCCCCTGGGGGGTGATTTCTCACTATCTCTCTGTCTTTCTGGAGAGTGCACGCGCCCTACAGCAAAACAAACAAACAAACAAAAAACAAACAAAAAAACCTCTAAAAAAAAAAGATACACGATATCTTTAATGGGGGCCAGCAGGTGGCATAGTGGTTGAGCTGCTGGACCTGCAACATGTCCAATCACTGTTCAAGTCCAGGACCTGGTGGCTTAAGTATCACACCAGGTGAGTGTGCACACATGCCCAAAATCCTGAGACGAGAATGAAGGAGAAGGGATTGCTATATGGCCATCCCCTCTGAGGGGGAGATTTCTCACTTTCCCTCTGTGTGTGTGTGTGTGTGTCTCTCTCTCTCCAGTGAGCACATGTGCCCTATGGAAAAAATGTCAAAACAAAACAAAAACATCCAGTATTTCATAGCTAGGTTAGTGATTGTACATTCTACCTTGCCCAGAAGAAAAGCCTGATGATCAGATGTTACCATTAAGATTTTTGGATAGCTTCCATTGAGAACAGAAAAACTTGAAATTCGGCATGGTGAGCAGAGCCCTTCACAATTTGATGCTGTACTTTCTTTTATGATTTTCACATTTACCCTCCACTGAATCCCAAATGTATTTCTAGGCAGATGTGTTGTTTAAACCTCTCTTCATGCATGTACCTTTTTCTTGCCGAGAATGTCCTTTACTTTACCAGGTGACCTCTTGCTTATTGCTCAAGATGCATTTCATGTTTTCTCTTCAGCTTTTTCAGATAACCAGTTATAACAGACTTCAGAATTTTGCAATTTTTGTGTTTCAGTGTCTTTAGCTCCTTGAAGAGGCTTTTATAGAAGCTCCATGTGTGACTAAACTAATGAAGGCAGTAATAGGCTTTTGTCACCATATTACTATAGAGAAATAAGCATGTTACAATTAAAGAGCATTTTCCCCGTTTGTAATCGATATGACAGATTTAGTGGAAATGCTCTTTTGTTTCCTTCTTTAAGCATAGTTGCACTATAATTCTTCATGTGTGCACACTTCATAAGAAATGTTGACCAACATGAGGGGAACTGAATGACATCTAAAACGTGAAATGAGTAAATAGTGGACATGAGATTATTATTTCTGGACCTTCTGGCAAAGATCAAGTTTGTTTAAAGTATTATTTTCAGTTCTGTTTCTAAATGTTATTTACCTTAGCATGTAAATTTCCATTGTGAATTTGAAATAATGCCATATGAAATTATAACAATGATTTGATTTTACTAGAAATTTGGGTAGAATGCTATAAAAAAACGTGGCTGACAT
Source organism: Tupaia belangeri chinensis (assembly GCF_000334495.1). Lineage (NCBI taxonomy): Eukaryota > Metazoa > Chordata > Mammalia > Scandentia > Tupaiidae > Tupaia > Tupaia belangeri. The sequence goes on along the minus strand of NW_006206450.1, from coordinate 546,322 downwards.
TAAAAGACCTTCATAAAATATGTAATTTAGAATTTTGCGTGGAGGAACCCTAGTAATTGAATAACTGGCTGCCCTCTAAAGAAGCTTTATTATCATTACTATTTTCATTATTTGTGGTATAACCATATGCCCTGTGATTCTTTGTGACAGGTTATATCTATTCTGCAGGAAAAATGGTTAGGCTTATTATCTGATTTCAGCATATTTAAGGGTTATCAGAAAGTCTGTGCTATGTGAGTAAAATAGGCAGTTTTCTTTTACAGCCTTCAGACTCCAATTTCATGATAAGTAATTATGTGAATAGTATTGTCCCAAAAGCAAGACTCTTCTTGTTAATATGTCCAATGTACACAATTTGCCTTGAGTAGAGGCATAAATCACTTTGTTTTCTTCTCAATGTGATGATACGATACTGTAGTGATCATCTATAGTAAAAACACCTTTCATTATTTTACCAAAGTTTCTGTAAATATAGAATAAACATAACTATATTTAGTTGTGTCAATCTCACACAAAGATTAAGAATGGTTATGACTAGGAGGAAATAGGGAAATTGGTCCAAGGATTGGTAAAGAATCTCAGTGATTTTTTTCAACTGATAAACTGATACCTATTTGATTCCTAGAACCAAATCATGAGTTCATGAGTTGTGGGGGTACAGGACAAAAATAATGGTTTGATTAGCGGGTTTTGCTTTTAAGGATTTTTTTCAATTGGATAAAGATATAAATAACTATGTTATATAAGTATACAGGAATCTCATGTTCCATATTCTGTATTAAGTATATTGATACTTATACTATGCAGCTCAGTTTGTTTTCTTTAAGGATCTTCTATCCTAGAAGATGTTCGAGGGTCCTCACAAATATAGATTCCACATTCAGAAACCTAGGTCTTCATTCCATGTTTGTTTATTTTGTTTTGTTTTGTCGGAAGGTGCATACATATCTCAGAGAGAAAGGAGAAGGGAGAAGGTGTAAATGTCCCCTGATAGGGCATGGTTATGTTGAAATCCCTTTTCCTCCATTCCTCCTTCCTCTTTGGGAACGTGCACATCACCCTCAGTGTGTTTTTCAAGCTGCTGGGGCTGAGACTCAAATTGTAGTGGCCCGGGTGGGAATCTGGCTTCCAGTTCACATCACTTAACCACCACACTGTTGGACCAGATCTCCATGTTGATCTTTATTCGATCATCTTTACCTCCACAAATGATGGGCTTTTCTGTCTGCCATACATTTAGGTTCTCATTTCAAGTATTCAGCCTCACGTAAGATTCAACATTTCTCAACATCTAATCTTTTCCCTTCCGACTAAATTTTGATATCAAGTTCTCAGTTCCCCCTCTCTGTGATGACTGTCCTTTATATAAAGTACTAGAAACACCTTTCTCACTGTGGTTTTGTTTTGGAGGTAGGTTCTAGATAATTACCCTAAACAAAAACATTTAATTCCTTTTGTAATTGCCAAAAGAAAAAAAAAGCAAAACATTATACATGAAAATCAAAATCTTTCTCATTCTGTTTCCGACCTACTTTTTCAAATATTTTTACTTTCATTCAGAAAATATTGAAGACTTTAACCATTGTTCAAACACATAACTAATACAATCAATTCTAGTTATTTGTTGCACTTAGGTTGTATAATGTTGCTGTTAACAATGAGCTAACAAATATGGAACCATTTGCTCCTACCTGAAATACCAGGTTAGCCTCCTACTAGCCTCTGGTAAAACCTTCATTAATTGATCAGTACATTTCCTTGTTTCATTTGTGTTTTTGTTTAGCTGCCATATTTAATATATATAATTGATTTATTAATATGAAACTTAAATGCTACAGCACATACCAGAATGATGTTTATGTAACAACATATTTTCTCATATAAAAGAATAAGCCCATCATGTGCTTAGAAACACTTAGAAACACTAGACTATACTTTGGAGCCATTTTGACAGTGGAACTGCCAATAAAAATCAGAAGAATGTAGCACTGAAAACGTGTTACTGAGAAGAAGATACTTATTTAGAGTATGATTGCTTAACTAGGAGGGGGATGTCACCTTGTTTGATCACAGTTAGGGATGTGAAATGTCAGGCAACTCAGTTTTTCTCCACTCTCTGCATGTTCATGTGTGACCACATAGATAGTATTGATTTGGGGGGTCATGAATACATTTTTTGTTTTAAAGAGAGATTTTTGCTACAGGGTGTGTGTGCTTGCTGAAAAGACAGAGACACAGAGATAGAGAGAAATATCCAGGGAGGATGTCAGTGCTGCAAATCCCTTCTCCTTTCTCCTTTCAGGATTTTGGGCATACGTGCGCATGCACCTGGAATCCCTTTTTTTTTGTTTTGTTTTGTTTTGTTTTGTTTTGTTTTGAGAGTTTTTTTGCTATAGGGCACGTGCACTCGCTAGACGGACAGAGAGACAGAAAGCAAGAAATCACCCCCCAGGGGGGATGGCAATGCTACAATCCCTTCTCCTCTGTTCTCCTCTCGGGATCTTGGGCACACACGCACATGCGCCCGGCGTGAGTTTAAGCCACCGGCTCCGGGAAGCAAACCATGGTCGACTACGTGGGAGTCCAGTGACATAGCCATTAAGCTAACTGCTGGTCCCACACCCGGTGTAAATTTTAAGCTGCCAGTTCCAGGACTTGAACCAAGATCAACTACGTGGGAGTCCAACGACATAACCATTAACACCATCTGCTGGCCCCTATGAATACATTTTTAACGAGTACACAGATTTGCACGTACAGAGTCCATACATGAAGATTCTCTACTGGCTCCTAGGTGAGGTGTGAGCAAAATGTTCCAAATGGATTATAAAAAGACTATTTTGGGCAGAAATTACAGTCTCACTCAAGGAACAATAATGGCCTGCACACGTTGAATTTTTACTGTCGATCAGGCCCTGCACCAAGTACTTTATGTGTATTAACTCATTTAAGTCTAACCTAATCATGTGAGTTGTGAAAGGAAAGTCACATTACATTATGTTTAATGTGTACAGGAAGAACTAATAATCTTCTAGTCAAGGAGTGCCATAAAACAGGATAAATAGGAAATAAGTGTCAGGGCACCTAGCGTGCAACCTTAAGTTGTATATTAGGAGTAGACAGTTACAAATAAGCTGTTAACAAGCCCACACAGATTTGCATGTATTAAACTCAAGAATTATGACTAGAACCTATAATTGAATGTGGCAAAAAAATTATATTGTTACCTTCTTAGAAAAGAATCACAGGTTCTAGGCTTTTAAGGAAAGAATTGCCTTCAAGTCTCTATATAACATTAGCTAACGCTCAGCTTTTCAGAAAATGCAATCTTTTGTAGTACCTTTTTGTTTTCCTTTTCATCTTATTTGTACGTTCTCTTTTACTTTCTAAGAACTGCATGTAGTCTGGCATTCCTTCTTAAGATGTGGGAAGGGGTGAAATGGGAGGCATTCATTTATATGGAACAAGTGAGTATAAAACTTTCCCTTGTATTTGTCTAGAACTTGCTTGAGACATTTAAGGTGTAAGCCTGGCCTTATACCATTCATTTTAACTTTCAAGAAATGCCATTCATTTTCATTTTCAAGGAAAATTAAAAGGATTACTACTGCTTTTCAATCATGACCTTCAAAAAACAACTCAGAATATTTTATACATACACACACACACAAACACATGCATATTAACTAGGTATAATCAAGTCATCAACAAACTTTTCACCTAAAACTCACTTTTTTTTTTTTTTTTTCACTTCTTAAAATAAGCTAACTTTCTTTGACCTCTGGTGTGTAATAGTCTCCTATCTTAAAACTCCCACGTGGATCATACTTTTGTTATGAGCTCCCCATTTTATCTCCACACTGTGACTGCTTCCTTTAAAAGATTCATTATACTTTTAACATTATTTTATCAGGTGGGCTGTTGTAAACCGTCTAATTCGATGAACAAATCTATGAAAAGAAAAGGTGAGGAGGGCATTTATTTTAATTAACAAGTTGCTTTTCCACCACAAAATAATGAAAACCACCTTGAAAGCAAGTTTAAATTAACAGATTGAAATAGGTTAGCTATAAAATACTAAGGCACAAATGAAAAAAAAATGAAATAGTAAAAGAAGGATAAGGAGTATGTTCAAAGGAAGGCTCTCTCTATACACATCACTGTGTGTGGAAACTCCTCAAGTATACAAAAATTCTTCGTACAGCACCGCAAATAAAAGTAATTTAAGGCTTTAAAAAGAAAATAAGAGAAAAGATTTTATAAAAATCTGAACATGATCTATTTTTTGTATTGCCATGTGAATAGTGTGGTCTTTATTTACCCATTAGTTTCTCAGTATTTTTCTACCCTCCATTTTATGGCCCCTTTTCTTTGCTGTGCAGCAAGTTTCCAGAAATAAGTCCTTTTTTTTTTTTTTTTTTAAGAATGATTTTATGTAGCTTTTATTTATGTTTAATTTGAACAGGGAGGGAGGGAGGGAGGAAGAGAGAGAGAGCTTTTCTAGGTTTGGGACTTGAACCACAGTTGGTTGTATGGGAGTCCTAAGCCTTTAACCTGCCACCCACCCCCCACCCAAAAAGAAATCTTAAGAAAGTGGTTAACAGTATTGGTACCTCTAAATATCTGATTCTCTATTGCTTTTTATTTGATTGATTTTCTTTTCTTTCTTTTTTTTTTGTTGAGATTTTTGCTATAGGGTGCATGTGCTCGCCAATGAGACAGAGAAACAGAAAGTGAGAAATCACCCCCTGGGGAGATGGCCACACTGTAATTCCTTCTCCTCCAGTCTCCTTTCAGGGTTTTGGGCATGATGCACATGTGCCTGCCGTGAGTTTTACGCTGCTGAGTCCAGGATTTGAACCATGGTTGACTGTGCGGGAGTTCAGTAATGTAACCATCATTGCCATCTGCTGGTCCCAATTTGAATGCTTTGTTTTCAGGTTCTCATTCATTATAAACTTTTCCTAATTAGGAAATAGTTATCTGCTTCTTTGAATTAAAACACACACACACACACATACACACACACACACACACCAAATCTTGGGGCAGCAAGCAGCATGGTGGTTAAGGAGCTAGACTTCCACATAGCTGACCATGTTTGAGTCCTGGACCCAGGGGCTTAAAATTCACACTGGGTATGTGTGTGTTACCTGAAACGAGAGTGAAGGAGAAGGATTGTGGCATGGTATTCCCCTGGGGAGTGATTTCTCACTTTCCCTTTCTCTATCTTTCTATGTCTTTATCCAGTGAGTGCATGTGCCCTATGGAAAAACCTAAAAATATATATATAAAGACAAATCTCAGAATATATCTGTATTATAGGCTTTAAAAAATTTGCTAGTGGGTGTGTATGCTCTCCAGAGAGACAGAAGGGGGAGGGAGTGGCATGGTCATGCTACAATCCCTTGTCATCCCCTTCTCTATCCTATCACGATTTGGATACAAATGGTCACACACCTGGCATGATTTTCAACCTGCCAGGGCTAGTATTTGAACTATGGTCAGAGATGTGGGATCTAATTTCCTGAACCACTCAATACAGGCCAGCCCATACAATACTTGATTTGTTAACGTATTCATCAGTAAAAACTTAAGCATTGCCTAAATACTTTAGGAACTCTGTTAGGTTCTGATCAGAAACCAACAAGGAAATAACACGGCCAAGTACCTGACTCTTCTGACACTCTTTAGTGGAGGTGGAAAAAGTAATAAGACAATCTCATACATGAAGGTATAATTATAAATTAGGTAAGTGCTATGGAGGAGAAAACCAATTTTATATCTTCAGAAATCATATCATATGAGACCAGTAGTTAGCGTAATGGCTATGTCACTGGACTCCCATGTAGTCAATCGCGGTTTGAGTCCCAGACCCGATGGCTTAAAACTCATGCCAGGCACGTGTGCGTGCATGCCCAAGATCCTGAGAGGAGAATGGAGGAGAAGGGATTGCAGCGTAGCCATCCCCCCAGGGCGTTATTTCTCACTTTCTCTCTCTCTGTGTCTGGTGAGCGCATGCGCCCTATAGCAAAAACCTCTCTCTAAAAAAAAAAAATCATATCATATGAAAAGAAGAGATAGAACATGAAAAGACCCTAGAAGAATGATGAATGAAGAAGTTTGAGGCATCAAGGGTGACCAAAGAGGCTCAAGGGCGTTTGATGGGATATGGTAGTAACAAGGTTGAAGACACCAGGGCATTAGTACTGTCCTGTTGCTTTGTAAAACTGTAGGAGAGTTTTAAGTTAGGAATAAAAAGGGACAAGTAGCAAAACTGTATTTACCCTTTTAAAAGTCTATTTTCATTAGGCTCCACTCCTCCACATACACCTCATCTGACAGTCACACCCATCTCTTGTGTTTGTACAACCGTTAGTCAATCAGTTTCAGTCATAGAGTGCAGACATTAGGTATATGTTAAGTGGGGACATACAGTGTTTCTCATACGGAGGTAGAACATTGACGGGATGGGGAAGTGTGGTGTTATCGGTTGAAGATATTTTGATCAACGGGACTGGGGAGAAATGTTCACATATTGAAATGCTCACATTGTAAGCTAAACAATACGATTGAATGTATATACAAAACCAAATAATTTAAATTAAAAAATTCAAAAAAGATAAAAATAAGTCTATTTTAACAAAAATCAATTTATTTTAAAATCAGTAAATACAAATTTCATAATTTGAGAATATTTTTGATACCATAATGAACAGGTTTGCATACGTAATTTAATATTCATTTGGTACCTGAGCTATATGTTATTTGCTGTGTCAGTTTTGAAATGTTTTTTCAACATTTGTTGTTCGTTGCTTGATGCATATGACTGTCACAATGACAGTCTTTGAAACAAGAGTTTTTTGTTGTTCGTTGCTTGATGCATATGACTGTCACAATGACAGTCTTGAAACAAGAGTTTTATTGCATATTAGGTATGAGCAAACCTCAAGTCTGCTTCTCCAAATGTGAAAGGGTGGGATCTTTTAGAGTAGGAGGGGCAGGGAGGACTGGGTACTGTTCCTTGTCAGTCTCAAATTGGTTGGTTAGGGGCTGAGGGAAGGGTCAGCCTCCAATTAGTTGATACCAAGGGAGTGAGTTTGCCTCGCAGTCCTGGATTGGTTGACACTAGGATTTGGGGTAGTATCATTGTTTTCCAGTACCAGATTGGTTCGTGCTAAGCTTTAGGGCACCTTTTATTTGTGGAAACAGGGCCTATTCTTGTCATTCTGTTGCCAATGGCATTTTCGTCCTTGCTGTAGCTGAAGTCCACTTCAGGTCACTCAGACATCTTGAGTGCCTGTGTCCTTCAAGTAAACTTTTACAGCAACAAGCAGTCCTAGGTTTTTCTTTCTTAGGTCGGTTCTAACCAGCTACAATGTCTCATTTATGTAACTACTTTAAATAATTTAAGCTCTATAGGATAAAAGACTAAAAGATGAAGTTTTATTCATATATATTTAATATTATAGAACCATGACAGAACAGCATTTCAATAAGCTGTTCTACGTAATTTTTTTTTAACTTAGAATTACTTCAGAGTTATACAATTGAAGTACATTGTTCAGCATACCATGTTGTTGGTGAATAAGTGGGTCTGTTGCCCAATAAGCCAGTCACTATAAGACTGGGTCTTGAAACACGAATTTTATTATTGCATAGCAAGCTATCAAGGAGACAGGAGCAAACCCCAATTCTGCCTCCCCAGACATAAAAAGGTACTGGTTTCCCAACAGCTTTGTCAGTCACAGTGTTGGGGCATCATCATCTTTATTTCTTTTCTTTTTTTTTTAAAGGAAATTGATAGTGTCCTTAATTAGTATTTTTACTATATTTTATTATTTTTATGCATTGAATCACTATGTATCATTGTAGCATGCAAAATGAATTTTCCCAGCATGAATACACTGCATATTGGTGCATTTAAAGACATCATCTTAGTGTATGTGATGATTTCTCTTTATTTCTATGGGAAGAGAGGATCACAGAATTTTTTCATGTTTCTTCTTTCCTTTGACCTCCTCTATTGATCAAATTATGCTTTCTATGATATATCCTGGACCAGTTTTCCAAGTAGATTATTGCTCTTTATCAATAGTCCTACTCTGAGAAGTATTTATCTTGGGCCTCTCCCCTAAAACAATGTCACCTTTTTTCAAATTATCTGCCATTAGAGTAGCATCTGGATTAGGACTACAAATCTTTGAACCATATCAAATGGCATGTACAATATTTTAGAAAATAATTAGAAAAGTAATATTTTTGAAAACAGAATAAGTCGTATAACACTTTGTCCACAAGTCTTCATTTCCTCTCAGTAGCTATTTGGGTTAGTAATTCCCGAAGTAGATAGTATTAGTATATCTATATTTATATATATTTATTTATTGAGAGGTTTTCGCTATAGGACGCGTGCACTCACCAGACAGACAGAGAGAGACATAGAGACAGAAAGCGAGAAATCACCCCCCATGGGGGATGGTCACGCCACAATCCCTTCTCCTCCATTCTCCTCTCGGGATCTTGGGCACACACGCACATGTGCCCGGCGTGAGTTTTAAGTCACCAAGTCCGGGACACGAACTGAGGTCAACTACATGGGAATCCAGCGACATAGCCATTAAGCTAACTGCTGGTTCCCAGTATATATTTATTATAGCTGTCTCTGCAGTAGCCCGTAACTACTTTGTACCATCCACAAGTAAAAAGGCTTGGAAATAACTTTCCATCCTATTCTTCCCATGGTTATTTATTTTTATTTAAAGAAATGATTTTTCCCATAGGGTGCGTGTGCTCAGCAGAGAGACGGTGAGAGGGAAAGTAAGAAATGGGCCTTGAGGGAGGATGGCCACATTGCAATCCCTCCTCCTCCATTCTCCTCTGGGGATTTTATACACGCACACACACACACGTGCCTGATGCAATTTTCAAGGACCAGGTCCAGGATTCAAAAAGCAGTTGGCCATGTGAGAATCTAGCACCTTAATTACCATGCCACCTCCTGGTTCCCCCATGGTGATTTTATTCAAATGTTTGAGTATAAGTACAATATCATATTCATTTATTATTTTATTAGTAATTTATTTATTGACTAGTAAATTAACAAACAGCACTGGGCCAGGTGCTGAGTTATGAAACAGAAAAAGACACAGCTCCTGCTTTTAGAGACCTAGCTGTCCAGTAGGAGAGAAGTCCATTTAAAATAATCTCTACAGCATGATAAATGCCATGTTAGGGCTATGTTCAATGTATCACTGAAGTACGGAAATGAAAATTATTTGGGAGACTAAATTACAAAATTTACCTTTGCAGATTAGACAGGGCACTTCCTGTTTTCATATATTTCCAGAAATAATCTAACCATGATCTGATCAGAGTTTTACATTAAAAAAAAAAATGGTTTACATTTTCTCAAGGCTCACAGTGACTAATTTTTAAAAAAATATATATTTTATTATTATTATTCATACATTAAATCGCTATACATCATTTAGATTATGAAGAGACTTAACCCAGCATGATATACACCTCAGTCCAGCCCAGCTGAGACCACCATACACATCCTTGTCAACAGATAATAGATTAATTTTAATTTCTATTCTATCTTCATGTTTTCTGCTCCCTTTCATGTCAGAATGAATCCCCATTTCCTGAAAATTTCCCACAGCTTACGTGTGCTGTTCCGTGATGGATCATCTCTGGAGCCTCAGTACTTGGTGCCTCATCCTGGTGGCATTATGTTCAATAAAGACATGAGATGACAAATGTGAGGATTTTTCTTTTTGCTTTCTTAAACAGTGTCACATCACTTAAAGCCTGATTAGGCATCCTTATCAAAATACATACTGATAAAAGACAGCTGTGCTCTACTTTTGTTTTTACCAAACTTAGCAAGTATTTTATTTGCAATAAAGAAACTGAAGGGCCATCAAAGTTGTGTAGAGCCATCTGCTTCTGAAATTAGTTTCATACAGGGGATTTAATCCTCAGTAATTCTCCTCTGCTTATTATCCTGGAAGTGCATTGTGTTCTTTAAGTCTACAGTTAACTATGAACATTTAAATCCACTCTGTCACCTTATATCAAGTGTGTTAGCACCATTTTCCAAATGGCAGAGACATGGTAATAACCCAGGACTTACGCATGGTAATGAATCATATCACAGGGTTCAGTCTGTCCAAAAATGTACTAGGAACTCTCCAAGCCTGCTAAGAAGCATATGGAGAAACATGACAAATGATCTAGTTTATAAAGCACAACTTAGAAATTTAATGTAGTTACGAGCAGGTGGGAATTTTATAAATAATGAGTCAGACTAGATTCCATCAGCATTTCAATCAAGATTGAACTATGTTTTGGCATTATTTAATTTTCTTCAGCCTCTGGACTTGAAGGCAACCCATTAACCAGATTTTATCCATCTATGCCTTCCTAAAGGCCTCTTTGACTATTTTCCATAAGTATGAGTCATTTGTGTGTAAGGTTGAATATGTGTAAGTTAAAGTCAGAGGTATTTCAGAATATGTAATCAAGCTTAAATTCATTTTAATGGGACAGACTCCCTATCCCCGCAATGTCAATCTTTATTTGCATCTCTAGGGTACTTTCCGTATAATCTATAGACAGTCTATCAGATGATAAGTCAATTGTTTGGTTTTTACCCCTGTCTGTTCCTGAGGCCATAGTTGCTGCTGCTGATTCTTAGTAGCTCTAAGGCACATCTTAGTGTGCTGTGCCCCTAACAGTAAGCTAAGTTGTGGGTTCACTAACAGAACTGGTTTTTGCAAGACTATCCAAACAGATCACTAAAAGATATGAATCTTTATTTTCTTTAGTTTATTAGTCAAAATAAAATTAGTCAAGTATATAATCACAATGAAATGTATTTTCTATTATTGAGAACAACAACAAAAAATTGGTTTGCACAAGCAGAAAAATGTAGGATAGGGACCAGCAGTTAGTGTAATGGCTATGTCGCTGAACTCCCATGTAGCTGACTGTGGTTCAAGTCCCGGACCCAGTGGCTTAAACTCATGCCGGGTGCGTGTACGTGCGTGCCCAAGATCCCAAGAGGAGAATGGAGGAGAAGGGATTGCGGCATGGCCATCCCCCGGTGGGTGATTTCTCGATTTCTGTCTCTCTGTCTCTCTCTGTCTTTCCAATGAGTGCACGGGTCCTATAGCAAAAACCTCTAAAAAAAAAAAAAAAAAAAAGAAAGAAGTAGGCTATGCTCTAGATTGAAAAGGCAATGGTTAGGATATTTGTAGCACTCTTGATCCTTTATAGTATTCTGTAGCTAGTGTTGTTCAACAAATAAATTGACATATTTATTTAATTTAGAAACAAATACATTTATGCATTCCAGATTTACTCATTTTCACACTGTGTATTCTACATATATTTACATGATCCTTGAAATAAAAAATTGTAAAAGAATATTCTTGAACACTAATGAAATATCCTGAGATACTAGGTTGTTGGAAGGGTCATGGCGTATTTTTCTATGCAAAAGTTCATCATGACTTTCCCAACAACCCAATACTATTAAAATGCATATCCAATTTAACTTACTAGTGTACACTGCAGCACTCTTGAAAATATTAAATACTTCACAATAAGTCCTTGGATCCATATTTTAAAATCTGAATTATGTGACTGTCCATTGATTCATTCTTTCCACTCATTCAAATAATAACTTTTAATTCATAGATATGCATTGGGACGTGGGGGAGACAATAATGACCATTATCAAACACAATTTCCTTTCCTTCCAGTAGATTTAAATATAGTTTAGAGCAGATGATGGACAACTAACAAGCAGGTATTAATAATATCTGAATATAAAGTAAGATAAATTACCTGAGAGAATAAGCAACCATCATTCAGATGAACCTAGAGTCAACAGATCTCGGTAGAAGAGACTCAGGGTGGTAAAATATTAGTTTAGATTTTTTGCTCTGATGCTAAGAGGCTTTGGTATGCTGACAGAGGAAACAAACTATAATATGGGGTATGACAATGATTTTTGCATAGAGAAAATTGTCCTTGTACAGAATCGCTGTAATGTACTAAGTGAAATTAAATCACCTTTTTGATTAGAACAGTGATGAGAAAATTATGAATGATACAGTATATTCATTTCACAGTATCTTTACCCCACTTGAAATGCTTTATGTGTCATAAGGTAAAAGTATATCTAAAACTTAAAATTCAATGTATTACATACATATATATAATTATATATATTAAAATATATAAAATTCTAATTTCTGTCTGTCTAATTTACCAGAGGATATAGGCAGTTACCAGAGAGAGAGAAGAGAGGGAAAATGTGAAAGCACCCCTCCTGAGGGGAAGTCACACCACAGTCTTTTCTCCTCCATTTCTCACTCCTTTCAGGAATATGGTCACACACACTTATGTCTGGCATGTTTTTTTCAAGCCACTGAATCCAGAACTCAAACCACGCAGTTGGTCATGGGGGATCCAGCTGCATTAACCTCCATACCACCACTAGCCCTAAAGCTAATTTTATATATTTTGATGATCCTGTATCATTCCTTCAAATGACTAGAGAAATAAAAGTAAGGTATTTTCCATACATTTTGAGGACTAGAAGGTTGAGAATCACTGGCATAAAATATTATGGTTCAACTATTATGTAAGATATATAGTTTGATTTATAAATTTCACACATCAGAATGAGAAAAACCTGTTCTTTTCCTTTTTATTTTGGTCTGAAAAAAATTGATTAAACATAAACAAAATAAATATTACATATTATGTTGAAATATATATTGTTAAAATGTATATGTATATGTGTATACAGAATGAGAGAAAATACTTGTAAACTATATATCTGAGAAGGGGTTAATCTCTAAAACATATACTGAAGTCCTACATCTCAATAATAATAAGCTAGTAACCAGATTTTTTAAGATGGTCACGTGGCCAGAATATTTTTCCAAAGAAGACATATAAATGGCCAACAGGTATAAAACAAATAAGATTCTCATTATCACCAAATGATCATGCAATAGCAAATTAAAACCACAAGAAAATATCATATCACCTCACACCTGTCAGTATGACTATTATAAAAACAAAATAATTAGTTTTGGCTAGAATGTGGAGAAAATGGAACCCCTTCCTACACACTATTGATAGATACGTTAAACAATATATGTTCTATAGACAAAAGTATAGAGAGTTCTCAAAAAATTCTAGTTATTTATCCGAATGAATTGAATTCAGGATCTTGAAGATATCTCTTGAAGAGCACTCTTATGTTTATTGCAACACTATTCACAATAGCCAAGATGTGAAAACAACCTAAGTGTCCTTCAAGAGATGAGTGGATATAGAAAATGTTATATACGTACAGTGAAATACTTTTGAGCCTTGAAAAGGAAAGAAATCCTGCAATATGTGACAAACATCAATGAACCTTGAAGAAATTATAATACATTGAATAAGCCAGTTATAAAAAGATACATTTTGTGTGATTCCACTATGAGGTATCTAAATAGTGATATTCATAGAATAAAAAAGTGGAATGGTGGTTTCCAGGGACTAAGACAAGAGGGGAGTTGGGGAGTTGATAGTCAAGGGGCATGAAACTTCAGTAAAACAATGAATTAGTTCTAGAGATCAATGGACCAATCTGTACTTACAGTAAAAAAGTACACTCAAAATTTTGTTGGGCTGTACATAGAAAGTTGGATTCCATGTGATCAACAATGGTTTGAACCCTGACCCTAGAGGCTAGAAACACACACTTGGTGCATGTTACTACACATCTAAAATCTTACGGGATGGAGTAACAGAGGAAAAAAAGGTTGTGGCATGACCATACCCCATTGGCGAGTGTTTCTGTCTCCCTCCCTCCCTCTTCCCTTCCTCCCCCCTCCCTTCTCTCTCCTCTCTCTCTCTCCTCTCTCTCTCTCCTCCTTCCCACTACCCTCCTCCAGCAAGTGCACATCTCTGGCAATTCAAAAAACTTAAGAGTGCATATTTCACATCCTTACAACAATAAAAAGTTTCATTATCTGAGGTACTTATATTTATTTTTCATTTAATTTGTGTAAACACAATTTTCTGTCTCTTTACCTCAACTTGTATGTCATGAATTTATGACAAAATTAATTACAATCCCAACTTGAGATGAATGTGCAAGACCAGAAGCCTTAATTTACTCTCTTTACAATCAAATTGCATTTTAACATACAGAAAACACATCATGCTGCTTCTGCACATTACAGCCATGAGCAGAATGTGTCAAATGTCCCAATGAGTTCACATTTCATTTCTGTGGGAAAGTATAAACTTCAAACAAATGTTTCCTTTTCCACCTCTGTGCTCAGGTTAAGACTAATAACAGGTTGAGGCCAGTCCTAAGGAAGTGAAGTAGTTAGGGGAACTAAGTCCCACATGGCCATCTTCATAGTTTGAATCTTGGCTCTAGAGGTTTGAAAAACAACACAGAGACATGTGCATGTGTACCCCAAATTGAGGCAGGATGAAGAAGTGGAGAAGTGATTATGGTATGACCATGCCCCACCAGAGTATGGGGGTTCTCCTTCTCCCTATCCCTCTCTCTCTCTTTGGCTAGTGCATGTACCCTATGACTAAGTATTAGGTTGTCAGAAAAGTCTTGATGTGTTTTTTTTTTTTTTTAGAGAGGTTCACACTATAGGGCACGTGCGCTCGCCAGACAGAGACAGACAGAGAGACAGAAAGTGAGAAATCACCCCCCAGGGGGGATGGTCACACTGCAATCCCTTCTCCTCCATTCTCCTCTAGGGATCTTGGGCACACATGCACACGTGCCCGGCGTGAGTTTTAAGCCATTGGGTCCGGGATGCGAACCGCAGTCGACTACGTGGGAGTCCAGCAACATAGCCATTACGCTAACTGCTGGTTCCCTTGATATATTTTTCTAAGCAAAAATGCATCATGACTTTCCTGATGACTCAATACATACACATATATATATATATACACATACATATATATACACACACATATATGTATATATGTATATATACATGTACATACAAACACACATACATATTAGAAAAGGTTGGAAGAAATGTACAGAGTACATAACTATAAAAATCTCTTACTGAAACTAACTTTTCCAATTATCAGTTAAATGAGAGAGTAAGGTCAACATTTCTAAGCCTACTGAGCTCTAAATTTGATCTCAGTATTTAGTCATTTGGTAATATATTAATACTTAGACATATTATTAAAATCTTACTAGCCCATTATTATGACATTTTACAAACCAGGTTGCAAGTAGAATATATTTAAATAAAAGATAAAAGCTGAGAATAAAAATATAACTTTAAAAACATATAGTGTAAGCTTTTACTTAAATGTTATAAATTTTTTTGATTCTGATTGCTCTTTGGGAGAAAAATATCACAAAAAAATTCATATAGAGAATGCTCAGCTTCAAGAATTATTTTAGAAAGAGGTTGTTCTCTTGTACTTTTGGAACTGTCTTCTTTCCCCAGTCTCCCCTTGTTAAAGAGGGATAGAAAGGGCATGGATAAAAGGGAATAGAAGACAGAGCCAGCAGCTAATCTCGCCTGAACACCAAGAAGCCCCCTAAAGGACTCCAGCGTGAGAATGAATTACCTTGAGTTAGACTGCTGTAGGTGTAAACTGCTAAATCAGCTATAGCGTGGGGTGGCAGTTAATTAACGTAATAGATTTTTTTTTTCTCAATAGAAAACTGCATTCTCTTTATTCACAATTGTATCATAGGGAGAGTTAAGTTTAGACAATTTGAACAAGATGTAATTATCAATTACGTGTACCTTTGGGTCCATGGACATTATTATCTTTTAATGACTTTGTTCCTTTTCATATAATTATTTGGAAATTATATGGTTATTGTTTCTCTTAGTGAATTGCAAATTATGTTCTAATACAATGATATTGTGTTAAAAGAAAAAACACAGGTAGTCATGTCTTCCTTCATATATTCGGACAAAGCTCAACTTCCCATGGGAGAACTACTGAAATTAAATTGTAGACAATGTATCAAAAAATATTTTCTTCTTGATATTCCTTATTCCTAGCTTTATGAACCTTTTCAGTTTATCTTAGAAATATTTAATGCAACAAGCTATGCTATTAGGGCTTGTGTGTGTGTGTGTGTGTGTGTGTGTGTGTGTGTAGATCACTACATACTTTTTTGGAGAGGTTTTCACTATAGGGCACGTGCGCTCGCCAGACAGAGACAGACAGAGAGACAGAAAGCGAGAAATCACCCCCCAGGGGGGATGGTCACACTGCAATCCCTTCTCCTCCATTCTCCTCTAGGGATCTTGGGCACACATGCACACGTGCCCGGCGTGAGTTTTAAGCCATTGGGTCCGGGATGCGAACCGCAGTCGACTACGTGGGAGTCCAGCAACATAGCCATTACGCTAACTGCTGGTTCCCTTGATATATTTTTCTAAGCAAAAATGCATCATGACTTTCCTGATGACTCAATACATACACATATATATATATATACACATACATATATATACACACACATATATGTATATATGTATATATACATGTACATACAAACACACATACATATTAGAAAAGGTTGGAAGAAATGTACAGAGTACATAACTATAAAAATCTCTTACTGAAACTAACTTTTCCAATTATCAGTTAAATGAGAGAGTAAGGTCAACATTTCTAAGCCTACTGAGCTCTAAATTTGATCTCAGTATTTAGTCATTTGGTAATATATTAATACTTAGACATATTATTAAAATCTTACTAGCCCATTATTATGACATTTTACAAACCAGGTTGCAAGTAGAATATATTTAAATAAAAGATAAAAGCTGAGAATAAAAATATAACTTTAAAAACATATAGTGTAAGCTTTTACTTAAATGTTATAAATTTTTTTGATTCTGATTGCTCTTTGGGAGAAAAATATCACAAAAAAATTCATATAGAGAATGCTCAGCTTCAAGAATTATTTTAGAAAGAGGTTGTTCTCTTGTACTTTTGGAACTGTCTTCTTTCCCCAGTCTCCCCTTGTTAAAGAGGGATAGAAAGGGCATGGATAAAAGGGAATAGAAGACAGAGCCAGCAGCTAATCTCGCCTGAACACCAAGAAGCCCCCTAAAGGACTCCAGCGTGAGAATGAATTACCTTGAGTTAGACTGCTGTAGGTGTAAACTGCTAAATCAGCTATAGCGTGGGGTGGCAGTTAATTAACGTAATAGATTTTTTTTTTCTCAATAGAAAACTGCATTCTCTTTATTCACAATTGTATCATAGGGAGAGTTAAGTTTAGACAATTTGAACAAGATGTAATTATCAATTACGTGTACCTTTGGGTCCATGGACATTATTATCTTTTAATGACTTTGTTCCTTTTCATATAATTATTTGGAAATTATATGGTTATTGTTTCTCTTAGTGAATTGCAAATTATGTTCTAATACAATGATATTGTGTTAAAAGAAAAAACACAGGTAGTCATGTCTTCCTTCATATATTCGGACAAAGCTCAACTTCCCATGGGAGAACTACTGAAATTAAATTGTAGACAATGTATCAAAAAATATTTTCTTCTTGATATTCCTTATTCCTAGCTTTATGAACCTTTTCAGTTTATCTTAGAAATATTTAATGCAACAAGCTATGCTATTAGGGCTTGTGTGTGTGTGTGTGTGTGTGTGTGTGTGTGTGTGTAGAGATCACTACATACATTTTTTGCACAATAACATACCTTTCAGTCTTTATCACAGTGGGAACAATAAAGTAACAGACCGCAATGCATTAGCATCATAAAGAAAATGTAATAAATGACTTTATAACTGTCGTAAAAGTTGCATGAGCACTAGCAGCTGTACCAGAGATGCTGCTACCAAGGCGCTTTATGGCCTAATGGCACTCAGTGGGCTGATAATACTATGTGTGTGTGTAATGCCTGCAGTTGCCAGGGCCTAGATTTCAATTTGATAAATAATTGAAAGCACTTTTAGACTTTTCCATAAAATGTTTAATAAGAGATCACACCCTCCCTCCCTGTAGTGGAAAATTAAATAGTTTTTACGGGAATATTTTATGATGAAATTCTAGCTACCAACTGTGGGAAAAGTGATGTTTTTCAAGGCAGCATTTGAAAATAAAGTGCTTCAAAGAGTTTGTATTGTCTTGCATTTGATGAACATTTTCTTAGACTTTAATTTTTTCTCCTTTTCTTATTTCTGGCTTTGGGTTTTGAAGACTGCCTATAGGAACACAATTTATTAGAACGAATACATGGAGTATGGCACAGTCATGGAGCGCTATATATACGAGTCTGGATTGGCAAAGAACAAGATTACTGCAATGAGTCAATATTCTGAAAATGACAGAATGGAGAATCCTGTACTGTAAATGTGCAATTCACCACGGGTTCTTTATGTTGCTAAAGGAAAAAAAAAAGTGAGAATGATTTTCCCATCTCATTCACAGAACAGATGAGATGTGAAATGAGTGCTTTCTGAGTGGATGAGAATTTCATATAATGTACAATATGGGAGACTGGGATTTTATTTAAAATAAAGAAAACAAAACAATATCCCCTAAGACAAATTTTAACAATAATTTCTGTTACCACATGTGACTTCTCTTTTCTTTCTTTCTTTTTTTTTTTTGAAAGAGGACTAAATCTATAACTTTTGCTAGTGTGTTAAATGCCTTCTCTATTCTTCCTTTCATTTGGCTGTTGAAACCTTGAAGGGAATTAGTGTATACACTACATCAAATCAAGTGAGGTCACTAATCACAAACATTATCTGTCAATTACTCCATATGCGCATGTTCTTAGTTGATCAAATATACATCATTAGTGGCTGTCACTTTAATGTGATATGAAAAGGAAAAAAATACAAAATAGTGAAATCCAAAACATGTCTAAAACTGTCTCTTCAGACTGATTCAATAGAAAATAGAAAAGAACAAAGACAATAAAATGGAAACTGTATTTTAAGTAATTGTTAGACTGTACAAAGGGACTTCAGAAAGTTCCTGGTTAAATCCAGTTGAAGCATAAGCTAATTTTGTTGCAAAAATGTGAAAATACAAGCATAGTTTTTCTATAATAAGCATTTTTAATGTACTTTTTGTTAAATAGGACCTCTTTAATCTCGCGTTCCTCACTCCAGTTCTGTTAATAAATGAGAAGGGGGAGGAACAATAATTTCCACTGATCAATAGGGACAGACTTTTAGCTATGGGAGCAAAGCCGCTGTCTTGAGTAGAATATTCTTTATCATTTTTCTTCCTTTATGAATAGAATAGTTTATCTGCTCTTATACTAAATATACAGTTTGAGAAGAAAGCTGTTACTATTTGCTACCAAAATGAAAAATGTGGATGGCAAGTAAATACTCTCATCTTGACATACTTTAACATAATGAGCAAAAATTCTAGGACTATGTGATGTTCCTACAACCTGCATTAAAAAAGGGAAAGATCGTGAATCTGAGTTTGAGTGTTAACTTGGCCACTCAGCTGTGTGATTATTTTTTCTTTTTCATTTAGTTTTTCTTTTTTTTTCTTTCTTTTAGCAGTTCTATGGTTTGGTATTTGAAATGTATTTAATCACAGGACTAAAGTGATACTTCTGGAAATTAATGAATAGATGCCACACAGTTTAAGAAGCAGGTCAAAACAAACAAACAAACAACAACAAAAAACAGGTTCTAGTTGTCCAAAAATGTTTCATACTGTTTGCCCCCCACCTCTTTCCTTCTCCCTGCATTTTCTTTGTCTAATAGCTCGCTGAGATTTAAATTTCAGAAAATTGGAAATGACATTTCTTTTTTTTTTCTTTCTTTTAGGATTTTGCCATATGCAATGCATGCTCACTGGAGAGAGAGAGAGAGCAGAGAAAGCAAAATAAATAAATAAATAAACAAACAAACAAACAAACAAACCTTTTGGGGGATGGCTATGCTGCAGTCTCTTGCCCTCCATTCTCCTTCCAGGATTTTTTGGGCTTGTGTGCTCTCAAGCTGCCGGGTCCAGGACTCAAACTGCTGTCAGCCATGTGGGAGTCCACCATGCCATCATGCCACCTATTGGCCCTGAAAGGCCATTTCTTTTAGCATTGCTTTTGAGCATCTCTATTTGCCCATATTTGTTCATCTCTATTGTATCAGTTTCAATATCGTCACATGTGCCTTCCTAAATTCTTCTTGTATATAAGTAACAACAAAATTGTAAGAAGAAAACTAATTCTCCCAACATTGTCAGGGAGAGGGCAGTCTGCATAACTAGACACAGAGGCCTTATATTATATCCAGATTGAAATTACTGTTGTTTCTATCCTCCTTCAACTTAAATCAATACATCTCTTCATCACCCATGTTTAGAACCAATTAAGAAATGCAAGTGGACTCATACAGAAAGAAAAGTGTTACCTATAGTTCTCAATAATGTTAGGTTGGAGAACATGGCTTGGGTGTGTGGCAACAGTGATCTGCCTAATATAGGATATCTGTGTAAAAGGACCCTTTCCAACTAGCCAGAGGCTCTGCTAGATAATCCTGAGCTTTTCCTGCAGATCCCAGGGCTACAAAGCTGAAGGCAAGAAAGAAAAGCATGGAATCAGATCTCTTTCCAAAAAAAAAAAGAAAGGGGTAGGGCTGAATCATACATGCTTGAGCCATCTTCTAAACTTACCAGACAGATAAGCCCATAAAGAAGACTGAAGAACCAGAAAGTGAATCAAATGGACCTTCCTGCATATTTCAGTGATGAATTTAAGTTCTCCCCTAGTCTTTTTTGTATTCTTTTGCTTTTTTTCTTTTTTAAGCAATGTTTTTGCTATAGGACATGTGTGCTTGCTAGAAAAATGGAAAGTGAGAACTCATCCCTCAGAGGGGATGGACAGGCTGTAATCCCTTCTCTTCCATTCTCCTCTCAGGATTTTGGGCATACATGTACATGTACCCTGTGTGAGTTTCAAGCTGCCAGGTCTAGGACTCAGACTGTGGTTGGCCATGTAGGAGTCCAGTGACATAAGCATTCTGCCATCTGCTGGTCCTTTCTTTTGCTTTGTTCTTGCAAGCCATGGTATGGCCCAGTGCACTGCTCTAGTGGAAGAAACTAGCCAGCATCTAGTTGGATTTTCATGACACCATTTGAGTCATTGCTACCTTCTTTTTTCCCCCCCTAGGAATAATTACTTTTTACATACATACATACATACATACATACATTTATTTATTTATTTGACCAGAGAGGGAAGGAGACAGAGAAATAATGTGAGAGAGAGAATATGAGAAAGCAAGTCACCAGGTCCAGAACTCTTAACTGTGGTCGGCCATGTGGGAGTCTAGCACCCTTAACCCTCACGCCACCTCCTGGGCCCCCATTGCTACCTTCTTAACAATGTTTATAAATTTGAGATACTGGCAGCCAAAATGTGGGCCTTATTTCAAGCCCCTCTTTCCCATGGAACATAGTTAATCCTCTTAATTTCTGTTTTCTCTTTGAGTCTTTTTTTTCGGAAACCTAGAAATACAGTAACTTATGTGTTGCTTCTTACTGTGGAATTATTGAGTCCTCTGAAATCTAACTTCTAGATGTTTCCATGTATGTGTCAACTGCACAATTGTCATCAGTATACTACTGAAGCTGCCATTTGATCTTTCTAAAACTGAAGAACTTCTGCCACAGTTTCTCAAGACAGTTTCTACTTAGTAATTTTCTCCAAAATGCCACTATTTATTTTGAGAAAATTTCACTAATTTGCTTCCTTCACTGTATTGTATGAGGTTGATAAGATTTATGAATTGGAATGTCTTTTTTTTTTTCTGTTTCTTTTCCATTACCTTCTGGCATAGATAACATATTTCACAATATTACATCTTCCAAGGATACCTACCTACTCACTAACACCAAATCAGTGAATTCTGGGCTTACTAAAACCATTCAGAGTTCAAATAATTCATCCTCATCTATAGAGATGGGCAAGCCCATCCAACAAATTGTCTCTGAACACACCAACACAAATTTAAGCCTGGACTCTTATTTTTCTGCTAGGCTCCATTTCATAGATCTGACTTTGTTTTATATTCTCTTAGAGGCCTTATCCTTTACATTTAAGGCTATCCTCTTAGAGTACAACTAAAAAATAGCATGCCTACCTTCATTTGTTCTGTCATCTCCAAATTTATTCAGTAATTTTTGAGAATCTAAGGATAATACTCTCAAAGTCTCAAACATGTACAACTTTCTCAAAACACTATTTGGAGCTGTCTTACAATTGTATGTTTTCCAATCGGCTCTAAATATGGGTCACTATGGAGAAGAGGCATCCTTTTGCAACTTTAGTATCCTGCATTCTGGATCCTCTGATGTGATTTTGGCCTGCCCTCTAAATATTATATTAAAATTCTTAGAACATCCACCACCTTTTCAATTATATATATGTGTGTATGAATATATATATATATATATATATATAGTTGTTAATTTTCTTTTCCTTCCTCCCTCTTTCTTTCCTAACTGCCAGAGGGTCCATGTACTCATGAGAGAGAGAGAGAGAGAGAAAGAGAGCGCCATGTGATTATTCTGATCATTTCCCAACCTGTTTCCTTACATTTCTCCGTTCCGTCAGGATTTGGGGTATTTTTCAAACCTCTAGAGCTGGAATTCAAACCATGGTCAGCCATGTAGGCTTGAGCTCTTTATACACAGAGCTTTACTGCTGCACCATGAGCCAGTCCTATATTTTCCTTTAATATCTTCTCATATTTCTGCCTATTCTAACTTCTTACAACTGATCTTCATCTTTTACGTTTCCACCAGATCCAGTTCCCCCTTGATTTCTAGAGATACAATGTTTGAGCAACAGTTTTTAAAACATAGCTTACTTGGCCTGTGTGTTTATAGGAAATTTACCGAGTTATTTAAGTACCCCAACTCATGAACATAGCATATATAGTTTCTTCATGAATCAGTATTTTAAAATTTTTACTGAGGTATGACTTTTATAAAATGATAGATGTAATTACTAAAAGTAACTTTTGGATATTTGAAAGGTGTATGCTTTCATAACCTGTTCCTGAAAAAGAACATAGAATATTTCCATCGTGGATGTGTGCTCCCTCATCCCCCAATCATTTTTTGTGCCCAACATTTTTTTTTTTTTTTTGAGAGGTTTTTGCCATAGGGGGCTTGCGCTGCCCAGACAGGCAGACAGAGATAGACAGAGAGACAGAAAGCAAGAAATCACCCCCAGGGGGGATGGCCACGCTGCAATCCCTTCTCCTCTATTCTCCTCCCGGGATCTTGGGCACGCACTCACATGCACCTGGTGTGAGTTTTAAGCCACCGGGTCCGGGACTTGAACCATGATTGACTAAATGGGAGTCCAGTGACATAGCCATTATGCTAACTGCTGGTCCCTGTGCCAAACATTCTTAAGTAAATTAGTGATTCTGATTTAAATCAACATAGATTAGTTTTGCCTATTCTTAAATGTCAAATAGAATAAAGAGTTTCCTTTTTTCTGATAACTTTGTGTTTAATTTTTTTCAGTTCTTATGTACAAGCTTGGGGTTTTTGATTTTTATAAAAAGTAAATAAAATTGGGACCAGCAGTTAGCATAATGGCTATGTCACTGGACTCCCATTTAGTCAATCATGGTTCAAGTCCCGGACCCGGTGGCTTAAAACTCACACCAGGTGCATGTGAGTGCGTGCCCAAGATCCCGGGAGGAGAATAGAGGAGAAGGGATTGCAGCGTGGCCATCCCCCCTGGGGGGTGATTTCTCGCTTTCTGTCTGTCTGTCTGGCGAGGAAAAAAAAAAAAAAACAAAGTAAATAAAATTACAGATTTCTCTCTAAGGGCAGCTTCTCTTGAATCACACACATTTTGATTGCGTTTTCATTATCGCTCAGTTGGAAACACTTTTTTTCTCTTTAAAATTACTCTTTTATCAATATCTTATTTGGAAGATTGTGGTAATATTACATTTAAATGGGATATTTTTAGTTTTCATAATTTTTTGCTGTTGACTTCTAATTATATTCTATTGTCACAATAGAATTCAATCAATGTAACATTTCACATTGTTAAATTATTACTGTAAATTTGACTTTTTTATGTTAAATATCTTTTTACTGGGATTTATTTCTGATTCTGTATTTTTTTAATTATCATCATAATCTTGTCTATACTACATTGAATCACATATAACTTTACAGTGTATTACATTTCTTTTTCCAGGAGGAATACCATGCATATCAGTCAATATAGAGACATTACAATCCCCATTTCATCATCCAATATCATTTCATTGTTTTTCCCAAACATAATTATTATTCCAATTATTTTTTTAAACAATCACTATTTCTCATTTTTCTTATAAAAAGACTTTACCCAACATGAAATACTTATCAGATCAATCCAGTTGAGAATACTATACACGTCATCATCAACAGGTAATGAACCATATCTGTGTCCTACTAATGTCATGTCTCTGTTCGTTCTCTTGCTATCTTTCTCTATACCCTTATCTTCTCCCCTCCCCCGATTCCACACTGTCTTACCCTCATTAACTATTTTCACTGCTTTTATGTCCTCCAATATTTCACATTCTACCCTAGAGTGTGGATAGTCAGTATATATTAAGTGGATACATACAATATCTTTCTTTCATATCTTGACTTCATTCAGCATTAGATCCTCCATATCTGACCACTTTCTGTCAAATGCCAGGGTCTTGTTGTTTTTTATGGCTGAGTAGTATTCCATGGAGTATATATGTCACACTTTTTCAATCTGTTCATCTGTTTGTGGACATTTAGGTTGGTTCCATGTCTTGGCAATCATGAATAATGCTGCAATAAACATTGATGTGCAAGCACTTTTCCGACTGAGCATTCTCCTGTCCTTTGGGTAGATACCCAGATGTGGGATTGCTGGATCAAATGGTAGTTCTATTTGTAGATCTTTGAGGAACCTCCATATTGTTCTCCACAGCGGCTAAACCAGTTTACATTCCCACCAACAGTGCAGGAGAGTTCCCTTTTCACCACATCCCCACCAACACTTACCACATTTTATAGGTTATAGAGTCTAGATACAGTTTAAAGTACATATGTAGTTTAAATAAGTTTACTCTAAGCAGTCATAAGAGGTACTTAAAGCTATTATTAACATTCTATTTCATAGACAAGAAAAATCAAATAAGGAAGTTCTAATAATTTGCCCCAAATCACAGTTCAAAATGAAAAACAATAGAATTTCAGCTCAGGATATCTTTCTTTGGAGTCTGTCATTTCAAAAGATCTACTCCTCCTCACCAAAATTTACCCTTTTGACTTGACTGAAAAACACTAAAAATAAGCAAGCGTTGAGATTGTTATTTTCCAGGAATGGGACCAAAAGGTTTCTTTTCTTTACAATGTTAAGCAAGCGTTGAGATTGTTATTTTCCAGGAGTGGAAGCAAAAGGTTTCTTTTCTTTACAATGCAATCTTTCCAAAGCTGCCTTCTTTTTCTTTCTTTCTTTTTTATTTTTATTTTTTTTAGTAAAACTCCGTCCATACATTTCAAGATCAGCTTTCAAGTAGGTAGTGTAAAAGCAGCATGTGCTTAGGTTGCCTAAGTCCACTTCTTGTTAGGTGGCAAGATCTTCACTCCTGCTTATATGAAAGCCTGAGAAGGCAGACACAGGTGCAATGACTAAGATCAAATACATGAATGTACGGATGTTCTAGCTATCATCAATGGTGATCAGTCCTGGATCCATTAAAAGCATCTCTGTAGACTTTACGATCCCAAATTTCACTCCTTGTCTAATACTAAAGGGTTTTAGCCTATGCACAAGGTGTGTATATTTGGGTAAGAAAATCTGGATCAACTAAGAAATGGTCAACAATCCATATTTTAGGTGAAAGTCTAGGTTGAAAATGATCCTTAGTACTTAGAATTAGTGGGCTTCCTAATTGTAGCCATGGTAATACAGGGAATTGCCCATTCAGCCTTGGTAGGGCTTGGAAAATGACCCCTCACCCTGCTCTAGGTACAAAGCCTGTATGACATAGCAGCATGGAATGACGTTGCCTTATGCAGGAGCACACCAAATAAAAGAGAGGACAAGATAGATTACATGCCATTCCTCTTCTCACAGGAAAATAAAAGAATTAGGGGTCGGAAGAACAGATGTGTTACTCTAATGAAAGCTCCTCTATACAAAGATAGTAAAAGCAAGAGAGAAGCATAATTCACAATAAACTTGATTATGTCTGCTTGACATCTGGCCTTGCCTGATTCTCTAAGCTTTCTTTTGGAAAAGCAGATGTAGTCTAGATACAGTTGGAACAATTGTATAAGATACAACAATATTTGTGAATTAGGTCTTGTTTAATAGCTCTAGATGTTTTTAAAAAATTCTTTAAGATCTTCTACTCTTTTTGATTCCTACGTAACTTTCAATTTTGACTTCAGGAATCATGAGCAAAATCACCAAGCACTGAATTGTATAGTAAATACGCAGACTTCCTAATTTGAGCACTTATAATAGAATTTCTTCTATGATCTCTCAGGATTTAGGCTTCCTTATGGTCAACACTTCTCTCTCAATTAAATTCTCTCTCTGAAAATGGTCGAAAATAATCATGGTAGTCTTTTAAAATTTTTTTTTTGGAAATATTATTTTTTATTTATGTACTTAAGAGAGAGAGAGCACAAGCAAGCATGCCAGCAGGTCCAGGACTTGAACCACAGTTGGCCATGTGGGAGTCCAGTACTTTAACTGATTATTTTATGTTAATCTGAATTATTAAAAACGTGAATCATAAGAAATGAAATTAATTTTGAATTTTTAGTCATTAACCAGTGAAAGAAGAGAAAGGGGGTTTCCTTGATCTCATTTAAATTAGAATCTTCACTGCACTCAGTGTTTGCTTTCCCACAGGTAACACCAATTTAAGGAAATCTATAAAATCATGATCCCTTTCAATGCTGAGATCTAGAGTTTGGGGTTTTGTCAAACTTTTTGTGGCTTATTATTAAGGTCACTTGATAGTAGCTTATAGATTAAATCATGGGCTAGGTATCAAGACCAGACATATTTTGATGTAATAATCCGATTATAGTAAATCCTATTAATTCTTTAAAAAATATAAACCAATTGTAAATTGCTAGAGAACAAAGTATGTGTACCACTTTCCATTTTTTCTCTTTTTATAAATGATCACTAGAAAGGCTGTATGGATGAACAGTGGCTTTACTTTGTTGATGATATCTTAAATCTTTTGTAGAAAA
Organism: Tupaia belangeri chinensis; assembly: GCF_000334495.1. Taxonomy (NCBI): domain Eukaryota; kingdom Metazoa; phylum Chordata; class Mammalia; order Scandentia; family Tupaiidae; genus Tupaia; species Tupaia belangeri. The sequence goes on along the minus strand of NW_006206450.1, from coordinate 519,016 downwards.
TGTTTGTTGTCTGTATTACTTAAAAATGAAATGGGGCTGGCCTCATAGCCAGTCGATTAAGGTAGCTGGATTGGTTAAGGAAGCAGGATCCCACATGGCTGACTTCAGTTAGAATCCTGGCCCCCCATAAACACACTGGGCATTTGTGCCTGCACACTTCAAATCTCAACAGGTTGGGGAAATAGGGAAGAAAGAATTGCAATGTGGCCACACCCCCGACACGAGGGCTCTTTCTATTTTTCTTTGTCTCTCCATCTCTGGTGAACACATGCCTTCTGGCAATTACAAAGACATTTTCATAAGCATTGGTGTGTACTCATATTTACTGTGTGTGTCTATTAACTGTGTTTGTGTTTTATGTGGACTTGTTACACAGGCTTTATTTTCCTACTTAGACATACATATCTGTACCCATTTCAATCTGTATACTCCTTTCCACTTTTTTGAAACACAAAGAAGAATAACTTGATTAGAGAAGAATATAAACATTTCATTGAAAATTTCCATATTTAAAAACTTTGAACAACTCTTGAGTTGCTTATTAGATAATACATTTGGTGGTATAATTTATCATAAAAACACATTGAGAGTACATTTATTTTCCCACTACTAAATCTTGAGATTATCAGCTTGGGTCAGTGAACATCTCTCAGGGATTACTACATGTATACCTTTAAAATGATTCCTTGTCCCTAGATGAAAGTTCTCTCTGGTTCTATAAACATGCAGTGGATTTCATTTAAAAAGAACTATCGGGGACCAGTGGTTGGTGTAATGGTTATGTCGATGGACTCCCATGCAGTTGACCACGGTTTGAATACTAGACCCGGTGGCTTAAACTCACGCTGGGCACATGTGTGTGTGCGTACCCAGGATCCCTAGGGGAGAATGGAGGAGAGGGGATTGCAGTGTGGCCAATCCCCCTGCGGGGTGTGATTTCTCACTTTCTGTCTCTCTGTCTGTCTCTGTCTTTCTGGCAAGCACACGTGCCCTATATCAAAAACCTCTCAAAAAAAAAAAAAAAAAAGAGAACTATCACAGCT
>NW_006206450.1:503897-517934 GCF_000334495.1 Tupaia belangeri chinensis | reverse complement strand
CTTATTGAAGAATGAAGTTATTTGTTTTTGCAATTTATCTCAAATGGCTCTCTACTTTCTATATTTGTGGGAAAGTGCTTTTAGATTTTTGAGTAATTTTTATCATTAGATTACTTTTCAGTAGATGCTCCTGGCAAATCTAGATGATGCTATATTAACTTTGGCAGTTCTTTTTAAAACATACAGATCTCATGTTGGCCCTTCCTGGAATAACGCGTAGGTTTGTGCATACGGTGTTTCCCTCTCTGAGCTTTGAATAAACCAGAGAAGTTTTTGTCCAGTTGTCAAGCCTACGTTCTGTCCTTGCCCTCCAGCACCCATGGCATTTGAAACATCTCTTCCGTTGTTTTGTTTCCTAGAAACCTGAACTAAAATAAAGATGTAAAGTGTTCCTACATAATTCAGAAGGAATTAAATGAAAAGTAATGAGCTAGAAAACATGAGCAGATTGGATCTGTGATTCCTTGACCTGAATTTATGTTCAAGTCCACCAAACAAACTGCAGAGCAGAAAGCTTGACATGACCACAACATACAAAGCTTCATCCCTTGTTGGTTGCTTGCTTACTTAAAGGATTAAGGATGGTGGAGCTATGGAGATGTTCACATCTTTAGAATTATTCCTTTAGACTTAGACAAAATTTATTTTTTTGTTATTGTTTTCTTCCACTTTTCTTTTTTAAACTCTTCTATAACCAATTATATGATTTGTGCATGGTGGTTTTAGAACAATTTATGTATCATAAAGTCAATTTACTAGTAGGCTTGAAGATTATTTTAAAACTGAAATATGGAAACTAGAATAGAGTATAATAGACTGAAATGTAGTAGAAAAATGTGGAAATATATTACATATACAAAGAATAAGGAATGTTAGTTAAGCTTCCATTTTCATTATGTATTTATACAAATCCATGCATGAATTACTATGTTACAATGTATTTTTGTTATATCGTGTTTTAATGGTAAAATATATTTTCATATATGGAATAAAGTAAAAATTATTTAAAAGTTACTGATCTACTGCCTAACAAGACATCATTATATACTCAGCCAGTAGTCTCCATGTCTAGATCATCAAAACATTGATCTATATAATTTTCCCTTTATTATTTTTTAGAAGTTTTTACTATAGGGTGCGTGTACACGCCAGAAAGACAGAGAGAGACAGAGACAGAAAGCGAGAAATCACAGCGGGGGATGGCCATGCTGTATTCCCTTCTCCTCCATTCTCCTCTCGAGATTTTGGGCACACACACACATGCACCTGGTGTGAGCTTAAGCCACTGGGTCCAGGACTCGAACCACTGTAAACTACATGGGAGTCCAGTGACAAAGCCATTACACCAACTGCTGGTCCCTATAATATATTAATGATCTCAGGTTTATTAATCAATAATCAGAAATGCATCAAGTTTGATATCTATCAATCCATTTTCTTAGCTTCAACTCTATATGTAGCCTTAACTGGTTTTCATTTAAAGATTAACTATGGTACGTCTGTAAATATTGCTACCTGAGGCTCTCAAGATGTCTAAAGTGGGACCAGCAGTTAGCCTAATGGCTATGTCGCTGGACTCCCACATAGTCGACTGTGGTTCACATCCCAGACCCGGTAGCTTAAACTCATGCCGGTCACGTGTGCGTGCGTGCCCAGGATCCCGAGAGGAGAATGGAGGAGAAGGGATTTTGGCATGACCATCCCCCCTGGGGGGTGATTTCTCGCTTTCTGTCTCTCTGTCTCTGTCTGGTGAGTGCACACGCGCTATAGCAAAAACCTCTCAAAAAAAAAAAAAAGATGTCTAAAGTAAACCTCAAGTGTGGGTCAATGTTCTTTCAGTAATATGAATTGAAAATACCCTCCATGCTAGATGCTGGGGACATAACTGTAAGTAGGTCCTTGGCTTTACTGAATTTACATTCTAGTGAAGATAGGTAATAAGTAACAACATAGCCAATTTTCACTTTTTATATAAATAGTGATATAAGGAATAAAGGAGATATATAAATGTAAAGCAAGGTAGTATTCTAAAACTAACCTATCTAAAAATACTTGCCTATGGTTACTTGCCCAAGTTTTATTATTATTATTATTTTTGGATAGGCTAGTCTCAGAGCTTCTCTTAAGAAATGATATTAAGAAGGAAACAGACTATCAGAAGAGGCAAAGTTCAAGGTGGAAGTGTGTTTGGTGTGTTTGAGGGACAGTGAAAAACCCAAGGTTACTAAAATATGAATGAATGCAGAAAAAAACATAGAACTTAAAGCAAGATTTTTTCTAACTTGGTAAGAATTTTGGATATTGTTTGGCAAGTAATGGGAACATTTCAAGTAGGGCAGTGAGATGGTCTACATAGTTAAAAGATTTTGTGACTGTCTGGAAAACAGACAATGAGAAACAAGAATAAGAGCAGAGAGACTAGAATGGAGTCTACATACACTGTTCAAGAGAGCCGAAAATGTCTTAGACTAGAGTGAAGAGTTGTCACATAGAAGCTGCTGAAGCTGTCATAGAGAAATTATAGAAGTCCTGAAAAATGTTCAGGTCTGGTGTCTATTTTGCATGTGAAACTAAAACAGCTACCTGACTGGGGCTGCAAGAGAAGGAAGACGATATTTCCTAGATACTTTGCCCGATTAAGTGATGCTGCGATTTATTAAGGTGGGGAAGAATGTAGGTGAAGTAGGCTTGTTTTATTTTTAAATATTATGTGGTGAAGAAAAGGCATAGATAGAATCAAGAACTCTATTTTAAACTTGATACGTTGGAGATGTCTTTGTGCTTCCAAGTAGAAACAGAAATGTCAAGTGGACAGCTCCATACATACAGATGATTTAAAATGCGGGAGTCAGGATTATATGTATGTGATCATTTCCTCCTGAGTTTTGAACTATTCTGCATTATTCATCTAGAACTTCTAAAACTAGCCTTCATTTCTAGGCTCTTAACCTATAGCAAAGACACAAGTGGCTTTTTGATGAATTCTAGTATTAATTTCATATTAATTTGTTCATGCATCAAATATGCATTGAAATGATTTAAGATGTGAGACTCTAAGAGATACACTGAGAATGAGAGGAGAGGATGCTGCACTGAATTCTAGAATGGTTTGACATTTAAAGGTTTAGAAGTAGGGAAGACTTAGCACAGAAGACTAAAGAGAGCTCAGTTTTTAGCCAGATAACAAGAAAAGTGTAGAAAATATTTTAAGAAGTAGTAGTTAACTGTGTGAAGCAATAGAAGGCACTGCTGATTGTGACCAGGTCAGTTTCAGTGGGATGGTCCTGATGGGAGTCTGAGTGGGGCGCATTAAGGGAATAGTGGAAGGAGACCTGTGGGAAGCACTGAAGAGAGTACCCCCTCCTGTTTTTTTGGAGTATTACTATTAACACGAATGAAATCACTTTGGCAACATCTGTGGTAATAGTGTTGTATCAAAAGGGAAAAGATGATAATGTGTGAGTGAAAAAAAAAAATCATAAGAAAAGTCATGACATATTTTTCTATGCAACAATGCGTCATGACTTTTCTGACCACCCAATGTTTGTTTAGGTGTAAGGAGGTGAGACTAGAAATGATGGGTTTGGTTTAGAAAGGAGGAAGGAAGATTTATTCAAAATTATACCAAGGAAAACAAAGAAAAGTGAAGAGAGTGAAAATATATTTAAAAAGAAAAAAAGAAAGTGTACAATAAAAGGAGAGAATGAGTATGTTAGGTTTGTAAGGAAGAAGAAAGTTTGGGGACCAGCAGATGGCGTAATGATTATGTCGCTGGATCCCAAGTAGTCTACCGCAGTTCACTGCTGGAGCCAGCAGCTTGAAACTCATGCTGGGTGCATGTGCATGGATGCCCAAAATCCTGAGAGGAGAATGGAGGAGAAGGGTGCATTGTGGCCATTTCCCCTGGGGGGGTGATTTCTCACTTTCTCTCTTTATCTCTGGCGAGTGCACGCACCCTATGGTGAAAATCTCTCTTTAAAAAATATGAAAGTTTGAATATTTGAAGAGAAAATTGATCAGTTGTAATTATGGCTGGTTTTCTTGGACTGAATTTGGCTTCATTTCTAATGGGATGACCAGAGGAATTAAAGCTGAAGAAAAGTGCCTTATTGGAAATTCTTGTTGCTTACTAGGTGGATATTAGTAGTAGAAGGAAATAAGAGACTTTAGTTCAGCCTCCTCATTTTACTGGCAATAACAACATGAAAATAAACAGATTTTTCCCCCACAGCAGAGAAGATAATTTCATTTTAGAACTTATAAGTCATGCTTTTTCTTATGCAAGAGTCTATAAATCTTTGTGAATTATCATCGCTGACCACTAAACTTTATAGTTACTTTGGCTGTTTTTTATTTTTGCCCAAATCTTTTTTTTTTAATTTCAAGTTATCATGTCTTTAATAGTCAACTTTACAGTTAATATAATCATCTAAAAATTTTACAGAGTAAGATGTATACAGTAACTTCTATATACTGAAATAATTACAGTATATATACAATTTAGATAGTAATTATTCTAACCTGGCTTTATTGTAATAATATGGGAAGTTTTAAAACACGTGTCTAGGTTCTACTCATCCTGAAATAAAATGAAAGTCTCTGATGGTCTAACTCCAAGATATGTATTTGAAAGCTCCTCAGAAGATTTTATTGATTAGAACCCTTGAACCAGCTATTTATAGCTACACAGATAGAAGCAGACATAAGCAAACTTAGCTAACCACAATTTCCTTTACTTCAGATAATACCAAATAATAGGTAGACTTACGGCATTTAGCTGTTCACTGTAACACTCTGTAAGTCAGATAAGTTATTCAAGACAAAAATTTAAAAATCCTTAGTAAATCCTTGTACCTATAGAATAATTTATGAATTTCTTGCTATAAGGACTTCTGGGCTGGTTTTACGAGCATATCCTTTACAGCCTAGAGCCTTGGTGTTCTCTAGCCTCATGGTCAGAGGTCCAGGTCTCATTCGTTAATTACCTTTGGCTCAATGTAGCTGTTACTTCCCATTTGCCTATCATTTTCCATTTCATTCAACAGATGAAAGTATGTTCAAGGAGTAATATACTCAGGGAATTTCCTCTAAGTTCATAGTTAGAAAGTAATTGAGCCAGAATTTAAACTCAAATATATATGACCCCCAAAGTAAAGTACTTTTCATTACCTTAAACTACTCTGCCTAAATCATGCAATGTCCCTAATTTCTAATTTTTAGAAATGTAATGCTAATATTAAAGAGCTGTAACAGCTGTTTTAATATAAAGCGATTTTTAAAATGTTATTCTTCAGGATGAAGTTGAAGTCCTTTTAATTCTTCAACAACATTTTAGCATTTTTATGCAAAACCTATCACATATAGAAACCATTACATTTTCTCCTTTTCCAGTTTTTCTTTTTTAAAGAGAGAGACAATGAGAGGGAAAATGAGAAATCACCCCCTGGTGGTGGCCATATGGCAATCCCTTTTTTCTCCTCCTGAGATCTTGGGCATTCATACACACATGTGCGTCCAATGTGATTTTCAAGCTGCCCGGTCTGGGACTCTAACTGCAGTCAGCCATGCCGGAATCCAGTGATGTAACCACTAAACCATCTGGTGCCCCCCACACCCCCCACACACAATATTTTCTATAAACCCAAATCATTGTTTAGTTGAATGCCTAGACCATGAGAAAGTGCTATTTTTCAGTAAAGATCAGATATTAAATGTTAAATGTTTAGGCTTTAGGGTCCACATATAATTTCTATTACACATGCCTTTCTTCTTTTCATCTGCCTCTTCTCTTCCTTCTCTCATTCTTTTACAACCCTCTAAGTAAGCAAAGGCACAATTTTTTTTTTGAGAGTTTTTACTGTAGGGTGTGTATGCTTGCCAGAAAGACAGAGAGAGACAGAGAGACAGAAGGTGAGAAATCACCCCCCAGGAGGGATGGCCACACCCGAATCTCTTCTCCTCTGTTTTCCTCTCGGGATCTTGGGCACGCATGCACATATGCCTGGCATGAGTTTAAACCACTGGGTCCAGGAATCAAACCATGGTTGACTACATGGGAGTCCAGCGACATAGCCGTTACGTCAACTGCTGGTCCCTGCAAAGGCACTTCTTAGCTAAAGGACCATGTAAAACATTTGACCATGGGTGATAGTTTGCTAACCTATACTTTGGAACAATGCCCAATACATGGTAGATAATAAATACTACCTGAAATAGTAATCCTTTTTGCTTATTTCATGAAAGTCATTCTTCCTCATGTATGCACCTAAAAGGGACAGAATTTGTCACTATTAAAAAAACTGTCTACCTAGAAAAATCTTTGCTGGATATAGGATAAGATTTTATTCCACAAGTTAATACCATTTTTTAACAATTTAAACATAATCTTATTAACTTAACAGCATATATTGTATATTTTAAAATAAATCTTTAGTTTCTCTATCTTTTACACTTCCCAATTAGGTGTTTATAAGATTTATTTATTAACATTTGTTAAATTTACTAGGATTTGTGGAAATCTTTATTCTACAGTTCAAGTTCTGATCAATTTGTCTACCTTTTGACATTTTCTATTATCACAATTACTGAAATATTTTTAAGAGTATTTCTAAATTTACCCAAGCAAAATGGAGATAGATTCTCCTGGTACCTGAGTGCTTCTGTGCTTCTGATTATAATGAAAAGATCACTTTATTTCCTCTAAATATATTTACTTACACATTATGGATATTTGCATCAACATTACTTCCATTTTTCATAAACCTTATACATACTGTAATATATAACACAAACTCAAAGTTAAATATTTGACAAACAAGCATATTTTATGTGCATCAAAAGAAATAACTCTAAGTTCTTGATAGTCTCGTCTCTAAACTTCTAGTTTTCAATAGATTCTTCTTATTTTTTATGAGTCATTAAAAATGACTCATAATTAGACACTCGGGGGGGGGGAGGGTGTTGAGAGGTTGTTGCTATAGGTCACATGCACTCACCAGAGACACACAGACAGAAAGCAAAAAATCATCCCCTGGGAGGATGACCACACTGCAATCTCTTCTCCCCTATTCTCCTCTAGGGGTTTTGGGCACACGCGCACGTGCACACACACACACACACACACACACACACACCAGAGGCCCAGAGTGAGTTTCAAGCCACTGGATCTAGTACTCAAACTGTGGTGGGCCATATGGGAGTCCTGCCCCCTAACCACTATGCCACCTACTGGCTTCATAATTAGATACTTTTTAAACTTTCAGCTATTGGTCAAATATTATCTGACTCCTCCCTTTTGCTTCACAAATCTTTATTTCGTTTGTCATTGATTGATTGATTGATTGCCATTGGGTACATGCATTCACTGGAGAGAGGCAAAGAGAGAAAATAAAAAATCATCCTCCAGGGTGAATGGTCATGCCACAGTACCTACTCTTCCATTCTCCTCTGAGGATGTTGGGCATGCATTCATGTGAAACCAGCAGGATTTTTTCAAGCCAAACTGGACTGACACTTGAACTGTTGTTGGTCATGTGGGGATCCAGCACCTTAACCAATACACCACTTGCTGGCCCCTCCTTTCTCACATTTTAATATACTAGTTTTTAAATGTATTTTAGGTCTCTTAATAATTTTTAAGAAATTATTAGTTATTAAGGATTAAGAGATAAACAAGAAATACAGATATATACTCATTGCATGTACATTATAATTGGATAAGAAACACAAAAATAAGGGACCAGCAGTTGGCGTAATGGCTATGTTGCTGGACTCCCATGTAGTGGACCATGGTTCAAGTCCCGGACCCAGTGGCTTAAACTCATGCTGGACGCATATGCATGCGTGCCCAAGATCCCTAGAGGAGAACGGAGGGGATGGGATTGAGGCATGGCCATCCCCTATGGGGAGTGATTTCTCGCTTTCTGTCTCTCTGTCTCTGTCTTTCTGGCAAGTGCATGTGCCCTATAGCAAAAATCTCCCCCCCCCCAAAAAAAAAAAAAAGAAAAAAAAAAACCCCACAAAAATAAGAGTCTTAATGAAAAGAAGTTAGAATAATTAATCCATTAATTCATGCAACAGTTACTTATAGAGGTAGTCGATAATATGTGTCAGGTGTTTTTCTAAGTGTCACATTATCCAGTAGAGAATAGGATGAAAAGAGTTTTTTTGAGGAATTATACTCAAACAGTATGTAAAGAGGGACAGGATGAGTCTCAGTGTAAAGCAGAGATTAATCTTAGGTGAAATTAAAGCTGAATTCTGATGATATGTAACAGCAGTCATGGGAAATTGGGCAAGGAGGGGGTGCTCCTAAAAGAATAAAAGCTATGCAAAGGCACTGAGTACAATCACAAGCTTGCCAATTCATGAGAACTGTGGCTAATACAAAGCAAGATGAAGCTTATATGAGATGAACAGTAAAAGAAAGCAAGGTCATACAGGGCTTTGTAAGGCAGGGTCCGGAATGGATTTTACTTTGTCAGTCTACCTATTGGATGATCTAATCAGGCTATTGCTCTCTGTTTTATAATCTAAAATGATGGCTCTGGATGCTCTGGAAAGGATAGAAACAGTTGCTAGCTATGTGACTGTACACTGCAGTTTGTTCTTCTCTAAATGAGAATATTACTAGCACTTCATGAATTTTTAAAAGTGATTTCATAGGTATACAAATCTCCTGAACAGGGCAACACACGAGCTGATTACCTGTTAATTAAGTGTGAGGAGCCAAAAGACTTAGGAAGCTACTACCTCAGTGTAGACTAAAGACTATGGTATTTTGCATTAAAGTAGTGAAGTTGGAAAAGAAAGCAGTGACTTGAATTAGGGATTTGGGGTGAAGAATGAGGTATAGGTTGATGGGAGGTCAGTGCACAACACTTCGTATCAGGGAAGTGGTTGGTGGAATGCAAAGTCAAGGATACCCAGAGCGTTTTGTCTTTAACTCAAGCTACTGTGTATATTCTGGTACCATTTACAAGGTGTAGGACACCTGGGGAAGAACAGTTCTGGAAGGTGTGGGTGATGGAGGGTGAGCCCAAATCAAGAAGACCTAAGACTTTTCTGAGTATATTAATTTTCACTGGTATATTGGAGAACAATGTGTACATGTCAGATATGAAATTAATAACTAGAGTGGAGTTCTGAAAAATAGCTAAAAGAATAACTGGGAAAAAATCTTGGGATAAATACACAATTAAAGGCCAAATAGAGAAGGCAGAACTAGTGAGGGAGACTTTAAAGCAGGCAGCTGGTAAAATAAGGGAGAAACTATGTCCTGAAAGCCACATGAAGAAAACGCACTGAGAAGGCAAAGAGGCCCCAAAACAGAGAGAGGCCCAAAAACAGAGAAGGGACTCTTAAGTTTGGTAAAAGGAATCACTGATGACCTTTGCAAAAATGGTCTCAGAGAAAATATAGCAAGAGAAATTTGATGTTGAGTTGTAGAGTGAATATGAGTTGAGAAATTGGACATAGATATTGTAAGTAATACTTTTGTTCTGGTTAAAGGGGGAAGAAGACAGGCTTAAGTTACCAAATTTATCATATCTACCCTTCAGGCTAGTAATATTTCCTCTATTTTCTTTCATTATGATATGGTTAAAAGAAATATTTTTTATTACTTTACTAGTTTCTACTTTGTCATTTTTTTTTTACTTTTTATTTTTTTTGAGAAGTTTTTGCTATAGGGCACGTGTGCTCACCAGAAAGACAGAGACAGAGGGAAAGAAAGTGAGAAATCACCCCTGGGGGGATGGCCAAGCTGTGATCCCTCTTCATTCTCCTCTCAGGATCTTGGGCATGCACACACGCATGCACATGCACCCAGCATGAGTTTAAGCCACCAGGTCCAGGACTCGAACCATGGTTAACTATATGGGAGTCCAGCGACATAACTGTTACGCCAACTGCTGGTCCCACTATTTTCCACTTTGATAATTTGACATATATCCCTATTGGCCCATTTAAATTGTTCTCTTAAGGGCATAGAACGTATTTTCCAATAGCCCTTTTTCCCAAGCCCTTGACATGTCAGGAATATTTGGCATTATTAAAGATCTACCTTTCCTTACTTCCTCCCTCCCTCCTACTCTTCTCCCTCCATTTTTCTCTCCTTTTCATCCTTCCTTTCTTTTAAGACAGAGTCTGGTCATGTCACAATCCTCCTGCCTCAGCCTCCCAGCTGGGACCTAAGCATCTCACCCAGCCTAGTCTTTCTCTAGATAGAATCACATCATGTTGCCAAGGCCAGCCATAAGCTCATGGTCCTCTTTCCTCAACCTCCTGAGTCATTGTAATTATAGGTGTATGCCACTGTGTCTAACCTTAGGTTGGGCTGGGAACTGAACAAAGATAAGCCTGCCAAGTTATGAAAGGGCCCCAGTGTGGCATAAAGGAAAGTTGAGTAAAGGAAGAAGTCCTTCACGGTGCGCAACACTGCTTTTCCAGCAAGAATACCATGGGTATCAGCCAAGACAAAGACATTACTATATACATTATCATCAACAAATTGCTTTTTTTTTTGTTATATTAAACATACTGTTTCTTTTTTCTCAAGACTATAATTCTTGCTCTATACCTCTTGTCTTGGCCTAGTTCCTATGCTTCTCTTCTCTCCTAGAGAACGTTAACTCTTCAGCAAACCTCTTTTATATATTAACTCGCTTGTCAGTTGTTCTGTCTCCTTGTCTTATCTGAATCCCAGTTCTCTCGGAGGATACCAGTTCCTCTGTAGCACTTTCAAGTAAACTTTTTATTCCTTCTAACACTGTGTACCTCAGGGTCTAAGCTCAGTTTGTCAATGAGTTCCAGTTCTGGTGTCTACTTGGAGGCCCTCATCCTGTTTTTGGAACTTCTGTGGCTGTGAGGCTCACCATCTCCAGTACCTCGCACCTTGGATATTGCATAACTCATCCCCATTAAGGATGTTTCTTTCCGACATCACTTCTCTGAAGTGGTACTGCCTCACCAGTGATTCCTGTATCTTTTGGTCCTCACTTTACTTGTCCTCTTTTCAGAATTAGACACTGTTGACCATTTCTTCCTTCCTGAAATTCACTCCTTCAGGCCTATCAGTCACAAGGCTACTTCTCATGTATCATTCTAAGTCAACCTCATTTGACAAAAAAACCTCAGTCAAGTTACGTGGTTTCTTTTTTTAAAAAATGAATGATTTAATTTTATTGATTATTTTAAAATTGGTACAGGGCACATGTACTCACCAGAGAGCCACAACGAGACAGAAAAAGAGAGGGAACGTGAGAAAGCAAGTTACCAGGTCTGGGACTTGAACCGCAGTTGACCATGTGGTAGTCCAGTACCTTAACCACCACGCTACCTGCTAGTCTCAAGTTACATAGTTATTTAAAGTTCACAGAGTTAGTAAGATAAATAACAGAAATTTAAACCTATGACTGTTTCCAGGCACAGTATCTTAACCACTATATTTTATGGTCTCTCTGATTTTAAGGAAGTCCCAGTTTGGTATTAAGTAGTAAGAGACATTGGTCAACAGGGGATTAACATGATTCTGGGAAGTGTGAAATGGCAGCTAGATGTTGAAAGCAGCTAGCATATTAAAAGAAATGTTTCACTGACCTCCTCAACACTACCACCACTGATTTTTAGGTTAAGACCCATGCTTCTTTTCCCAAATTTTAGTCAGAGGTTTGAAATAATTACTTTTATCAAAGGAATTAAAAACAACAGTACAGAAACAACTTTCCAGTTATAAAGTTTAACTTATTTCACAATCACTTCTCTCGTGAATAAATGCCACATTTTCTTTGTTACTGCTGGAGGTCTTCATTGAGTCATGCAGCCTTACGCTTGACTCTCATCTCCCTCTCACAAAACACACACAACATTGCTTTCCTACTATATTGTTCTAGAAAATATAAACTTGGCTGTTAAAAAAAGAATTTCGTCATGAGTGAGACAGAGAGAAAGCATCCCCAACAAGATCTCAATATCACAACCTGCCAGCCCTCGGCCAGCCCCACATCATAAACAAGTATGTGCTTGGTATATCCAGGAAAGTCTGTAGACTTGAACTGGGAACCTTCCCATGAAGGTTCTGCCTTGCAGAACATCATGTTTCACTGCTGCACCACTGTCTGCTCCCCTGAACATGTTTTGTATGTACTCTGATTCACAAGTATTGGATAAATTAGTTTGCATGAAGGATTTCTGGCCACGTGGTCAGCTTTATAATGTGGATATATCAGTCATAAGTCCCTTTTAAATTGAATACCATAGCTGATATGGTTTGTCTTTTTAATTTTCAAATTATGGGATTTTTTTTCTTTTGCCACAAAGAATATTAATTAAGTCCATTAAAAACAGATATTTGGCCCTATGCTGAGTAGAAACTTACCTAATAGTAACTTACTTAGTGCCCTTGTGAATATAGCTTTCTAATAGACCACCAGGGAGTAGATTCAACTTTGAGATAATTTGGATTATTAGGTATTTAAAAAATAAAACCTCAGCTAGAATTGCACTTTTAATACAAACAACATTCCTTTATGTTGTCAGCTCCCTAAGGAGAGTTACTCTTTTTATTACTGGAAGTACATTTTCCATTTACACAATTGATGTTCAGAAAAAGAATTTTAGAGAATAATGATAATAGTGTCATAAAAGGGAAAGTTAATATCTATATCTATGTAAAAATGAGATGGGAGGTGTATGGTTTGAGGAGAATGAAAAGACTAGAGCTCTGTGATGCTTTTGAATGGAGTATATTTCATTATTCTGTTTTTTGTTTAGCCCAACTATGGTTTAGGAGGACTGAAAGAAGATAGGTGCACAGAGATATTTACCAGCCAGATAAGAGTTCATTCAAATCGGAGATTTATTCTTATTATTTTCATATCATTATTGTAGAAATTCAGTTAAGTGCAAGGTCTAGTGATGGAGACAACATGGGATGATAGGATATTTATCTTTTCTGTTGCTATTCTTATCTTTTTATATAAACAGATAAAACACAATTTCATATAAGAAGGAAATTGACTTTTTCCCAATTTAATTCTGTATCAAAAATATCTTCATCATAAAGCACATCCTGACCCATGCAATTTGACACCAGCTTGCAAATCCTTATCAACAGCAAGCTCCCTGTTTTTTTTGTTTTTTTTTTTATCCCTAGATCTATTACTAGCAAATACTTTTTCTCTCACTTAAACCTGGTTATAAACATATCTTGTTAGAGTGTTAATTTTCTTTTTCTTTATCTGTAAGATAATATTTTAAAAAGTACTACATAGGTCAACAGTGTTGTTTATTGTATCTGTGACTGATAACTGTATATTGTAATTTATATAAAAGATGAGTAATAATAACTCAGTGATTGATTTAGCAATAGTTTCTTAGAAGTATCATAGAAACCTATCTAACAGATTTTAATGACCTTAACTTCATTCATTAAAGTATTTCTTTTTAAACAAAAGTAATTACTTAACTTTATTTGTTTTAATTTGACCAAAGAGGGACATAGAAAGAGCTTAACTTTATTTGTTTTAATTTGACCAAAGAGTCACATAGAAAGAGTGGATTGGGGGTGAGGTAAGAAAGCAAGTCACCAGGTTCAGGATGGCCATGTGAGAGTCCAGCGCCTTTAACCACCAAGCCACTTGCCAGCCCACAAAAATATTTCTTTAAATAATCAAGAAAATGCAGAGTTTTATTATCTTCACTATGCTAGAACAAGTAAAACATTTTCCTTCCATGAGCATTTGGAGATACGAATTCAGATGTAAAATTATAGGCTGAATTTTTATGATCATTGAGAAAGTAGGCATTGAAATATGAAGAAATCTGTTGATTCCCAATAAATAGACCAATCATCTAAGCTTTAGCGTCAGTGATGACCAGGGAGAATGATAGAGGTAGAATCTTCCACTTTTGTTAAGAAACCTAGATGGTGAACCAGCAGTTAGCGTAATGGCTATGTTGCTGGACTCCCATGTAGTCGACCACGGTTCGCGTCCCAGACCCAGTGGCTTAAAACTCATGCCGGGTGCGTGTGCGTGC
>NW_006206450.1:484391-503784 GCF_000334495.1 Tupaia belangeri chinensis | reverse complement strand
ATTTGTGGAGAAAAAAAAAAAATAATAAAAAAAAAAAAAAAAAAAAAAAAAAAAAAAAACCAACCCCCCCCAAAAAAAAAAAAAAAAAAAAAAAAGTAGCCCAGGTGATTTTTTTTTTTTTAAGTTTTGTTTGTGGTAGAGAACACATGTGTACACTCAGGAGAAGGAGGATTCTAACAGAATTCTCAACAAAATCTTGTCATGTTGCAATCCCCACTCCCCACCCTTCACTGCCCGGCCTTGGCATCATGCATCAGAATCTTAGGCATGACTGCATGCATTAGGTGTATGCACTCCCCAAGTCAGGCTGATTTGGGGAACTGAATCCACATTTGGCCATGTAGCTTATAGCACTGAAGTGGGTTTGCTACTGACAGTACTTACAGGATAGACCCCAGATGTTTTTTCAAAGATAATGAATGTTAACAACAAAGAAATTTTTGCAATGATACACTCTTCTAGAATAAATGGTAATGTTTGACTCAGAGCAGGTTAATTCCTTTTTTTTTTTAATGAGAGGTTTTTGCTATAGAACACATGCACTCAGCAGAAAAACAGATACATGGAGACACAGAAAGCGAGAAATCACCCCATAGGGGAAATTGCCACACCTCAGTCGCTTCTCCTCCATTCTCCTCTCAGGATCTTGGGCATGCACGCACACATGCCCAGTGTGAGTTTAAGCCACTGGATCCAGGATCCAAATCGCAGTTGACTATGTGGAAGTCCAGTGACATAGCCATTACACCAATTGCTGGTCCCAAATTATTATTTAAATGCGTGTTATTTGTCAGTATTTCTGTGTGTAGCTTTCTGACCTTTTTTAGTTTACAGCTTACATGAATACTAACTGTCATTCATTTTTCAGGAGCCTTTTTTCCAGTTATCTTGATTGAACATCATATGTACATTGTATTTATACATAAAGACCTATATGAGTGTAGAGTGGAGAAGTGGTTTATTCTTAGACCAAGCAACCCTCAAAATTGCATCACAAGCTTTTTATAATAGTTTTCTACAATCTGCTTACAGAGTTTTTGTTTCAATAGATTTGAAACAGGGTCTGACTGGGACCAGCAGGTGGTAAGGTGCTGGACTCCCACATGGTTGATCATGGCTCAAGTCCCAGACCCAGTAGATTGAAACTCATGCCTGGCGTGTGTGTGCATGCCACAATCCTGGGAGGACAATGGATTGCAGTGTGGTCATCCCGTGGGTGTGTGTGTAATTTCTTGCTTTCTGTCTTTCTGTTTCTCTGGCAAGTGCATGCGCCCTATAGCAAAAATCTCTTTGGGGGAAAAAAAAAGAAACAGGACCTGATGTTTTTACCAAGTTTCTAAACAATGAGAATGATGCTGGCCCAGAGCCCACCCTTTGATAACCATTGGTCTATAGTAATAGCAGGGTCTCAAGCATTTGGATGCCTAAATTCAAATTTATTTCCATCACTTTATAATGGTTTACCTAGTTTACCTTCAGTAAGATTCTTTTAATTCTTTTAGTTCCTTTATCTACACACAGTGGGATACAACTATCTAGCTCATAGAACTATTCTAATGTAGTACCTTGAACAGAGTAAACCCTAAAAAAAACCAGTAAACAATTATAACTTTTTAGAAATCCTTTTTACTAAGAACCAACAATGAAAATATTGTGTGTGTATGTGTGTGTGTATACATACACACACTAACTGTGTCCTTAATGAGTCCCACTGAATGTGAGGCAGAGATAAAACCTAGACTTAAGCAAACATATATCAAGATAAGCTTGAATGTTTGCAGGAAAGATAAAAGGAATTAAAATCTTGTCCCATGAGGGATGGTTAGAGACATTCCTAGAGGAGGAAATCCACATTAGTGACACTGTAACTATGTCAGAATACATATACATGTATCATACATACAAAACAAATGTTCTAGTCTATGTATTCCAAACAACTTATACTTTAACATAAAGAATCGTATATCAATTATATTTTTACAAAAGGGTGAATTATTTTGTGTGTTGATAACTTCTTTGTTAGCTGTCATGTTTTTAAAAAACTGAGTGATTACTTACTGTAAAGTGAGAAGTGTAATGTTGTATCTCACAGAGAAGGCTAGGTTAGGCAATCTTAGGGACTCCCTGTATGTAAAATGCTAATTCATCAGTCCTAGGAGTTGCCCTTTATCTTCGACCCCACAGATCATGTTTCCAAGTGACATACTACATTTAAAGTATAGGAGATTATAATATGAAATTTGTTGATTTTATTCAGTAAAATCTGCCTATTTGGCCCCACAAGAAGTTGAATCTTGATTATGTCAGTCCTGCTGCCTAAACACCAGTCTGGGACTATTGTACTGAGTTGTGACAAATTGGACTGTCCATAATTTTCAATCATGCCTGATTCTACTATTGTTGTATGAGCCTGGAAGGCATTATCTTAGCCCAACCACCTGGCTCACCACAATGCAAAGCTGCTGTTACAGCAAAGACAACAAGAAGGCTTGCTCGTGAATAGGCTTTTTGAAACAGACAGTAAGGAGAGAAGCAAGAAGTAATGCTCATGGAGGTGACTATCCTGAGGGAATATTATCTCTCACTAAGCATTGCTATTAAAAGTAACTTTTTCCTCTGTGAAACATCTATCTATGAATGTTTGTGTAAAATTCAGTTTAGTTCATGCTTTCATCAATTCATGTACTCATGTTTTTCCATCCTAGAAATGAATGTATTTTAAATGACAAAATGTGGGTGATTCGTGTCATGGAAAGTAATAAACTACAGTGAAAGAAAAAAATATAAAAGAATCTTTAGCAAATACACACACTAGTATAAGAGAAAGGACGTGGAATCAAGTGGACCTGGTTTACAGTTAGTTCTTTCACTAGTGAATGAGCTTTAGCAAATTTCAGTAAGCTTTGGTTTCTTATCCACATGCTGGTGCACTGTTATGCCTTGAGCTTATGTTGTTTGTTTATGATGGGGAGAGATTTCCTTGACTAGGGAAGGATGTGTCCTTCTTGACAGGTAGCCTTTTACATCACACAAAATACAATGACAAATATATGAAGTAAAAGGTTAGAATGGCCTCTAGTCAGACAAGGCTTACTTTGCTAGAAACACAATTCTAAGGTAAGAACATGTCTTTAAAAAGGAATGACCAATTAGCAAGGAAAGGCCAGAAAAAACATACATGGACTTATTGTCTAGTATGCAGGCAGTGAAATACAATCAACTCAACGTGTCTACCAGCGTCAACGTAGGCAGTCATTAATGTTGACTGGATTTCACTCAGTGTACATTGCCATTTTAAAGGTATGACTTCTGTGGAGATAGCTTTGAATATTAAAAGTAATTTTTTGTTGCTTTAATTCCATGTTCAGCAAACACCAATCTGATGAAAATTCTTTTTTTCTGTGTAGGTCTAGTAATCCGAGAGATCTAATCCCTAGTATGGTGATATTTGCTATTGTCAATTGACACTTGTGGATTTGGTTAATGAAAGGAAACCTGAGAGACTAATCCCCTCACAGTGTGCTATTAAAAGATTTCTGAGCCTACAAGCATTAAAGCCAAACCTTGCATAAATTCACCAGCACGGATGCATTTTACCCTATGAAACCTTTTGGGAGAGAGTCTGCCAGCTTCTTTCTAAGGAAATGCCTCTGGACACCAGCTTTAATACACGCTGAAATGTTGAAACATCTTAATCTATCAGGTTGTGAATTGGAGGCAATGGAAATGAATTAACTATAACTTAACAGACAAGTCTTTACTAAACTTAAAATGCAGTTAAATATAGACTCTGAATATAAATTACCACCTTGTAAAGAGACCTGTACTCCCTGTTCATTGAAGTCTTATTCACAATAGCTAAGATAGGGAAACATCGTAAATGTCCATCTGTAGGCAAATGAATAGGAAAATGTGGGGCGGGTGTGCGTGGTAGAGTGTGTGTGTATACACAGTTAAATTTTATTTAGCATTAAACAAAGTGATCTTGCCACTTACCACAACATGGGTGAACTTGGAGGACATTATGCTAAGGGAAATAAGCCAGAGAAAACTATTGCATGATCTCACATGTATGTGTGTGTGGGCGGGGGGAAGGGAGGAACTGAAACACACATAAAGAGAGAATAAAACAGTGCCTACCATAGATGGTGGGGAAGGAGGAAGAAAATGGGTAGGTGAAGGTTAAAGAATGCAAAGTAGAAGATATGTAGGATGAATAACTCTAGAAAATTAATGTACAACATGAGGAATAAAGTTAATAAAATTGTATTATAGTAGGGATTTTTAAGTAGATTTTTAGACTGTCACAAAATAATTATGTGAGATAATATGTACGTTAATCTGCTTCACTATAGTAACTATTTTTCTATCTATATGTATTCCATAACATCATGTTATAAACCTCAAATGTACAGAGTGAAATCTATTTTTTAAAAAAGATAAAATAACTATTGTCTGTGTGTTGTATTTAGGACAGGTTATTGAATGAGTAATATAATGGGAGTTACAAAAAGAATCTAAAAATATACTTGTTGGGCCAACCTGGGGTATGGAGGCTGGACAGTGGATCCTACATGGCTGACTGTGCAGTAGGAGTCTCACATCCAGTGGCTTGAAAAAAAATGCTGTGTGTGAATGCACGCATGCCAAAATCCTGAAAGGAGGTAGAAATAGAGAAGGGATTTCTGCATGAGTACCCCCCATGGATGGTGCTTTTTCTCCCTCCTTCCCTCCATCTCTCTTTCTCTCTTCCTCTCCCCAGTGAGAACATGCATACTCTGACAAATTTAAATAAATAAATAAATAAATTTATTAATACTTGTTGAGTGGTGACCATGCATAGTATATGTCAGGCATGTTCAAAGAACCTTGCATGTATGACCTCGTAATCCTCTAAGCAACTCTTGGAAGTTGTCTTGGCCTCCCCTTAGATAACTAGGTTAAATACTGATGTTAAAATAGCTCTCACGCTTTTCATAGCTGATAAGCATTTACTTCTGTGAGTCTGGCAGAGATCCTGTGTTATGGACACTTAAGAATACTGTGATATGTTAGACAGTGTTGCAGAGGCTACAATTGGTCTTCCCAACATCTCTTAGACCACTCTTTCATGCTAAAGGACTATCTGCATTACTGAGAATACAAAATGCCCAGCTTCAAAAGAAATACTTGTCCCAGCCACTGGCACAGGTGGGAGGGGCACATGATGCCTGAGGCCATGTGCAAAGGTTTTGGGTTAGCATCCTGGATCCTCCTGCACATGTGTAATGTGTCCATGGGTACACCTATTATTCTGGCTGGCTGAAGGGGTGGAAGAAAGAACACGGTGTGAAAATCCTATCAAGGGTGCCATATCACTCTCATTCTCCTTTTACAGGAAACACTAAAGAAAAGAAAAAACCCTAAACCTTATCATCTCACTTTTTCTTTAGGTGTGACTAAATTCTCACCAATTAAAACAAAAGTTAAGTTGAAGTTCAAGAATGACACATTAGAAGTGGGATGCGGAGCCAGCCTTATAGACAGTTAAGGGAGTGGAATAACAAACAGAGTACATGGATGTGTGTGTGGGTACCCAAAATCCTGTAAGAAGGAGAAATGAAGGAAGGAGGGTTGTAGCATGACTGTAACCCATGGGGGGAGAGGTGATTTCTTTCTTCCTCCCTTACTCTTCTCTTGAAAGCATATGCACCCTCTGACAACTGAAATTTAAAAAGGGGGACTGGGTATTTAGTAAAATAATTGTATTGCTCTTCACTTTTTGGCCTTTTGGCTGCAATGCAAACATGAAGGCTGGAGCTCCAGCAGTTGTTTTGGCTCCTTGAGTGACCTTAACAATGGAAGCACAAGATAATATGGTTATTTAGATAAAGAGTTGGTCTCTGATGAAATGTAAGCTAAAGTATCAATCCTTCAGGTTTTGCATCTGGATGACATTTCACTTGACAGAATGTACCCTTCTGCATTTGAGTCAGTTATATTTTAGGTTTTCCATTACAGGCAGTCAAATACATTCCTAATGGGTAGTAGAAAAGGGAAAGGGAAGGGATATTTTTAACCATATTTCCATTAAAAATGAATACAAGGAAAGCAATGATAACCTTTTTCATATTCCTCTATTTAATGCATCTTTATCCCTTTCATGGTTATCCCTATATTAATGAAACTTAGGAGTTGGGTAGCTTTTCAGCATAATTTCATGAAGGTAGGATCAACCTTTTGTGGGAGTTAAGGAAAGTAACCAGAAAATATCCCCAAAGTGGAAAATTAGTGAAAACTGAAGAAGGCTCTATTAATAACTATGGGCATAAGCTAGATCTACCCTTGGGAAACCTAGATGTAAGATCATACCAGGTTTAATGATGAGACTAAGGGAAAAAGAGGAAACATGTTGCAATAGAGAAAAAGCTGTAGAGAAATGGAGAATGGCTGACTCCTCAGTACATCTAATTTCTATTCCACAGTGCCTCACAGTTTCAAGAATCATAAGTACTATGAAGATTAGATGCTGATAATAATACTCACTATGGTTGTTATTATTACAATGATGTTTCCAATTATGATCCATGACAGCTATTCTTATGAACACCAGGTTTCAGAGGGAGCTGATGGAAAAACAAACCCTAAAAGGAATTTCAGAATTCTGCCAACCCTTTGCTAAAACAATGCATCAGGGGCAGATAGGAATACATAAGTCTGCTAGTTATCAGTTCTTTTCCCAGAAAACCATATGGGGCCTAGGTAAGCTTTAAATAGACATGCAATTCTAGTTGATGTTCAGATCTTCCATTACTGCTAAAATTCTGAGTTTCAGGTTTTTATGGCTATAATGCTGGTTTTTCCACAGTGGTTTACAGTATGATATGCACAAGCAAAGAAATGAACACATGTGTATTTTTCTCTGTAGTTTCCTAAAGTAATGCTGAATAAAGACCACTGAAGTTGAAAATAAGATAAGATATATAATTAAGGATTCCTAGAGTATTAGATGAGTGTGGTGATATAGCAGTTTCTAGAAGATGAGCTTCCTACCGAGAGAGATAGGCCCAGTGGGCATGGGAGAAAGGAACAGCTTTGTTGATGGCAGTGACAACTAATGAAAAATCAAAAAACTCAAATGTAGCCACTGTGTGTCAAAGGAAAGAGAACTACAATATGAGAACCAAATAGGGAATAAAAATAACAAGAATAAAATGGTTCCTCTCTGGTGGTCAGCACAAACTCAAGATTAAAAAGTCAATAGTTTTGTTTGAGTATACCTTAACTGGTGATTCAGAGCAAGAAGAAAAGATAGACTTTTTATAGTCTTCTAAATGAATCTCTCTATTGTGAACTCAAAACAAAAGGCCAAAGAATAAAGAAAGGAGTAAGTCGTGTGTGCCTAACAACCACAGAATAACAGGTAGGCTGCAATGATGCAAAGTAATGCTGCTGAGAACAATAGTGTTTTCAGGATGAACAGCTGCCTAGAAACTCAATTTCCAATGAGAAAAAAAAAATTCTCTCTGAAAATCGTACACAGGAAGTCACAGCACAAAACATTTAGATGGTCTGTCATCCTGGGGAGATTAGCCGTGGATATCAAACCTACTCTAAACTTTTGATTTTGTTCTCTGTCACAATGTGCTTCTTAGTTTATTTTGTTTGGCTTTAAGTGAAACAAATATTCCGCTTATATCTAACATGTTGGTGGCAGGTGATTGAACCCTACCTGGTATATTTTGCTCTGAGAACTGTAAATTTTGAGTAGCACTTGGTAAAAGGGAAAAGCAGAAATGAAGTATACTAGCTTATATCTTGCTTTCCTACATTTTTATTCTTTAGATTTTTAAATTAAGATAAACATCATTTACAAATAAGAAAATATAGCTCTTACTGTCCCAAGATACTTATTGAAAAATGTCTTTTTAAAACATTGTGGAAGGTGAAACTAGTCATGTTATTTTTAACTGTCTCACTTATAAATTCAATTATTTTTTGTTTCTCACAATGAGTAAATCTATACCACACCAATTCCTCCCAATACTTTGTTGTTTTAAAATTTTTAATATATTTTTTTATTTTTGGTGTACTATTTGATATATACAAAGGAGAATGAGTAAAATATACATAGCAGAATGCAATTTGAAAACGAAGATGATAAAACCAGTCTCCTACCTAAGGGCCAGAATTATTGAACTTCCCCAAGTATTATTCATTACCTGGTTCCCTGAAAAGATAATCGCTGTCCTAGATTTTGTATTTTAATCTTGCACTATTTCTGAAAAGCACAATTTTGCATAGGTACACATTCCTACATAAAACATTATTAGGTTTGCTTGCTTTTTAATCTGAGTGGAAATTGAATCACTACTTAGTCTTCTGGAGGCTTTTTAATCTGAGTGGAAATTGAATCACTAGTCTTCTGAAAATTTCTTTGGTCTATATTACATGTCAAAGAGTCATCCATGCTGTATGCAGTTGAAGAGAATATATTTTCACTCCTGTAAAGTCCCATCACATGCACATATCATAAAGTATTTTTATGCAGAATATTTTTGTTCTTGCTTATTATGAACAATATTGCTGTGAACATTCTTGTGCAGATCTTCAATTTCACAGGTGAAGCCAGATTGTGTATTTCTTAGGGAATAAATCTTGCATTGGGAATTTGTTCTAATAGAACATATGAATATTCAACTGTCAGGCTAATTCTATATTGTTTTCTAGCGTGCTTATATCAATTTTTACCTTCACTAAATTTTTTAGGCATCCCAGTTGATTTATATCTCTTACAGAACTTGATGTTTTTAAAAATCTTAATTCTAGAATTTTAATATGTATAAAATCACATCTCAGTGTCTGTAATTTGCATTTTCTGATTACTAATGCAGTCGAGCAAATTCTATCATCATTGTCTTTGTGATTCCTCTTCAACATGTTCATGTCTGTTCATGTCTTTTGCAAATTTTACATTAGGTTGTTAGTTTTTAAATTTTGATTTTTTCCCCCTTCAAATGAAATGGCTTATAACTCACAAATTGAGCAGGGTGTCTCCCAAGCCACTCCAAAAATGGCTTGAGAAAGTCAGAAATGGAGACTGGCTGCGCTTCTCTGTTACTGAGGATGGAGGCTGGGATGGAGATGTCCTTGGACAGGCCTGTCTCTGTGGATGTGAACATCCCACGTTTTGGTGCCAGTGGAGGGAGCATTTACCTCTTCTTAGCAGCTGCTGACTAGTGGGGTAAGAGAAAGGGAAGTGGTGCAGTTGACAGTGGTCCTCAGTGAAACACCAAAAAGAGTCTTTACTACAAATTATGACGTAGGAATCCAAGTTCATTTTGTCCCTGTGATTAGTCAGCTTGGCGCCATTTGGGGAGTAGCCTTCCCTTCCCTTGGGGTCCCTTATACCACCCGTGTTCTATGAACTCTTCCAGAGAAGAGTGGGTGTGTTTCTTCAAACTTTTCTCCCAATTGGTCAGTTTATCCACAGTATTCACCATTCTAATTGTAAAGAATATCAATATTGAACTGGACAAGTTCCTTTTAAAGATTTTCCTTCTTCATCAATATCATGTTTACTATTGTATTAGTACTTACTCTTTCATACAAATTATAGGATCATTTTTAAAGTTATAAGCATGAAAAAAGTTTTTGCTTTTAAATTGTATCAGATCTATGAATAAGTTTTAGGATAATGGTCATATACAGTTTTGAGAAATTCTATGTAATTAAGGGGTATTAATTTTCACTTCTGCAAGGTAAGATCTACTGGTCTATTGTTCTTCTGTTGACAATACTATATTGTACATTTAAAAATTTGAGAGTAGATCTCATGTTAAGTGTCTTTAAAAAAAAAATGGAAGTTTTTGTGCCAGCAGGTGGTGTTATGGTTAAGGTGCTGAACTGCCACATGGCTGTGGTTCAAGTCCTGTACCCAGTGGCTTGAAAATCACACCAACATTGCATGAGGAGAATGGAGGAGAGTGTGGCATGGCTATCTCCCATTGGGGGTTGATTTCTCACTTTCCTTCTCTATGGCTCTGGTGAGCACATGCACTCTATGGCAAAAACCTGAGGGAAAAAAAATCTAAGTTTTAAGAGATGATACTCTGTCCATTAATATAGCATAGTTGTCTATTTGTATAGATTTTGTTTAAGGTCTTTAAATAAACTGTACAACATTTTTGTGAACAAAGTTTAATTGACTTGTACCTGGATATCTTAGTGTTTCTGCTGCTACTAAAAAGTAACTTTTTAAAAAAAAAATTCATTTGGGCTACTTGCTACTATGTTTAAAATTTTATTTTTATATCTTTGCCTTAAGGAATTATGATAAATTGTATATTAACAATTCATCAATATCACCCTATCCTTTTCATGCTCATTTCTGTTTAATAGACTCTGGAATCCTTGCCAAAGCACATACTCATTTCATTTGGGAGAATGTAAGACAACAGAAACCTTATTGCTCCCTGGTAACAGCGACCTGGTGGGCTTTTCCAGATGTCATATTTTCTTTAAATTCTATGTTTACTGTTGTAAATTATTTATAATATTATCATAGTAATGAAGCGCTGATAATCATGGGTGCTTTCCCTTGACTTTCTGTTATTACTACAAGTTCTAGATTCTTTCAATTCTCATAGCAAAATGTGAGAGTTCAGGATGATCTTTTAAAACCTGTCCTTTAAAGCATTTAATTTTAAGAGAAAATTTTTGGTATAGGGCTTGTGTGCTCACCAGAGAAAAAGAGAGAGAGATTTTGGAAATACATGTGTACATGCCCAGTGTGAATTTTAAGCCACCAGGTTTGGGACTCCAACCATGGTCAACTCTGTGGGAGCCCAGCGATGTAACCATTACACCATCTGGTGGCCC
Source organism: Tupaia belangeri chinensis (assembly GCF_000334495.1). Classification (NCBI taxonomy): domain Eukaryota; kingdom Metazoa; phylum Chordata; class Mammalia; order Scandentia; family Tupaiidae; genus Tupaia; species Tupaia belangeri. The sequence goes on along the minus strand of NW_006206450.1, from coordinate 492,924 downwards.
CTCAAAAATATTTTTAAATCAGTTATTTTTGTAATAAAGTAACTCTTGCTTAAAATATGTAGAGATTTTTCTGAATCTTTGCCAAACAAAATTTGTCAAAGTCTAAATTATTATACTGCCTTCTTATTTATTTTTTGATTATTTAATTTTATTTGTGGTTATTTTTAAAATTTGTCCAGAGAGTGACAGAGGAAGAAAAAAGGAAAGTGAGAAAACAAGCCACCAAGCAAGCAAGTCTGTGACTCAAACCTCAGTCAGGATCTTGGACATGCAAGCACACGTGCCCAGCGTGAGGTTAAGCCACCAAGTCGGGGACTTAAACCATGGTGGACTGCATGGGAGTCCAGCGACAGCTATTTTGCTAACTGCTGGTCCCAAGTTTCTTACTTCTTGACATCCAGTAATTTATAATATTCTCATATCTTTTAAATTTCTGCAATAGCTTTATTTTTTTCTCCATTTTTATGTCCAATATATATTTGTGACTCCTCTTTCTTTCTTTTTGGTTTTTATGTATTAAACTTCTAAAATTTATTTTCATTTTTTGTTTTTTAATGTCTATTTTCTATTTTAATAATGTCTGTCTAAACTTTCTATTTGTCTTTCTATTTTCTCCCTTTTTAAAAAAAATTGTTTATTTCATTGCACTCTAAACTCATACTTCCTTTTTTCTAATATTTTAGTTCTTAAATTTTGTGTTTCAAGTTGCTTGTTTTTCAAACTACAGGTCACCCATGTGGGATCCACCTGCTTTAACTACCAGGCCATTGAGCTAGCCCTGTGTTCTTATATTTTTAAATCCCATATGTTAAGTGTAATATAGTTACATATGGAGAATATTTATTTTGATTTTTAAACATGTTATAATATTTATTCACTCTTGGTTCATCTTAGATTCTTCTTCTTTCTCTCTTGAGATACATACTTTAGAAGTCTCTTCAAAGTCTATTGTCAACTATCCCTTTTTTCCTATTTATTTTTAAATCTCAAAGTCTTTTACAATCATTTATAAAAAAGATACTTTTGTTTCAGATTATTAGTTAATTTTTTCTTAAGGTTTATTTAATTTATTAACGAGAGAGAGCACGTATGTATAAATGAAAGTTAAAGGCATCCTTGATGGGTCTTGTTATGCCTGATTCCCTTTCTCTAGTTCATCAGGATCCTGGGCATGTATGCACACCTATGCCAGGCATGTTTTCAAGTTGATCCAAGGATAGTAAACCAAGGTTGGCCTGTGCAGCAAAACAGCACTGCAGTTCACTTTGCTACTGACTACACCACTAGACTGGACCAAGTCATTCTTTTTAGCTATTGGGTTGTTGGGAATGTATTGATGCAATTTTGCATAGAAAAACAGAAAAAATATTTCATGACTTTCCCAACAACCTAATAGTATATCCTTCCTTGGGTTTGCATAATGGTCTCCTTTTCCAACCCAAGAAAACGGTTTTTTTTTAAACTGTTACAGAACATAGGCTGTTCTGTTTGAGTTCTTCAAAGGATTGGGGTATTCCTCTCAAAAGAAAATGGGGGTTCCTACCAAAGGGAGAGGGAAAAGAGGCAGGCATATTTGTCTCATTCATCTCTGCTTCTTCACCATAACCTAGCATTGTCCCTGGCACAAAAAACTCCTCAATAAATGTTGGATGAAAGAATTTATTTGTCCCCACTTAATATATACCTAATTTCCACACTCTATGACCAAAATGGAACTAAAGGATATAGAAACACAGTAAATGGTTGTGAACACCAGATATACTGTGGGAAGAGTGCGGGTAAAGGAATAGAGTCTGAGGAAGGACATTAAGGAAAAAAATGGAGAGGCAAAGCATTTATGGGACAAAGAAGTGGGGTATTATAAGTTGAAGATAATTTTATTATCAACTGGACTGGGGAGAAATATAAACATGTTAGAATATTTACTTTGCAAACTAAATGACGTGATTGTATAAAAGAACTTGAAATAAAATAAGATAAAATAAAAAATGTCACAGAAGACCTCAAAAAAAAAAAAAAAGAAAAAGAATTAAGGTAGATGGCTCAGCAGTTAGGACTGTCAGTGTCTTCAAACTTGTCATTGTTTTCCTTTGGCTCCCACTTACATTTGACAAATAAAACTGTACATACTTTTAAATAGTTTTTTTTTTTTCCCCCCCCAGGAAGGTAATTCTCCCATTTCAACCTAGTATCTCAGTAAACTGGATAATCTCATCCCACTCAGAAATATGCCATATTCTATTGGGTTGCACACTGGGGGAGAGTGCTTCCAGTCCCATGTCTTTACAGGAATCTTCCAGTTATTACCATAGTTGACTTCGATATAGTCCATGGACCTTCATGTCTGCAAAGTCAGTCTAGCATAGTGTAAACTTGGGAAACAGGTATTTAAATTTTTTCCCTGTTTTGGCCTGAGTGCCTCCATTCTACATTTGGTCAAGTCTCTTCATAGAAGAAAAAAATATCAAATTTTACATCATCTTTTTCCTGGAAGGATAGTTCCAAACTGTCTTCTATCTTTCCAAAGTAAGCAACTTTTATGTAATATACCTTTTTTTCCCAATTCCCTGGATGCCTATGAGAAATAAGTTTGTATCTACTTTTGATTAGATTCAGGAGTATTACAGGCTTGGAGAAAATTGAGTCTCCTCTGTGAGTATGTGTTAATGTGGGAATTCAGGGATATGGGGTTCAGTTCCTCCAGCTTGTCACTGGCTGGAGGACAACCACTGATCACAGGGTTTCTTGCATCCCTTTCAGTCCTTGAATGTATGGATCACAGCTCTGATTTCAGCCTTTCATTTGCTTATTTGATACACTTATTTACTTTTTCATTCTTGGCTTTTTTTCCTGCCTAGCCAATTTTCTCTTTCATTCCAACATGACATCAAAACTATTAACATTATTATTTTTTAATATCTGATCTAGTTGTTTGATATTATAGAGTATCTCAGTGTATCTTTACCTTCATATTGCTAGAAACAGATATCTTCCTCTATCACATATTTCTGTGGTAAATAAGCAGATATTGATTAAACTACTGTCTGTTCTATTGTATTGTGTATATTTTAGAAAATTAGATATAAACATATTTCTTGAGGAAAGAGCATATAGGAGAAGTCGTAAGTATATATTATCCCAGTTAGTCTATCTTTTTTTCACCAGGCAAAATCCTTCTATAATACATACCACTGAACTTATTATTGTTATAGTTCAACAGGTCAGCAAATTGTATCCTGCAGGTCGAAGCCAGACATTTCCGTCTTTCTAGGTGAATAAAGTATTATTAAAACACAATCACACCTTTTATTTATGTATTGTCTGTGCTCTACAATTATGGACCTAAGTATTATGCTTGCAATAGAAACCATATGATCCACAAGCCTAAATCATGTACTATTTGACCCTTTATAGAAAAGTCTTTACCAATCATGACAGTTCTATGGGACTGAAAACAAATTTGCATTTGCCAAATTATATATACCTAATAATCACTTTATCTTTGGATCAATTAAGATGCTTTCAGGTGCCAGTAGCAGAAATCCAATTTGTGACATTTCCAGACTTAAGAAACTGGTCAATTCAGTTTAACATTACTGAAGACACCTAGTCTCTTCCTTTACTTTCTGAATCATTCTCTGGCCCACTTTTCTCTGGTAGCAAGATGCCTGCCAGATGACCATGAAGACACACTAGATGGAGATCATTTCCCAGTGTTTTGTTCATCAGCAAGGAAAATCTTTCTCTGAATCCCCTGCACACTTCCTAAAGTCCAGAATAATGTAATGTATTCATGGCTAATCCAGCCACTATGTGAGGAGAGCAATGTTGCCATTATTAATGTAGAAGTCAGAGTTCTGCTGTAGGAATGGTGTGAAACAAACATTCCTAATATTTCAATGACTTGCACAGTGTAGTGTTTCACTTTCACAGGTCGTCAGGTCAGTTTATGTAGTTTTTCCTTTAAAATGCATGTCAGGATAAGGTCTTTCCATTCTTTCATTCTGGAGCTAATGGCTAACTGGGGTATGTTTTCTAATGGGGACAGGTGGTATCTCTAAAAGACCAAACAAGGACATTTTTTCGAAGAGGTTTTTGCTATAGGGTGCGTGCGCTCACCAGCCAGACAGGGACAGACAGAGAGACAGAAAGTGAGAAATCACCCCCCAGGGGGAATGGCCACACCACAATCCCGTCTCCTCCTATCTCCTCTCGGGATCTTGGGCACACACGCACACGCGCCCGGGACTCGAACCGCGATCGGCTACGTGGGAGTCCAGTGACATAGCCATTACACTAACTGATGGCCCCTCTTTTACCAATTCTGATATTGAAGTTTGTGTGACTTATCCGGGCCAATGGAGAAGAGAAGATATAATGTATTCCAGGTCCTACGAGGGGCCTTAAATGTCCTTGTTTGGGGACCAGCAGTTAGCATAATGGCTATGTCACTGGACTCTCATGTAGTCGACTGCGGTTCGAGTCCCAGACCCGGTGGCTTAAACTCACGCTGGGCGAGTGTGTGTGCGTGCCCAAGATCCCGAGAGGAGAATGGAGGAGAAGGGATTGCAGCGTGGCCATCCCCTCTGGAGGGTGATTTCTCACTTTCTGTCTCTCTGTCTCTGTCTTTCTGGCAAGTGCACATGCTCAATAAGAAAAAACCACTCCAAAAAAAGAAAAACAAAAGAATTGGTAAAAGAGATCTCCTTCTCAAGAGAGAAATGTCACAAAGTCATGTAATAAAGTGTATGACTGTATAATTCTATTTAAGGAGAGATAAAGAATTAAAGCAGTCATACAAACTTTACAATGAGCTCAAATGACTGTTTAACTCTTGGGTGGATAATCAAATTTCTAGATATGAACACAAAATGAGAGTTTTGTTTATTAAGAAACAAAAAATGAGTGTTGCTTTTTTTTTTTTTATTTTTTGGAGAGGTTTTTGCTATAGGGTGCATGCACTCACCAGAAAGAGAGGGACAGAGAGACAGAAAGCGAGAAATCACCCCCCAAGGGGGGATGGCCACGCTGCAATCCCTATGGCCACACCGCAATCTCTTCGCCTCCACTCTCCTCTCGGGATCTTGGGCACGCATGCACAGGCGCCCGACGTGAGTTTTTAGCCACCGGGTCCAGGACTCAAACCATGGTAGACTATGTGGGAGTCCAGCAACATAGCCATTACGCTAACCGCTGGTCCCAGTGTTGCTTTATCTTTCTAACTGTAACATTCAACCTGTTATTGAAATATTGCCAGCAAGTTGAAAAATTCAAGGGATGGCGGTCATAGTATTAGAGATAAAAATGACCTTAGAATAAGAAAATAAATACAAAATATTCAATTATTTTTGCACTAAATTGATATTGATAACTGAACTCTTAAATAAGTTATGCTACACTTTTTCCATAAAAAAAGAAGTTTGCCTCATTGGTTTAATCTGTCAATTCTTGTCATTTTAAAATAGTAACTTAAAGGAGCTAACAGGTGGCATGCGGTTAAGAATGCTGGACTCCCACATGGCTGACTGCGGTTAGAGTCCCAGACCTGGAAGCTTGCTTTCTCACTTTCTCTCTCTCTCACTCTGCCCCTCTCTGCTCAAATTAAAAAATAAAGTTAAATAAAATAATTTAAAAAAATAGTAACTTAAATACTTGCCATTCAACATAATCGAGAGACTCCTCTATCCTCATATTGTCATTTTTAAAGGTAAAAGCTGCTCCAATGTTTTTTCTTTATTTATATCAATGCTTAAAATAGCAGTTTATTCCTACTTTTTTATAAACTTCAATTTTTATCACTGATATGAAAATTGAGTTGTTTTGTATCAGTTACTTCTATTATTAACTGTTTTCCTGATTTGGTCCTATGTCAAAAACATATTTTTGTTTTATAACACAGACCAGAGTGGCTATATTTATTAACCTCACTCATTAGAAGTTGATTTTATTCATTACATGCATTTCGTCACTTTTAAAGTGTCAGCTAAAATTAATATTTTTTAAAAAGCCATTTCCATAATCATGCAGATAAGGCATTTTGTTGGTTGCATTTTGTTAACGAGTACACTGGTCAGGTAGGCCTCTGTCCTACTTACCAGTAGGCCACTGGGCACAAGCACAGGCTGGAAGACCAGCCATGCACATAGCGAGCTACAGACTAGTGAAGCACGTAGTGGTACTGGAGACGCCAGGGTGGGACATAAGGAAAATGGCTTTCTGAGACAGGTCATGAGGCTCCCGGGAGTGATGAGAAGCTAGGAAATGGCACTACAGGACAGCATACGGAAAAGTATCAGAGAAAGGCAGATGGGTGGGATGCCCAAAATCAAGGAGAAATCCATAAAGGAATTAGTGCAAAGGAATAGGTAGATAGAGTCCTTGAGAAATAATAATAAGTAAACTGTACCTGTAGGGGCTGAAGCAATGTTAGAAATGACAGTGTTGAATGTCAGGTAAGTCCTTCAGAAGCTGATTAGTAGAGCACACCTACTGTATGGGTCGAGTGACAGTAAACTTTCAGACCTAAGAAATGCCAGCTGAGGCATTCTGCCTGAGGGTTACAGTGCCATTTTTGAAGCTTGGGAAAGGGACTGTTGTTTTTTTTCTTTTCATCAATGTGTTCTTCCTCTCCCTGTGGATGTGAATTCATTGTTCAAATAATGTTGAGAAAACATAATATATAGATAATGGTATGCACTTGATGTTGACTAAGAGTTTTTGAAGATAAGTACACCAAAACACTGTTTAGCTATTGTTAATACAATTTCTGTCCTACCTATCAAGTTTTCCATTGACATTTCAGAGCATCTCTGTTCTCCAAGATCCTTTGGCTGTTACAGTATTTCATGCACAGCAACACTGTTGGTTGGAATAGACATGCTCAGAAGTTATGAGTTTAAGTCCCCAGGGGGCCAGTAAATGGTGCGATGGTGTGTTGCTGGACTCCCATGTAGTCAATCGTGGTTCAAGTCCCAGATTTGGTGGCTTAAAAAACTAACACTGGGCTTGTGTGTGTGTGTGTGTGCATGTGTGCCCAGAATTCTGAGGGGAGTGTAAAGGAGAAGGGATTGCAGCATGGCCATGCCCCCTGGGGTGTGACTTCTCACTTTCTGTCTCTCCGTGAGCACGTAAACCCTATAGCAAAAATCTCTCTTAAAACAACAACAACAAAATAAGAATGTTCTCAGATTACAAAACCCAAAACCAACAAACAGACAACATGGGGGAGAAAAGACACTAGATCACTGTTTTGCTCACTACCATGTCATATGAGAATTACCATATGGATTAGATTATTACTGTTCATCAAGGTGTCTTAGCCTGCTAGGGCTGCTGTAACAAAATACCACAAACTGGATGGCCTAAGCAACAGAAATTTATGTCTCACAATTCTGGAAGCTAGAAATTAAAAATCAGTATGTTAGAATTTGTACCTTCTGGAAGATTTCAGGAAGAATCTTTTCTGTGCCTTTTGCATAGTTTCTGGATAGTTGGTAGTAATCACTCTTGGAAGTTCCTTGGCTGGTAGATACACCATCCTTCTATCTCTGCCCTCATCTTTGCATGGTGTTTTCCACATGTGTATACTTTTTTTTAAATTTCAGTTTCTTTTATACATTTAATCACATTATTTAGCTAACAAAGTGAATATTTCAACATGTGAACATTTCTCCCTAGTCCAGTTGATAAAACTATAAAATTATCCTCAACAGATAATACCACATTTCTTTGTCCCATTAATGCTTTATGTCTCTATTTTTCTTCTAAAATGTCCTTCCTCAGACTCTTTCACACACACTATATCTGGTATTTACATCCATTTATTGTGTTTCTATATCCTTGAGTCAATTAGTTTCGGTCATAGATTGTGGACACTCAGCATGTATTGAGTGGGGACATACAATGTCTCTCCTTAACAGCCTGGCTTGCTTCACTCAGCAGCAAATCTTCCATATTCTCCCACTTTCTGTCAACTTTATATCAAATGCCATGGTCTTCATTTTTATGGCTGAATCATATTCCATAGAGTATATGTGCCATGGTTTTTCAATCCATTCATCTATTTGTGGGCATTTGGATTTGTTCCATGTCTTAGCAATTGTGCATAGTGCCACAACAAACAATCAATATGCAAGCACTTTTCCGATGAAGAATTCTTCTTTCCTTTGGGTAGATACCAAGGAGTGGGATTGCTGGATCATATGGTAGTTCTATTTGTAGATTTTTGAGGAATTTCCAAATTGTTCTCCACAGTGGCTGGACCAATTTACATTCCCACCAACAGTGTAAGAGAGTTCGCTTTTCACCACACCCAGCCAGCATTTACATTTTTTGTTTTTTTAATCTTAGTCATTCTGACTGGGGTTAGGTGGTATCTCATTGTTGTTTTGATCTGCATTTCCCTTACAATGAGGGATGTTGAGCATTTTTTCATATGCCTTTTGGCTATTCCTATGTCATCCTTAGTGTTTTTTTCAACTCATTCTCCCATCTTGTAATAGGGTTGATCTTTTTTTTTTTTTTTTGACACCTT
>NW_006206450.1:455073-484205 GCF_000334495.1 Tupaia belangeri chinensis | reverse complement strand
TTCTCCTCCCAGGATCTTGGGCACACACACACACACACACACACACACACACACACGCCCGGTGTGAGTTTTAAGCCGAGTCCAGGATGCGAACCACAGTTGACTATGTGGGAGTCCAGCGATATAGCCATTACGCTAACTGCTGGTCCCTACAAATTGTCCTTTTTAACAAGGATAGCAAGCATATTGTATTATAGCCTAACCTGATGACTTCATTCTAACTTGATTATGCCTGTAAAGGCACTATTTTAAAATATATTACATTTTGAGACACTGGGAATTAGGACTTTAACATGTCTTTATGAGGGACACGATTCAACCTATAGTGGATGCAAAAGGCCAAGAAATAAGCCAAGTACAATATTTTGCATATCTTTTAGTGATGACCTTTATTGTTCACATTGTAAGAGTGGGAAAATTGAGGTCGAGAAGAGAAAAATTGGGACCAGGTGGTGGCACTGTGGTCATGTAGTAAATCTTTGTGGAAAAGATTCTGGGTTTATGTCCAGAGTCCTCCCTGAGCACACTTGACCTGTGACCTGATCCAGGTGAGATTGCAGTGAGAAGAACCTGTTGAACGTTTCCTATTGCTCTCTCTCTCCGCCTCTCTCATTCTCTTTCTCTATCACTTTCTCATAGAAGAAATGAACTTAAAAAAAAATAGAAAAATCATTTGCCCAAGAAGAATCTTTAGAATGGTAGTAGATGGGGGATCAGCAGATGGTATAATGGTTATGTCTCTGGACATCCATGTAGCTGACTGTGGTTGGAGTCCTGGGCTCAGCAGCTTAAAACTCATTTCTGGCGCATCTGTGTGTATGCCCAAAATCCTGAGAAATGACTGGAGGAGAAGAGATTGCAGTGTGGCTAACCCCCTGGGGAGAAATTTCTTGCTTTCTGTCTCTCTGGTGAGTCCATGTGCCCTATAGGAAAAAAAAAATCTCTCTCTCTTAAAGGAAAAAAAAAGGAATGGTAGTAATGGTAGTAGGTAGGCATCAGCTAGAAGCAGATCTCTCTTGATCGCCAATACAATGCTTTTGAGGCTTCTCTGTCAGTGCCACTAAAAATTATTTACCCTAGTTAGTACTTGAGAATTTTGGGGTGACATAGTTCCTTTGAGTCTGTGAAGGAAGTTCTGGACCCTCTCCTCAAACCATGGCTATGAAGAGAAAGAAGCCCAGTGTTACACACATTTTAAGGACATTTTTGAAACTTCTCTCAAATAATCCTTTCTCCAAATGTTTTTTTTTTTTTTGTCAAATAATCTTCAGCATGTTTTGACTCTTAAAACTGTTTACAATGGTATAAAATTGACTTAAATAGCAAGGAGACCAGTTTACCCTTAGGCTAGGAAAAAAGATCAATTCACAGAGTGGAAATTGACCCCCTCATGGATTTATCACCTCACATAAGTTGTAGAGCAGAAATAAGGAACGGTCTGCCATAGGAAACAATGAGAGTCTGTTATTTGATGCAAAGTGGATGATCATAGAAGATTAGTGCTAGGCGAAGTAAGCAGACCATGAAAGACAAGCATTGTGTGTCACCGCTTAATATATACCGAATATCTGCATTCAGTGACAGAAATTGATAGACCTAAAGATACAACAGTAGGGAAGAAGAGTGTGGATACCATAAGGGTCAGAGGTGAATAATGGGGTGGGTGAGAAGGGCTTAGGAAGGTAATACTTGACAGCATAAGAATGTAAAGTTCTGTGATGGAAAAGATTTATATGTTAATATCCTTGATTTGATGGTAACATAATGCATATTTTTGAAAAAATACTGTGTTATATGGAGATGTATAACAATTTTTAAAAAATTTGAAAAAAACATAAGGGAGGTCTGAATGCTACAACATGATTCTAGTCATTTACCAATTCCTTCAACTTTCAGTTTAAAAGTTGGGAACACAGGGGCCCAGGAAATGGCACAGTGGAGATATAGCTGGATACATATGGCATGGATCCTGGACTCTCATCCCTAGCAGGACCTCCCTGAATATGCTGGGAATGCACACATGTGTTCATGATAGGGACCCGCTGACAGTTGGGGTGGATTGTGGCATGGGGAGCCTTTGGCAGACGATACCTGTTTCTTTACTTTCTTTTTCTCATAGGAAAAATAAATAAATCCTTTTAAAAAAGAGCTCAGATGGCAAGCTAGTGTATGGTTTTGCACTGAGGTACTAGAGTCTTAGTGATATTTAGCAAACAAACTAAAGCAACTTAAATTAAAATAACTTAAATGAAAATAAAACTCTTTCCAATTTGCATTATACTTAGTGAATGATTTTGTCCAAAGTTCATTGCTATTTAAATGAGATTTACATTTTCCAAATGTTTAACAGCATAAAAACGAATATTTCACTGGAAAGTATGAAAGAACACCATTATAGTCATTCATATACATGGGTGTTACATCTGGAATTTTATTAAAGTACATTTCTGTCTTTTTCTCCTCTGGCTTTGATCATTGGCTCCATCCTGATGTAGTAGCTCTCATCTGACTTGTTGCTCGGCAGGAACTTTCCTCTTTGGAAGCCTGGGGTACCCAAACTAGGGCCTCCTGAAAGCTGCGTGCTGGGCTAGGACTCCTTCCAAGACCTAGCATGTCAATATGCTTTTACAAATATTGCTACATCGCAGCTTACATTTTTATCATGGCAACAACAATGATAGTTAAAAACAACATTCAGAGCAAGGTTTGGTCTTTTCAGCATTTTCCTCTCTACAAATTGCCTCTTCCAATTAAAAAAGGAGATGAAAACCCTATTCCCTGAAGCCACCTGTGGCCTCCCTTTCTTTGGAATAAATTTCTCTTGCACAATCAAGAGTTCCTGTAAGCTCCTGGGCTCTTTTCAAATGGAAATTAGGTAAAATGAATTTAGATTCTTTTTCTGATCTGGGGGTAGTGGTGGGTGTTGTATGTAAAATTCTTTGATTATATTTCAGTCCTCGTCTATGTCTTTTTATATCACAACCTCTGACACTTTTTAATTCAGATTATTGACATAATTTTGCTGGTGAAACATATGCTTTGAGCACTGAATTTGGAAGTATATGCCTTAGGTAATAGTTTCAAATATATCAAAGATTAGATTTAAATGCAGGTATTGGCAAGATGGCAATTACCATTTGAATTCACACAAGGAAGCTAATTTGGCAGCTAATTTGGCACAGAAAAATATTGTCCAAAACAATCACATTTAAATGAGTAGTTTAAATAGTTCACATTCTTTAGCGTGCTCTGAAAGGCCTTTATAATTGAACAACTCTGATTTTTCAATATTATCCTAGCCTCTAAGATCTCCAGAACAGCCACATTCTATTCTGTATTTTGTGTACACCATTTGAGAGACTGAATGGGAAAATGTACAATGGTAAGACCAAATGAGAAAACGGGACAATGACCCACAACTAACACCATAGCAGCCAGCAGAAAACTCAAACCACTACCTCTGCAGCAATGGACCCAATGCAGGAAGCAATTGGTGAGCTGTGTTTTGCCCTTTCTTTTAACTCAGGGCCAAGCAAAGGAAGCTAAAAATGTTCAATAAGATAGGACTTTCTAGAAATATTTTTTATTTTATTTTAATTTCTTTTATACATTCAATCACTTAGCTTCTAAAGTGAATGTTCCAACATAAATACATTTCTCACTAGCCCAGCTGGGGATACTATACACATTATCTTCAACAGATAGTAATCCAGTACTGTGTTCCATAAATATCTTGCCTCTCTATTTTTCTCTTTAACGTCTTTCCTCAAATTCTTTTTTTTTTTTGGAGAGGTTTTTGCTATAGGGCGCGTGCACTCGCCAGACAGACAGACAGAGACAGAGAGACAGAAAGTGAGAAATCACCCTCCCCCCCAGAGGGGATGGCCACGCCGCAATCCCTTCTCCTCCATTCTCCTCTCGGGATCTTGGGCACGCACGCACACGCGCCTGGCGTGAGTTTAAGCCACCAGGTCCGGGACTCGAACTGCTGTCGACTACGTGGGAGTCCAGTGACATAGCCATTACACTAACTGCTGGTCCTGATCTTTCCTCAAATTCTTAAAATACACACTGTATCCTTTGCCTTTTTTTTTTTTTTTTTCAGTTTTGTGTATTTACGTTGCACTATTGCTTTCCTATAATCTAAAACATTAAGTGGAATAATAGCAAGTGTCTTTGTCCCATTTCTGAGTTTTTTCACATTTCAGCTGTTAGGGTATTTTACACAATCTGTGTTTACTAAATTGTATTTGTGTGTATATATATGTGTATGTGTGTGTGTGTGTATCTATATATATATATCTTAATACTTACATTTCCTAGGCTATAGAATTTTATTTGTTTTCCCATTTGTGTTACAAGCTTACTGGTTTCCTGTCATTCCATCTTAGGTTCTTGACTTTGGCCTGACTTTCATAGGTCCACTACTGCAATAATGTCCAAATAAAGTATTCTGCCATTCTTGATTGAATTTCTTTGATAATTTTGGGTATCTTTAAAGAGTTTGTCAAACCTTAATGTTAATATGACCCCTACCTTTGAGTCTTGAAAAAATAAAGAATATTTTGATTCAGCAGATCTAGGATAGGTTCACATTCTGAATTTCTCATAGCTCCCAGCTCCCAATGTGATTGGCCCTCAGAACACAGTTTAAATAACAAGATGCAAATTACATTTTCCAATCTAGCATTATTTAAAACTCACTTGAAAATCACTCAATAATTCTCTCTTTCTTCCCCATTCTCTCTCTTTCCCCCCACTCTCTCTATCTATACTATCTATCTATCTATAGATGTGTATGTATGTGTGTATGTTCATTTACATTTATGAATTTTTGGACCCAACCAAGCTATTTGAATCAGTCCTGGACAAATACAGGGTCATTTGCATCTGCATTTATTGAAGCATTATTTGCAACAGCTACGTTGTAAAATCAACCTAAGTACCCAACAACTGATGAGTTGATTGGGAAAACATAGCATATACATGCAATGTAAAACTACTTAGCCATAGAAAACAAAATCCTGGATAAACCTTGAAGATATAATGCTATGTGAAATATGCCAGACTATAAAAGACAAATTCCTCATGTCCCCTCTCATACACAGACTGTCCACACTCTATGGCAGGAATCGAAGGACCCAAAAACATAGAAATAGAGATAAATACCAGGAGCTGCTTGAGGAAAAATGGATGGATAAGCTTGTGAGAAAATTTGTAATGGATGCAAGAATGAATATAAAGGGGAAGAGGCTTCAGAGTGATGTATCACAGCAGAGTAAAAAATATGGACCATTTAATACATGGTTCAAAAATATATAAAATTTCCTTTTAAGTCAAAAATAATAAAGTCCCCTAAGTGGTTTTTTTGTATCAAACATCCTTAAAAATCCCTATTATCAGAAAAGCATTTGCACCTAATGACACTCTATTTTCAGATTCAGATAGGACCAATTCTACTCATACCTAACTTTGTTTTTATACCACACTACAATGCATACATTACCCCCCACCCCAACAAACACACACACAGGTATAGATGTTATTTTTGGTATTGTGATAGACCAGTATAAATATTTACTTTTACTGATGCATGGACAGAAGTCTAGCCACTTTTAAAACTGAACACTCAAGAATCAAGTAGTGATGATTAATGATAATAAAAGAGGACAAGAAAACTGTGAAGGAAAAAAATGGATGAATTTCAAGCAATCATCATTTATAATAGCTTAATAGAATGGAATTTGATTGTGGTAAATAAATGGTTAATATACTCTAAATCTAGAGCAGTTAGGAAATATAATGTTTTCTGTGCTAAACTTATTCAAAGAAACTAATCATGAAAATCTGAAAAACAAGAATTTTTAAAGACTATGTGCTTTTGAAACTTTTCCTCTTTCAGCTCCCAGTTTTTTTTGGTAGGTCTCATTGAAAAGATTCACCAGGAGTGGTGTAGTAGCATATCAAAAATAGTGGAGAGGAAGAGACATGTGGAGGGGATTGATACTTTGCAGTACACTCATCTCTAGGCAATGGTACTTTTGACTTATTGTTTTAGAACATTTTGTGCTGCTACAACAGAATATCTGACACTTTGTAATTTATAAAACAAACAAAAAATGAAATTAGTCACAGTTCTGGAGACTTGGAAGATCAAGGTGCCAGTAAGTTTAGTGTCTGGTAAGGGCCTGGTCTCTGCTTCCAAGGTGGTATCTTGAATGCAACATCCTTTAGAGGGAAGGAATAGTGTTCTCACAGTGGAAAAGTGGAAGAACAAAAGCTAGAACCCAATCCTAAAAGGTCGTTAGAAAGGCATAAAACCCACACATGAAGAGGGACTCTTCATAGCTTAACTACCTCTTCAAGGTCCTACCTCTTAATGCTGTTACAATGGAAATTCAATTTCTTTATTTTTAAAATAAATTTTCTAATTTTATTTATTGTTTATTTGTTATATATTTTATTTATTTTATTATTGTTTATTTTATTTATTGTTTGTTGTTATTATTTTTTAATTTGACCAGAAAGAAAGAGAAGAAAGGTGAGAAAGCAAGTCAGCAGATCCAGGACTCAAACTGGTCAGCCATGTGGGAGTCCAGTGTCTAATCACCATATCACCTGCCAGCCCCAGCAATTCAATTAACCCCAGTAATTCAATTAACCCCAGTAATTCAATTTCAACATAAGATTTATTTAAACTGTAGCACCTACTAACTATATTAAACCTGGTATTTTTGCTCTTCCATTCCTCTGCCATGTGAAAAAATGTTATTCTTCCTCTTTGAAGGATGAAGCGTTCAAGGTACCATCTAGGAAGCAGAGCGTGAGCCCTTATCAGACTCTAAACTTTCTGGTGCCTTGTTCTTAGCTTTGCAGCCTCCATGATTCACCATGTAAGATGTTCTGTAAAATTAAATTGAATAAGATTCAGAGGTTATAGGTTAGTCCCTTTTTCAGACTTGGTCCAAAGACTTGACAGTTTGATTGTTTTAATTTTTATGCTATTTAATTTTGCTACATCTTGCTTTTCATCTGTATGAAATATTTATAACTAGAGTTTGATCTCACTAGTTTCCTACTTCATTTTCCTCCTTGATTCCTGATCTGTCTAATCCAAAAACAAAAACAAAACCCTCTGGATTTGATGATTTTGAGGATCTCTTTGAAGATCACAATTTTATGATTATATGCCACAGGTATAGCATACCCAGACAGAGTTGTGAGCTTGTAGCAACCACAGCAGCAAATGAGAAAGGTCCATTTGCTAGGACATAATTTCCATCAGTGTCTAGTGCCAAAAGCCCCCTTTACACAGAACATCATACCACACAGTGTAGCAGATAGCACCATAATAATGTGTCTGATTTCTCAACTTAGAGATGCTGAAATAAACTGAACTAATCGTAGTCATTTCCTGTTTGTCTTTGCCAATGCCAGAAGTTCAAGGCCCCTCAAAGATCCGTTATTACTGAGAGTGTGCTTCCCAATCTGTGTCATACAGTATACAGTAGCTGACCCAATCTCCTGCTTCATCTTCTTGCTTAAGTCCTTTAGCAGTGGCCTCTAAAATAAATTTTTGAGCTCCACATTCCTTTATGTTAATTTGATCTCTGAAGATTGTTTTTTTCCTTACTCTGCCTGACCTCTGAGGCATGTATTTACTATAGCTTTCTCAAATAGGGCCCCTTGTTTTCTCGCATACCTGAAGGTCAGGATGTAGGCATTAATCTCTCTCTTTCTGCTTATTGATTCTAGATCAATGTTCTCATCACTCTTTAAAAATCAAAACAAAAATTACTTAATGCATGAGTTATGTTGCACTAACATTTGCCTTCATTCGGTCATTCTGATCTCACCACTTCACTGTGTTGAATGAGGTCTTATTCCTTGGTGGAAGCAACATCCATGTGGATAAACCAGTCCATAATCTGGCTGCTTAGTTTCTAGACTTCATTTTTGGCAAGCTAGCTTTTTTTCTTCCCTACCTATATTCCTACTATTATGGTAACAGTCCTATATTAGTTTCCTAGGGCTGCAGCAACAAAGAGCTATATACTTGGTGACTGAAAACAATAGAAATGTTGGGATCAGCAGATGGCATAATGGTTACATCGCTGGACTCCCATATTGTCAACTGCAATTCGAATCTCAGACTTGACAACTTAAAATTCATGCTGGGCACAAGTGCATGTGTGCTCAAAAGCAACTGTGATAAGATGAAATACTGGAGAATGGAGGAAGGGATTGTGGCATGACTACCACCCCCCCATGGTGGGGTGATTTCTTGCTTTCTGCCTTTCTGGTGAATGCATGTGCCTTATACCAAAAAAATCTCTCTAAAAACAAACAAACAAACAAAAATAGAAATTTTGGGCCAGCAGGTGGCATGGTGGTTAAGGCATTAGACTCTTCCATGGTTGACCATGACTGACCTGATGGCTTGAAAATCACACCAGGCACAAGTGCACATGTGCCCATAATCCTGAGGGGAGAATGGAGGAGAAGAGATTGTGGCATGGCTATCCACCGTAGGGAGTGATTTCTCATTTTCCCTCTTTCTGTCTCTCTCTAGCAAGCACTCACACCCTATGGCAAAAACCTAAACAAACAAACAAACAAACAAATCATAGAAATTTACTGAGTTCTAAGGCTGTAAGATTGAAAGCAAGGTGTTGGCAGGGTCATCTTGTCTCTTGAGTCCCCCATGTAAAGATCCTTCCTTGTCTCTTCCACTTTCTGGTTGTTCTAGTCTCTGCTTCCCTCTTGACATGGTTCTCTCCCTGTTGGTCAGTGTCCAAATTTACTTCTTTTCATAAAGGCACCTGTCATATTGTATGAGTCCACTATAAAGACCTCACTTTAACTTAGTTACATCTGCCAAGATCCTATTTCCAAAAAAGATCACTGTCACTGGTACCTAAGGTTAGGATACCAGCATTCCTTCTCATGAGATACAGTTCAACTGATCCCAATCTCAAATATTTTATTCCTGGAAATTGCCATAAGTCTGTAGTTATATTTCAAATTTTCCAAGAACCACTATATCTCTTCATCTCATGTATACATTTAGCCCATCCGAGTATTTCATCTTATCACAGTTGCTAGTTCATTGACCCCGACATTTTGTTAGTATTACCAACTCTTGCCTGGGTGTTTATATTTCTTTTCAATTTAGACTCTACTGTCAATATTGCAGTCAATAAAACATCTGCATTTGTTTGCCTCTCTCTGTGTCTATCAACTCACCTGGAAAAATGTAAGTACTTTCCAACTTCATTATGTCAACCTTCATGCTACTACTAACCAAAAGTATCTCCTGGAGGGGGAAAAAAATCAAACAAGCTGACTGATTTAATTTTAAAAGTGCATGGTCAACCACCCCGTCTCTCTAGTAAGTATGCTCTTCTTCCTAGGTGCTAATGACTGGTCTTCATCCACCTCCATCTGTAATTTCTTCCATCACCTCCTTTAGTTTCAGATCCAGTTAATGACTTCACGTTATATAAACTTTTTTTTAAAAAAAGAATTATTTATTTATCCATTCATTCATTTAATTTGACCAGAGAGAGGCAGAGAGAGAATGAGAGGGAAAGTGAGAAAGCAAGTCACCAGGTCCAGGACTTGAATCGTGGTCAGCCATGTGGGAGTGTCCAGCGCCCTCAGGCTGTGAGCTACATCATTTGGTTCCCTTCTCTGAAACCTTGGGCCCAGGCCTAATTGTGTGAGTTGATTTCTTTAATAAATCCCTTGTCAAATATCTATACATATTGAATTAGTTCTTTCTTCCCAGAGAACCCAAATAGACTATCAGACTCGATGTAGTCTGTGAGAGAAATAGAATCACTCCAAGATTTTGGCTTATGTTTTTGGAAGATCTGCATTGCCATCTATTGAATTGCCATTTACTCTTCCTGCTTGCTTGTTTCAGTTCTGGAGAAGCCAAAGGTCATGATTATTAGGATTGTAAATGAGCAAAATAACAAAGCAAATACAATAGCAACAAAAACCAGCCAATTAAATCCCTAGTTTCAATGTGCCTAGAAGTCAACAAGTCAAAGCTATGAGAACGAAGAATATCTTTAATTTTGAAAAAAAAAAAAAGTTTGGTTATTGTTATGGTATAGTTCTGTTGAGACCTATAGGGAAAGCTGTGGTGCATGCCTGGATCTCTTGAGGCTGAAGCACAGAATCCTCCAGCTGCCAGGAGTCTTGACTCTTTAACTTATGAGAGGGTTGAGCTCTCCCAACAATTGTTCTTGACTCGTGGGAGCTTTTCTGCCCAAGAGGTTACACTGTGTACCTTCCCAGTGACATAAGGTCACAGCTCCCAGCCTTAACTCTCTAAAGGGCCACCCCAGCCAGTCAGGATATCTGCAGCTACAAGTCTGCTGCCGTTCACCTCTTCTACCCATCCTTGCTTCCATCATCCCCTTAAAAAGTTATTCCTGAAAGCACTATCTGATAAATTACTTCTATGTCCCCATCTCTGCCTCAGAGTCTTTTTCCTGGCAAAGTAACCCATGGCAGTATCCCACAAATTGAGAATAAAAGCAATTGTGCATTATATTTGCAAGTAGTTGACTCCAATCATTATTATACTAACTAGCCTTCAGCTGATGATTTAGAGAAAATGACTTGAAGTACATGTTAAATGTACAGATTTTAAAAATATAGGACTTTAACCACTGAAAAAATTAGATACATTCTAGAAAATACTAAGATGAGTTAAGTAATGGCTATAAAATTGACTGAGAGAAGCTGCTTAGAGGGAGGAGAGCAGAGTTCACTATATTGACTAATCCAGAGCTATTCTTTCTTCCTCAAGCTATGGAGCAATAAAAAGGTTGACAGCTATCTTAAGTGGGCACTCCACCGTTAGTAACAGGAAAGAGATCACTAACTCATTTTCCAAAGACCTTCTTTAGGACATTACTTGTCAAGGTCATGATCAAATTTATGCCTTAGTCTTCAAAAATGCTATGTCTCAATTTCAGTATGTTCAAGTCTATAATTTGTAGGTCTAAATTACATCCTTTGAAGTTACTTATTCTACAATACCTTCCTGTCAAATACTATCATCTATGGACTAAAAAAAAAAAAAACCAAAACCAAAAAAAACTGTATTTCTCTTTATTTCATATTTTGAAGAAGAAAATTTTAAGGTCTTTTCTACTTCATACTCATTACTCTTGACACATGCTCTTAACATTAAGTAACATAACATTACCAAAGGGGAAGGAAAAAAACGGAAGAAGGAATGATTAGCCACAACATAACATTACCAAAGGGGAAGGAAAAAAATGGAAGAAGGAATGATTAAACAAAAGGAATATTCTGATTTATTATACAAAATTACCAATACCAATTAATGTTTGAAGGGGAATTTTAATTTAGAAGTACATGAAGAGTTGGAACCAGCAGATGACATGATTATTTTCACTGAACTCCCATGTAGTCGACCATGGTTTGAGTCCTGGAACTGGCAACTTAAACTCATGCTGGGTTGTATGCCTATGTGCCCAAAATCCTGAGAGGGGAATGGAGGAGAAGGGATTGTGGCCTGGCCAAACCCCTGAGGGGTGATTTCTCACTTTCTGTCTCTCTAGTGAGTGCACATGCCCTATAGCAAAAATCTCTTAGGAAAAAAAAGTACATGAAGAATTACAAATATTAATTGAATTAGTATAGGAAGTAGGATGCCACTACATGATACTGGAACCATATGGGAGCCCCGGTTTGGATCTTGGGTCAACCTGAACATGCTGAGTGTGCTATGCATGCCTGTGATCCTGGCTGGCTGGAAGTCTGGGGGAAGATTGTACCAGGGCAATACCTTGTTGATGAGAGTGATTCTTTCTCATTCTCTGTTGTGAAAGAAATCAATAAAAAGAAACTAAAATACTAGATAAATATGAAGTCTGATTAATAAGTAGGTATATTTTTGTATATATTTCCTGGTTTTAAGTAATACATGCTTTAATTAATGTAGTTAGTAGTATAAAAATAAAGTATCTCATCCAAAAATGAATTTTTGAAAAATATTGTCATGTATACTGCTAAAATATAATAGTACAAAGTTAAACAGAAAGTTATATTTTAAAACTATGCAGTAAAACAAAATTTGACATACTTATATATTAAGTCATATTAAATGGTCAGTGTACATTTCAGTTCAATCATACCTGATTTTTGTAATGTGCATCCAGCAAGAGATAGTTTTCAGATAAAAAAAGAAAGTTAGAGGGACCAGCAGGTGGTATAGTGGCTAAGGCACTATAGTCCCCTGTGGCTGACCATGGTTTGAGTCTCGGACCTGGCAGATTAAAATTCACACCAGATGTGTGTGTGTGTGTGTGTGTGTGTACATGCCAAAAATCCCAAGAAGAGAATGGAAGAGAAAGAATTGACGTGTGGCTGTCCCCCTGGAGCATGATTTCTCAACTTTATGTCTCTGTCTCTCCAGCGAGCACACACACCCTAGAGCAAAACTTAAAAAAAAAAAAAAAAGGATTTGGTTTCTTTCTATTTACCATTGATATTACCATATCAATGTAATATGTAATATGCAAGGCTTTCTGAGGAAGAGTACCTGTGATAACAAGGAAATAAAATAGTAATATAGTCCCTGACAGCATAAACTATAAAATTATACAATGTAGTACAATGGGGGATTCAAGAATCTGAAATTCTCTCAGAGTAGTGAAAGATCTATTGACTTTTTTTTTTTGCAGCATTAAATCAATTATTTAACAATATTTCAGCCCATAAACATGGTTCATTTTATAACAAATCTTTTTAAAAGACAAAATTTTACTATTCTGTAGTCTTTATTCCTTATCCATGCATGATCAAAGAGTGGGTACTGCAGTTACTTGAAAGATGACAGCTGTGATTCTCTGACAGGGCTAGTTTTTAAATGGATGAGACTCAGCTTGGTCTATAACTATGAGGAATGTTCAGCAAAACTCCATAACCCAGAATCTCCTTCACTAGCCTTGAAAAGCAGTTTCTGATGATCATTCTTTTGGATCTTTTATGACCTATCCTTCCAACTAGAGAAGTAGCACCAAGTGTCATTGCCATGAAACTCATAAATAGAATTGAAGACTAGTTAAGAGCAAACCTTCGGGCAGGGAACCCAGGAATACACTAGAAAAATACAGGACAGGAATGAGCCCAGGGGAGACTGAGAAATAAGGAAGCACCAAAGAGAAAAGTGACCAGCTTTGTAATTTGCTCCTGGTAAGCTCAGTATGCTTGCACTGAAATATGAATTTTTCTTTGTTGGGAAAAAAAAATCATGTTATTCCATTTCAAAACATTAATATCAGGGAACCGGCAGTTAGTGTAATGGCTATGTCGCTGGACTCCCACGTAGTCGACTGCGGTTCACGTCCCGGACCCGGTGGCTTAAAACTCACGCCGGGCGCGTGTGCGTGCGTGCCCAAGATCCCAAGAGGAGAATGGAGGAGAAGGGATTGCGGCGTGACCATCCCCCCTGGGGGGTGATTTCTCGCTTTCTGTCTCTATGTCTCTCTCTGTCTGTCTGGCGAGCGCACGCGCCCTATAGCGAAAACCTCTCAAAAAAAAAAAAAACATTAATATCAGAATGATGGACAAGTATCATTTTTTTTTGGCCTCTGGTGAAGATTTTGTTTTTAATTTGTTATAGGGCATGTGTACTCATCAGGAGGAGACAGAGAAAGAAAGAAAGAAAGAGAAAGCACCCCTCAGCGGGGATGACCATGCCACAGTTCCTTCTCTCCCATTCTCCTCTTGGGATTTTGGGCACACATGCACACATAGCTGGTGCATTTTTCAAGCCATCAGGACTTGAACTGCACAGTTGGCCATGTGAGATCCAGCTGCCCTAACCACCAGGCCACCTGGCTGGCCCCAGAAGTTTTCAAGTTAAAATAATAATAATTGGTCTTTTTAAAGCAAGACAAAAATAATATAAGTAAAACATACAAAATAGTCTAATACTAATAATGCATAGAAGCAGATGGATCTAGTTAGGATGATGGGGAGAATACTGAGGATTAGGGTCTGTAATCTAGGAACATATGGAATGACTACTGAGCTCTGGGCATTTTCCCTGGCACAGAGGTGATAACCACTCAGTAAAAACATTGACTGTGACCTTAAGTGTCCAGTCTTTTTTCTAGGTTTCTGGCCCAAGTGCCCTATCATTCCAAAGATCTATGCTCCCCATAGGCATCACAGTCCTCAGTCTGAACTCAGACACCTTTCCAACTACCTCCCCAGTCTGACATGCAGTCCCTAACCTTGGAGTTCCTTTTTCTAGATAAGAAACTGGACTACACCATTTATAATACTTTTTATTTTAAATGGTAGTGTGTGTGCATGTGTGTGCATGAGTGCATGTGAGCACCCAAAATTCTGAGTAGCGGAATTACTGAATCAGCTATTTTAACAAGTTTACAGAAAAATGAAATTAAAGAACAAATTAATTTTGGTGCCAAAAATCCCGGAATAGTTTTTTTTTCATAACACATATTTTCATAATTTTTTGAAGACCTTTTATATGTTTAATTTCATTTTTATAAAAAGCAACATGTTTTCCAAAGTGACTGTACCATTTTGCAACTTTACCAGTGATGCATGAGTATTCCAATTCCTCCAAATTTTTACTAACAACTCGGTATGTAGATTTTTAGATTTTAGCCATTCAAATAGTTATGTAATATCGTGATTTAAGTTTGCATTGCTTGTATATAAAGCTTTTATCCAATAGGAGAATGGATTTTGGTGAGTTTTAGTGTTTTGGTTAGTTTGTTAGTGTAAGTTCTCCAGCTTTGTTTTTCATCTTTCAAAATTGTTTTGACAATTGTTTTTGGTTTTGTTTTTCTAGCTAGAGGGTGTATGTGGTTCCCAGAGAGAAGCAGAGGACAGAGAAAGCACTCCCCACCCCCAACCCCATGGGCATGGATGCACAATCCCTTTTCCTTCATTTCTTCATCCTGTCAGGAGTTGGGTCATACATGCACATTGTACCTGACTTTTTTTTTTTTTTTTCTTTCCCAACTGACATGTTTTTCAAGTCACCACGTTAAGGTCAAACTATGGTTGGCCATATGGGATCTAGCTCCCTCAACCTCTAGGTTATGGGCTGATCCCTTTAACTGTTTTTGGTTCTCCATATTTCCACATAAATTTTAGGAAGAGGTCAATTTGATCAACAGGAAAGAATGCTAGAGTGTGATGTGAATAGTATTTACTCTGTTAGTCAATTTGGAGAAAATTAATATCTTAATGATATTGAGTCTTGCTAGCAGATCTTTAATTTTCTTCAATAACTTTTTGTAGTTTACAGAGTACAGAACTTGTACCTATTTAGTTAAATTGATTCTTGTGTATTTATTTTGTTCATAACTATTTACTATAGATTTTCATTAAAATTTCAAAATGTTTACTATTTGCATGTAGAAAGAAAATACTTTAAAATTATTTAATTTTATTTATTATTATTTATTAATTTGCTATGGGGTCAGAGAGAGAAAGAAAGTGAGGTCTGGGACTTGAACTATAATTGGTCACATGGGAGTCCAGTGCCTCAAACACCATGCCACCTTCTGGCCCTAAAATAGACTTTCAAAATACTGAAAAGATCTATTGAAGTGACTATGTTTTTCTTTTATTTCACCAATATGGTGGTAAATTGTATAACTGTCAACTGCTTTATCAACCTTGTATTTCTGGGATGAAATGTAATTGAATATTATATATTAGCCTTTCTGTATATTGCTGGAATTAGCTTGCTAAATTTTATCAAGGATATTTGCATCTATATTCATAAGGGATTGTGCTCTGTATTTCTTTTTTTTTTTTTCTCTTTGTGTAATATCCTCATTTGGTTTTGTTTAGAGGGTATTACTGTTCTTTTCCTTATTTTTTTTTTGAGAGGGATTTTTTTTCTATAGGGCATGTGTGCTCACTAGAGACACAGAGAGAGACAGAAAGTGAGAAATCACCCTTTTCCCCCCACCCCAGTGGGTTGGACATGCTGCAATTGCTTCTCCTCCAGTATCCTCTTGGGATTTGGGGCACACGTGCACACATAACCAGCGTGAATTGTAAGCTGCTGGGGCCAGACTTGAACCATGATCAACTATCTGGGAGTCCAGCAATGTAATCATTACACCATCTGCTGGCCCCTCTCCTATTCTAATTTCTAAAAGAACTGATATAGAATTGTTATTACTCCTTTCTTAAATGTTTGGTAAAATTCATCAGTAAAACCACCTGGATTGGTAGTCTTTGCTCTCGATATTTTCCTCCTTTGTGCAAAGATATTAAAGATATACTGTTAGGGAGCTTGGTAAAATTTTTTGGTTGTTGGGAAAGTCATGCCACTTTTTTTTTCATAGAAAAACAAAAAAAAATGTCATTACTTTCTTGACAACCTAATACTTGGTCCTTTACTAAGAGTAATCAAGATGAAGATATGATCTATAAGATGGGAATTATGCTAAGGCAGATGAACATCTAAACTACCTAGAGTAGACAAGAAGGGCCATATTGTATCTCGAGAGTGGGTACATGCAGATATATTCTAGCATACTGGAACCCCGTGGGTGTTCCCATATTTGGAAATGATGCATACTTTCCTATTTTATTGCAGATCAGAGGCATGAATCAGACAGTTTATTATCTGCTCTTCTCTCCCTGAACTTTCCCTCACTACTTGTTTTTTTTTCAAGTAACCCTATTACAACTCAGAATATAGCACTATCCTTAATACATTCCTACTAATCATGCTTTGGATGTAATTTGTCATTCATTATTACATATCAGAGATTTAATTAATTGTCATTGTACTAAATGGAGACAAACTTCTAGCAAAGAAGTCAAAAGTTCAAGTTACTTGTCTTTTCTCTCTTTCTTTTTTGGAGAGATTTTTACTATAGGGCATGTGTGCTTGCAGAGAGACAGACAGAGATAGAAAGACAGATGGTGAGAACTCACCCTCTGGGGGTGGGATGGGGTTGACCATGCCACAATCCCTTCTCCTCTATTCTCCTATTGGGATTTTGGGCATGCTTACTCATCATGTGCCAGACATGAGTTTGAGGCTACCAAGTCCAGAACTTGAACTGCTGTTGGCCACATGAAAGTTAAACAATTTAACTACTATACCATCTGCTGGTCCCTCAGTTTACTTTTCATAAATGGTATAAAATAGGAGATGAAGCAATTTTTTAAAATTATGTTTTACATGGGGCCAGCAAGTGGCATGGTGGTTAAGGCACTAGACTCCCTCATGGGCAACCACTGTTCAAGTATTAGACCTAATGGCTTGAAAAATCACACTGGGTGCATGTGCGTGCATGCCCAAAATCTCAAGAAGAGAAGAGATTGCAGCATGGCCATCTCCCTGGCAGATGGTTTTTCATTTTCCCTCTCTTTGTCTCTCTGATGGGTGCACACGTCCTATGGCAAAAATCCAACATATAGATATCCAATTGTTAGAGTAATTGTTTTATCCTTTCTCCTTTGAATTACCTGAGCACTTTGTCAAACATCTACCTCAAGTTTAATCAGGGGAAGAAAAACAAAATACATCTTTATTACCACTATGTAATTTTTGATATATTTGTTTCTTCTTTTAGCTTTTTAAATAGACTGCTTTTCAGTGCATAGAAAAATTGAGCAGGAGGTACAGAGATTTCCCATATACTCCATTTTTTCATGTGCACAGCCTTCCCTACCATTAACATCCTGCACTAGAGTAGTATGTTTGTTATAGTCAGTGAACATACATTGATATATAATTATCATGCAAAATTCACAGTTTGGTTTTGTACACACTATGGTTTTTGACAGATATATAGTAACATAAATTCACTATTATAGTCTAGCAGCTAAGGGTCACAGCCTTAAAAATCCTCTGTGCTTTGCCCATTAATTTCTCTCTTCCTCTAAGCTCTGGAGACCACTGCCTTCATAGTTTTGTCTTCCAGAATGTCATTCAGTTGGAATCATACTCTATGTTGCCTTTTCAATATTGACTTATTTTGAAATTTTCATTTAACATTGTTTCATGTTATTTCATAACTTGGTAGCTCTTTTGAAATGTTTATTTTTATTTTTGTTTAATATTCCATTGTCTGGATGTACCACAATTTATTCCTCTATGCACCTACTCAAGGACACCTTGGTGGCTTCCACATTTTGACAATTATGAACAGCTTTGCTATAAACATCCATGTGCTAGTTTATGTGCCAACAGAAGATTTCAGCTTATCAGGATAAATACCAACATTATGAATAATGGATTGTATGATATGTCTGGTTTTTAAGAAACTGTCAAGCTCTTTCAAAATGATTGTACTATTTTTTTTGTTCCTATCAGTGATGATTGAGAGTTCTTGTTGCTTCAAATCCTCACCACCATTTGATGTTGTCAGTGTTTTGTATTTTTGTTACTCTACTAGGAGTGGAGTACTATTTTGTGGTTTTGATTTTCAGTTCTCTACTGACATATGGAATGGGATATTTTCCTATGCTTGTCATCTGTATGCCTTCTTTAGTGCAGTGTCAGTTGAAGTTTTTTGCCCATTTTTCTAATTAGGCTGCTCAAATTGTTGTTATTGAGTTTTAAATGGTTTTTGAATACTTGGGAGTTCTTTACCAGACATATCTTCTGCGAGCATTTTCTCAATCTTACTCGTTTTCTCATTATTTTGACAGTATCTTAAATAGAGTAGAAGTTTTAATTTTCATGAAGTCCAATCAATTTTTACTTTCATGGATTACCCCTTTGGTGTTGTATCTAAGAGATTATTACCATACCCAGCATCATATAGGTTTTCTTCCTTGTTATCATCTGCAGATTTTATAGTTTTGTATTTTACATTTAAATCTGTTATCAATTCTGAGTTAATTTTTATGCAGGGTCTGTGTCTAGATTTTTTTTTTTTTTTGGCATGTGAATATCCAGTTGTTGCACCACCATTTGTTGACAAGACTATCTTTTCTCCATTGCTTTTGCTCTATTGTCACAAATAAGTTGACTTACTGTGTGGATCTATTTTTGAATTCTGTATTCTTGAGAG
This sequence comes from Tupaia belangeri chinensis, assembly GCF_000334495.1. NCBI lineage: Eukaryota > Metazoa > Chordata > Mammalia > Scandentia > Tupaiidae > Tupaia > Tupaia belangeri. Next base: position 465,126 of record NW_006206450.1, on the reverse strand, counting down.
ATCTATTTGTTCTTTCACCAGTGATCCCATATGGGTCTGATGTTTTCTATTTTGAATTGATTCAATTTATTTAATTAATATAGGCCTATTTAAATTATCTATTTCTTTTCACTTAAGTTTTGTCAAGTGGTATCTTTTAGGGAATTGATCCATTTCATAAATTACTAAGATTTTAACAACCTAAGAGATGGCCAAGCTAATTGTAGGGACAAGTTTGGAAATATCGCTATTAACATTAAATGTTAATGGACTAAATTCTCTGATCAAGAGACACAGATTGGCTGAATGGATTAAAAATCAGAAACCTTCCATTGTTGCCTACAAGAAACCTATCTCATGGATAAAGACATATGTAGATTAAAAGGGAAGGGTTGTAAAAAAAGGTATCCATGCAAATAGAAACTGAAAACGAGTGAGCGTTACTATCTGATTTCGGACAAAATAGGCTTTAAGACAAAAACCATAAAAAAAGGCAAAAAAGGGCATTATATAGTAGTAAAAGGGCTAATTCATCAAGAAGATATAATGTGTAAATATTTAAGGATATGGAAAGATTAAGACTGAAATCAAAAAATTCATGGAAACAAGTAATAATGAGTACACGTTTCCATAATCTATGGAACACTGCAAAAGCAGTCAGAGAGGAAAGTTTATAACATTTAGTGCACATAAGATAAGGTGGAAATGTGGCAAAAGGACTACTTAACATCATGCCTCAGGGAATTAGAAAAACAATAAAAAAAAAGTCAGTAGACAAGAAATAATAAGGATTCAAGCAGAAATAAATGAAATTGAAAATAAATGAAAGCAAAACCTGGTTCTCTGAAAAGATAAACAAGATTGACACACCATTAGCTAGACTAAGAAGAAGAGATAAAGGAACCAGATACATCAAATTCACAATGAATCAGGCAACATTACAACAGCCATAATAGAAATGTAAAACATCATTAGAGGATACGATGAGTGACTATACACCAACAAACAAAACCTAGATGAGATGGACAAATTCCTGGACACAAATAATCTACCAAGATTGACTCAGGAGAACATTGAAAGCCTGAATAGACCTATAACAAGTAAAGAGATTGAATCAGTTATAAATAACCTCCCAACAAAAAAAGTCCATGTCGTGATGGCTTCACTGCTGAATTTTACAAAACTTTTAAAAGAGAGGTAACCCCCATTCTATTCACACTGTTTCTAGAGAACCTAAAGAAAGGATCCCTCCCCCATTCATTCTATGAAGCCTCCATCACCCTCATTTCAAAAACATAAGAGTATCACAAAAAAGGAAAACTACAGACCTATAGCTCTGATGAATATAGATGCAAAAATTCTCAACAAGATACTTGCTAACTGTATTTAACAGCATATAAAAAAGATTATTCATCACAGTTTGGTAGGCCTTATCCCAGGAATGCAAGGGTGGTTCAATATATTCAAAACCATAAATGTAATACACCATCTTAACAGAAAGAAAGATAAGAAACATGGTCATTTCAATCAATGCAGAAAAAGCATTTGACAAAATAAAACATTTTTTCATGACTTAAAGCTCTCAGTAAAATTGGCATAGAAGGATCGTTTCTCAGCATAATAATAGCCACCTATGAAGAACCTATTGCTAACATTGTACTGAATGGGGAAAAGCTAAAAGCTTTTCCACTAAAAACTGGTACAAGATAAGGCTGCCCACTCTCTCCACTCCTATTGAGGATAGTACTGGAGGTCTGAGCCAATGCAATCAGACAAGATAATGAAATAAAAGGCATTCTACTAGGGAAAAAAGAGTTGAAGTTGTCTCTGTCTTCAGATGACATAATTGTATACATAGAAGAACAAAAAGTGTTCACAAAGAAACTTCTCAAAGTAATAAATGCTTACAGTAAATTGGTGGAATATAAAATTAACTTACAAGAATCTATAGCATTTCTATACACAAACAACAAGCAGACAGGGACAGAACTGAAGAAAGTAATCACATTTACCATAGCCACAAAAAGTATAATAACTAGGGATAAAGGTAACCAAGGAAGTTAAGGACCTTTCTATGGAAAACTATAAAAATATTAAAAAAGAAATAGAAAAAGATACAAAAAAGGGGAAGGACATGTCATGTCCTTGGATTGGGAGAATTAATATAATCAAAATGGTAATCCTACTCAAAATAACTTACATATTTAACACAATCACTATCAAATTACAAGAGGCATTCTTCAGAGATCTAGAAAAGACAATCATAGGATTTGTCTGGAATCATAAAAGACCTTGTATTACCAAAGCAGTCCTGTGCAAGAAGAGTGGAGGGCATGGCATATCGCTCTCTGTCCCCAAGATATATTATAAAGCTGTGATAATCAAAACAGCATGGTATTGGCATAAAGACGGACATGAAGACCAATGGAACAGCGTAGATACCCCAGAAATAACCCTCAAAACATACATCCAACAAATCTTTTCAAAGGGTACCAATCCAGTGGGAAAAGAGAAACCTTTTTAGCAAATGGTGCTGTAAAAACTGGGTAACCACCTGCAAAAAGATGAATCTGAACCCCTATCTGTCACCATTAACAAAAATCAACTCAAAGTGGATCAAAGATCTAAACTTAAAACTGCAAACTATAAAATTACTGGTGGAAAACACTGGGGGAACTCTGGGAGAGATTGGAATAGGCAAAGAATTCTTAAGGAATTCAAAGAATTCCTTAAGAATTCTTAAGGAAGACCCCCAAATCATATGCAATAATGCCTAAAATGGACAAGTGGGATTACATCAGAATAAGAAATTTCTGCACAGCTAAAGACACAGTACTTAGTGTGAATCAACAACCCTCAGAATGGGAGAGAATCTTTGTTAACTGTGTCTCATATAAGGGACTGATAACCAAAATACACAGTAACTCAAGTGGCTTACCTGGAAGAAAATGGTTAAGCCAGTTAAAAGATAGGGAAATGAGCCGAATAAACAACTCTCTAAGGAAGACATATGAACAGCCAAAAAGTATATGAAGAAATACTCAATATCCCTCACTATAAGGGAGATGCAGATCAAAACTACAGTGAAATACCAACTAACCCCAGATTGGTGAAGATTAAAAAATGATAAGTGATGAAAGGGGAACTCTCCTACATTGTTAGTGGGAATGTAAATTGGTCCAGCCACTGTGGAAAACAATACAGAGGTTCCTCAAAGACCTTCAAATAGAACTACCATGTGAGTCAGCAATTCCACTCCTGGGTATCTATGCAAAGGACAGAAGAACACTCAGTCAGAAAAGTACTTGCACAACTATATTTATTGTGGCATTATTTACAATTGCTAAGACATGGAACCAACCCAAATGTACACAAACAGATGAATGGATTGAAAAAGTGTGGCATGGGAACCAGCAGTTAGCATAATGGCTGTGTCGCTGGACTCCCACGTAGTCGACCACGGTTCACGTCCCGGACCCGGTGGCTTAAAACTCACACCAGGCGCATTTGCGTGCATGCCCAAGATCCCAAGAGAATGGAGGAGAAGGGATTGTGGCATGGTCATCCCCCATGGGGGGTGATTTCTCGCTTTCTGTCTCTCTTCTCTGTCTGGCGAGTGCACGCGCCTTATAGCAAAAAAAACTCTCCAAAAACAAAAAGAAAAAAAAAAGACATGACATTTGCTAGAAAGTAGATGAACATGGAAGATTTGTTGTTGCGTGAAGCAAGTCGGCTATGAAATGGAGACGTATGTCCTCACTGAACGTATACTGACTGACTACACTCTATGGTAGAGACCGAAAGACTGGAGGACATAAAAGCATTGAAAACTGTTATGGACACTGGGGACAAAAGAAAGGGGGAAGAGTGCAGGAAGAGAAATTTGGGGGAAAATGGAGAAGACATTTGTGGGACACAGACATGGTTTGTTGCCTGTTGGTGATTTTGTGTATAGTATTCTCAACTCACCTGCTGTATGGTGTATATCATATTGGGTAAAATCTCTTATCAAAGTAAATAATGTATAATGACTGAGTGCATAAGTAATAAATGATAAAAAATTTAAACAATTAAAAAATACTGTTTAATCTCTAAATATATGAGGATTTTCTAGCTGTCTTTCTGTTATTGAATTCTAGTTTAATTCTATTGTGGATTGAGAAGAGCTAAAACAGACATTATATGGTTTATATTCTTTTACATTTGTTAAGGTGTGTTTTTTTTTTTTTTTTTTGGAGAGATTTTTCACTGTAGGGCGCGTGCGCTCGCCAGACAGACAGAGAGAGACATAGAGACAGAAAGCGAGAAATCATCCCCCAGGGGGGATGGTCACGCCGCAATCCCTTCTCCTCCATTCTCCTCTCGGGATCTTGGGCACGCACGCACATGCGCCCGGCGTGAGTTTTAAGCCACCGGGTCCGGGACACGAACCGCGGTCGACTACGTGGGAGTCCAGCGACATAGCCATTACGCTAACTGCTGGTTCCCTTAAGGTGTGCTTTGTGACCTAAACTGTTATCTGTTTTGGTGAGTTTTCCATGTAACTCAGACAAGAATGTGTATTATTCTGTTCTTGGATGAAGATATGTGTTAATTATATCTTGTCAGTTGATGGTACTGTTGAGTTCAACTACATTCTTATGGATTTTCTGTTAGATGTGTTATTTTCTGATAGGTGTTGAATTCTCCAACTCTAATAGTGGATTTATCTATCAGGTTGTTGGAAAAATCATGCCATATTTTTCTATGCAAAAATGCATCATGACTTTTCTGATAATGCAGTATTTTCCTTTCCAGTTTTGCCCCATTTATTTTGATGCTGTACTGCTAAATGCATACCTATTAAGAAATGTTATATCTCATTGAAGAATTTACCCTTTACCATTATTAATGAATTCCTTTTCTTCCATTATTAACTCTCCTTGCTGTTAAGTCTGCTCTGTCAGAAATTAATACAGCTATTCATTCTTTTGATTGTTAACATGGTATATCTTCCTGTATTTAGTTTTAATCTATATGTATTTTTATATTTCAATAGTGTCTCATTTCTTTATTCACTCTGACAATCTGTCTTTTGACTGGTACTTTTAGACTATATTTGAAATGATTGTTATGTTAATATTTATATTTATTACTGTTTTCTATTATTTGCCCTTGTTCTTCAATCTCAGTTTTGTTGTATACTCATTCTGATTTTTGTGGTTTTCATTGAGAATTGTATATAACATAGTTTTCTATCCTTTCTTAGAATATGAGGTATACTTTCTTTTAAGCATTTTTAGTGATCACTTTAGAGTACACAATATACATTTACAGCTAATTTAAGTCCACATTGCAAATAACACTGTAGTATTTCACAGTTTGCCTAAGCACATATAATGACAAAATAATCTTAATTCCTCTTTCTTGTCCCTGTATCATTGCAATTGTTCATTTCACTTAAACATAAGTGTGGTATGTTTTAGGTATGCACATACATAAGCATTCATAATCAATAGATTGTTTCCATTGTTACTTTAAACAAATTATCTGTTAACCTATTAAGAAAAAGTTTTTATTTTCATTTTATGTATTCCTTCTCTGATGCTCTTCCTTTATTATATAAAATCTGAATTACTGACCTTTATCAATTTCCATTTCTCTGAAGAACTTTAAACATTCTTGCAGAGCAAGTATGCTGACAACAAATTCCCATGATTTCTGTTCACCTCAGAAAGTTAAATCTTTTAAAAAAATCTTTGATAGACAATTTTACACTGAACAAATTATTTCCAATATTTTAAATATTTCATTCTATTTTTCTCTGTATGGTTTCTAAAGAGAAATTAGATATAATTCTTTTGTTGTTCTATAGGTAGGAGATGGATTTATTTATTTATTTATTTAGCCTCTGACTTCTGTTAATTCCTGATATTTATATTTGACTTTATGAAGTGTGAAGATAGTATGCCTTGGCGTACTTTTTTAGGCCTTTATCTGGCTTAGTGTCTTTGAGATTCCAGTATCTGTGGTTTGATACCCGACATCAGCTTGAGGGAATTCACAGTTGTTATTGCTTCAAATATTTCCTTTCCTTTCGTTTTCTCCTGGTATTCCTATTATGTGTATGTTACTACTTTTGTAACTATCCCCAAATTCTTAGAGGTTTTATTTATTGAGTCTTATTTTTTTCCCCTTTGCTTTTCAGATTTAGAAGTTTTTATTGCAAAATATTCAAGCTTAGATTTTCTTTGCTCAGCTGAGTCTAGTCCACTAATCAGCATATCAAAGGCATTCATCATTTTTGTCACAGCATTTTGTATCTCATTTCTTTCTTAGTTTTTAAAATTTTCACTTTCTGCTTACGTTGCTCATTTTTTCTTACATGCTGTCTGCTTATTTATTTATTTATTTTTTTAATTAGAACCCTTAGCATATTACTTAGAACTGTTTTAAATTCCTGGTATAATAATTCCAATATCACCACCATATCTGAGTCTGGTTCTGATGCTTTTTCTATATCTTCTGCCTTTAAGAATGCCTTGTGGGAACAGCAGGTGGTGTAATGGTTACATTGCTGGATTCCCACGTAGTCAACTGTGGTTCAATTCCTGAGCCCTGAGGCTTAAAACTGACTCGGAGGGTGCGAGAGTGTGTGCCCAAAATCCCGAGAGGAGAAGGGAAGAGAAAGGATTGTGAAGTGGCCATCCCCCTGGGGGTTGATTTCTTGCTTTCTCTCTGTCTTCGGTGAGCACATGTGCCCTATAGCAAAAATCACTCAAAAAATTAAAAAATAAAGAATGCCTTGTAGTTTTTTTTTTTCCCCCCCCTCCTTGATAGCTGAATATAACATACTGGGTAAAACGACCTGCAGTAAAGAAGCTTTTCATAATATGATGACAAGATGTTGGAGGAAGGAAGCATTCTTTGGTCTCAGTCTTTCAGTAAGCCCTGTGTACTTCACTAGTGCTTCTCGGTTCTCCACCCACACTCCGCCTTAGATGAGATAGGATGCCTAGAGGGAGCTGGAGGTGGGTATTTCTTTTGCTTTGGGTAAATGAAGTTTTGGGAAAAACAAACAAAATCAATATTGTAGGCTCTGGGATAAAATAATCTTTTTTGTGGACAGACCTTAGAAATAATATAAAATGCTAGTGTATTTCAAATTGGTTACTTCTTTACTGATGAAGTACTAGGAGATAGTTCTTTGATAGTTCTTTTGCCAAGTTGTGCTCCTGTAAGTAAAACTCACAAAAGTGTGGGAGCCCCCCCCATGTCTGGGTTTTCTGGCATTTATAACTCTCAGATTTGTCTACACTGAGCATCTAGCAATTTGTGAGAATTTAGTTTTCCTATAATGGCATTGGTTCCTGTGGAGATTTCTGCTTGTAGATTGCTGCTGAGGTAAAATGTAATTCCCTGTAATCTTCTGTCTCTATAACTTGGGAAGAGGTAGTTTGTTCAAAGACCTCACTTCTCTGCAGATTCAGTAGGAGTTGATGATTTTTCAGCTTGTTTAGCTTTTCATAGTTTGTTAGAATAGAATGACGACCTCAAGTTCCTTACACACCAAACCAGAAGCTATAAATTCCCTGAGCGTTACTATTTTAATAAAAATATAAGTATACATATTCAACTGAGAATTCTATGTGAACTTTCATATAGTGGTCACCAAAGAGCTTTTCCCAGCTTGTGAGGATATCACAGTGGTATTAGCAGAATTCCATGACCCTCTAACCTACCCCAACCCAAGAGACACAAAAATGTTCTGTCAATATCTTTGTAATACTCAAAGGAGCAACAGTCAACCACCTTGTATTTAAAAATAAGTAGAGAAGTAGGAGGCTTTTTAAAAGTACACAGAAAATGTGTATTATGAAAAAAACATGCATAGACTTCAAAATTTTTGCTCCAAAGTAGACATACTTTGATTCTATTTTTCCCACAGTTTTTGAAGTTCCTTTGCATAAAGAAAATTACATAATCTCTTTGAATTTATGTTTTACTCACTAGTTATAAAATAGATTTTTAAAATATTGAGCAAAATTATAGACATATTCTTAGATACTGAATATATATTTACACACATATATATATATATAAACATTTAGAAGAGTAATTGAGTAATAATTGAGTAATTTATTATAGGGCCTATGACATGTAGAAGTAAAATATTTGACAGCAATGAGACAGTGATGTTTTTAAAACATGTTGACAAGTTATTTGGAACTCTGAGAGAGGAATAGATCTGAAAAAAAGGAATTAATATTTTTATACTTATATAAAATTTGCACATTTTTGGAGATAATTATCTGAAGAGTATTAGAACTGAAAAGTATGTATCTTTGGAATGGGATGATAGAACATTCTGGTAAATAGTTTATAAGAGTTAAATTACAAGGAACAAAAGAAAAGTAGGAAATGGATACAACTCAACTCATAAATGAAAACTAAAGGATAATACTATACAATAATTTGATATGAAATTTCTTGCTCAGGACAACTGAAAGTGTTCATTTCAAATTGCTTGGTTTTAGTAGAAAAACCCAAGAAAACATCAATATGTCACAATTTGTGGTACAAGGAATCTGGGGGAGCTTGAGAAGATGCCCAGATTATCTTAAAATCAATCATCTAGGTATATGGAAGCCATCCTAGAATGGAATTTGATGGATTGCAGAGTGCAGACCATTCTGTTCTATTTCATCTTCCACAAAAATTAGGGCTAGATTATACAATGAGGGCAGAAACTTTAGACTGAGTCACTTGCTCAATTATGGAATATAATTCTATAATTAGAGCAATTGTTGGTACTTTGATTTACTTCAGTTTATTTTTTTTTTGAAAATTAATTTGGAAAAACTGTATGTAAAATGAAATAGTCTGTAAGAACCACTTAGACATTTTTATAGGGTCTGATGTCTGGAATAACAATATTTTTAACCTATATCTTCATAAACTTTTTAAAACTATATTGGATATGATCTTATCAGCATTTAAAATTGTCTGTGCAGAAGACCTATTATCTGTAGAGAGCTTTTTGCTATAGTATGAAAACAAATTTTAAAGCTTGAAAATAGGGAATTGGTTCATTTTTGTTTCAGTAAAGAAAGGTATGACAGAGTTGAAAAATTAAGTGCTATATAGATCCAAATAAAATCACAAAAATGAAAAATATTTTCATATATACAAATTTCAGAAGTCAATTTTGTGTGGATAACTTTTCCATGCTAACATATACTATTCATTAATAAAACATTGTCATTCTTTATTACAGACAAAGCAAATGTTCCATACATCACTCTAGAGAAAGACCATTTAGAAATAAACAAGCAATGCCTCCGGAGATGTGTAATTTAGCAAGATAGCCACCCAAGCTGAGTTATCTTTTGGGGAAAGGAACTAGGAGATAAACAACTATCCTGAAGGGAGTTGATTTGAAAATAAATTAAACATTTTTCCCATGAGAGACACAGCTTAGAGAGAGACCAAGTATTTGTGAATACCACCTAGCAGCCATTCATGACATAAAGAACTCCCAAATGACATTTAAACAAAAGTGTTTTCTTTTGTACTAGACCACTGGTAAGTTTTTAAATTACTCATAATTCATTAGAAAACTTATCAGTCTTTTTATATTAACTTAGATAAAGCCTTATATCTTTAACATTTAAAAACTTAATTATTTCTTTCCCAAAATATTTTTGTAAATTTCTTTATTTTTATTTTCTTATATTTTTAAAATCTTTAAAATTTTATTTCCTTTTCTTCCATACATTCAATCACATTATTATTTGTCTTACAAAATGGATACTTCAACAGGTGAACATTTCTCCTTAGTACTGTTGATAAACTACAAAATATCTTCAACAGATAATACCACACCTCTTTGTGCCATTAATGCTTTGCCTCCCTGTCCCTCCCCCAAATACCCTTCCTCAGACCCTCTTCTTTCACACACACTATATCTGGTATTTACATCTATATACTGTGTTTCTATATCCTTTAGTCAATTAGTTTCAGTCATAGAGTGCAGACACTCGGTATATATTAAGTGGGGACATACAATGCCTCTCCTTCATAGCCTGGCTTGCT
>NW_006206450.1:445406-454804 GCF_000334495.1 Tupaia belangeri chinensis | reverse complement strand
TTTTGGAGGAATCTCCAAATTGTTCTCTACAGTGGTTGGACGAATTTACATTCCCACCAGCAGTGTAAGAGAGTTCCCTTTTCACCACACCCCACCAGCACTTATCATTTTTTTTTAATCTTTATAAATTTCTTTTTTTAAAAAAAGAATTATATATTTACATTTGTTATTGTTAGTTTTTATTTATTTATTTATTTATTTATTTATTTGACAAGAGAGAGAGAGAGAGAGAGGGAGGAAGAGAAAGTGAGAAAGCAAGCCACCAGGTCCAGGACTTGAACCATGGTTGGCCATGTGGGAATCCAGAGCCCTTATCCACCACACCACCTGCTGGCTCCAAATCTTTATAAATTTCTTTAATCAGTGTTTTGCCCTTCACTTTTATTAATTTTTCCTTTTTTTTAAAATTGTCATAGGGCATGTGTGTGTAAGAGTGAACAAGTGAGCACACACATTCCAATGGTCATGTCATAGTTCTTTTCCCTCCATTTCTCCATCCTGTCAGGATCTGAGAAATACATGCACATGCTTCTGGGGCTGAGATATGACTGTGGTTGGCCAGGTGAGATCTGGCATCCTAAGCATGGCATTTTGCTGTGCTATAGATCCATACTGGTCCCATTTTTTTCGTTTAGAATTTTTCCATCTCAGATTTAAGTAGATCAATCTGTAGCTTAGAATTTATTGAAATATTGTAGTCAAGGTAAACATTTGGAGGCACTCTCCTAATTTCCTCTTATCTCCTCAAATTCAGACTCCCTGGGAACCAGCAGTTAGTGTAATGGCTATGTCGCTGGACTCCCATGTAGTCGACCCCAGTTCATGTCCCGGACCCGGTGGCTTAAAACTCATGCCGGGTGCGTGTGCGTGCGTGCCCAAGATCCCGAGAGGAGAATGGAGGAGAAGGGATTGCAGTGTGACCATCCCCCCTGGGGGGAGATTTCTCGCTTTCTGTCTCTATGTCTCTCTCTGTCTGTCTGGCGAGCACATGTGCCCTATAGTGAAAAACCTCTCAAAAAAAAAAAAAATTCAGACTCCCTGAAGCAATAGTGGTTTTATCTACATTTGCCTACACTGCACCTTCCTTAGTCTATGACAAAGCATTTGTGGTTTTCTGATTTTACATCAGAATTAGTTTTTCCAGGGACAGGAGATTTTGGGCATTGAAAAAATATTTAATTTATTATTATTATTTCCAATTTACTATAAGGCATGTGCACTCATTTGAGAATGAGAGAGAGAGAATTGAGAAAGCAAGCTGGCAGATCTGGGACTCAAACCATGGTCAGCCATGTTGAGAGCCCAACAACCTAACAACTACACCACCTGCTCATGCCAGGGGCATTTTTAAAAATAAAATTTATATATGTCAATTGTTGACATTTTCTTTTGGAGCTCTTAATGCCCAGCACTTTTTACTGTCTTTTAGAGGCCTGACCTTGATCCATGGCTAGGAAACAAAACAGTTTCAGGCAGAGTAGCAGTATTCTACTAAGCACATTTTACCATGTCAGTACATAAAGGTGAGCTATGAGAAGACACAGAGCTTAGACAGTATCTGTCGTGTCTGGACCTTCTCCTTACCCTTGTCAGGTTGTTAGTAATGGTCTTTATCAAATGGGAGCAGCTTTAGTTTTATCGTGGTTTAATTTTGTGTCTCAGCTGACTAGGCGAAAAGATGTTCCAATACCTAGTAAAATACCATTTGGGGTGTGTGTCTTAGAGGGTGTTTCCAGAAGAGGTTAATATTTGAATCAGTAGACTTTCTTTTTTTTTAATTTAATACACAAAGTGAAAATTTGTCTATAATACAAAAGCATTTCACATTTTTTAAAACAAATACCTTGTAAATTACATAATATTGGGCTATCGGAAAAGTCATGACATGTTTAAACATGTCATGACTTTTCCGACAGCCCCAATACATGCATGAGATCCACAATCCTTTATCTGAAACGCTTGAGGCCAAATGTTTCAGAATTATGAAATTTTCAGATTTTAGAAAAGTAATTCAGTATATATGCTATACTATAATCGGTAGACTTTCTTAAGAAGGGTTGTTATCAACAACGTTGATAGGCATCATTCAATCCATTGAGGGTTTGAACACAACAAAACGATGGAAAATTAAATACTTGTTTTTCCCTCTACTTGAGCTGGGACAACCATATTCTGCCGCCTTTAGTCATCAGGGTCTCTGGTTTTTGGGCCTTTGGACTTTGAGACCTCTGTTAATGTCACACACACACACACACACACACAAATACACACATTTCCAGACTTTTAGTCTTAAAGTGAATTATATCATGATCTTTCTTGGCTCTCCAACCTGTAGATGGAATCTCAGAGGACTTGCTGGCCTCCATAATTGTGTTAGTCGAGCCACATAATAAATCCTCTCTTGTATCTCTGTTATCTTACTGGTTTTGTTTCTCTGTCACCCTTGACTAACGCAGTTTGTAAAATATTTGGATAAAATCATCCTAAGAATTTATCTACCCAGATATCTGTATTAGAGAACTTTAGGAATGTTAACCAGATACCTTCCTTTGCTATATGTATAATATATATTTATTGGTGATTAATGGGTTCCAAGCTCTAGTCTATTGGGTTATCAAGAAAATCATGACACATTTTTGCATAGAAAAAAATAGAAAAATACGTCATGACTTTCCTGACAACACACCTACATACTGAATTGGATGTGATGATGGCAGAAGTACAGGAGAAAATTGTATACTTATATTAATATGTTAAATCAGTATGAATTATTAAAAAGAAGAATAGGAGTCCATAATTAGAGGGCAGCTTTTGTATCCCGAGCTTTGCTAATTTGAACATGAGTTTTTCTTTTCAGTTAGTTTTTGAACCAAAAGTGAGAAACTAGCAATCCAACACAATCAACTAACAAATGTGGAATTCCAGATTATCTAATCCCAGGAACAGAAGTCTGATGATGGTATAAATCCTTGAGCCTGTGAAGCCGGACAATTTTAGGCTGGTTACAGAACTTAAAAGTTATATTATAGCATCAGTAGAAGGAGACAAGAAATTTACCAGTGAATAAGTAGGAAGCTTGCAAGGTTAGCCAGAAAAACTACAGTTTAAAGGAATATTTCCATAATCTGTAGAAAAATAGATGAATACATTTGTTGATGCTAATTTCCTATATAGACTCACTGATTAGAATTTCTAAAACAAGGAAGCACAATGTGATATTTTACTTTGTTGTTTCTGTGGTCTTTCTTATTATAAACTTATTAGAAAATCTTCTAATGAGATAATTCAAAATAATGCAAGATTTATGTAGATTTTAGGTTACATCTACACACATTCATCTTGACATAAAATAAAATGTCCATTTTCCAAATGCTGTACCTTATCTCATTAAACTTGATACTTTTCTCCTCTTTGTAAACCAAGAGTTTTAATAGGTCAAAACATAACTTACTTTCTCATTCTAAATTACTAGAATGTGTTATTTCTGGGAGGAACATTCCATTTAAAAATTTTGTTTCTAAATTTCAAATCATTCGTATCTCCCCTATACAGAGCTATTGGATGTAATGTTGAAAGAAAGATAAGGATATTATGAAGAGAAAAATTTTTAACTCAAATCCTAGATCCTCACTGTACTGCTACATGTGTGTTAACTTGTGGCTGTGCTCAAGGGACCCTGTATAATCCCAAACCATCTAGAAAGCTAGAGGCCGAGGATTAGGTAAATATTGAAAGTACTTCTAATTAATTTTTACAGGGATGGTTCAATTAATATTTTATGATAGAGAAAACTTAAAATTATGCAGTCCTTCAATTTTGAAAGCAGTCATATTTGTTACAAAAATATTGTACAATACTTAATTTTGAAAGTAATCACATTTGTTCTTATTCTAGATATATAACAATATAGAAGCCATGATTTACTTCAAATGACAATATGTATATTTATTCCCTCTTATATGGAAAGAGTTACATTTTTCTTTGTCACTAGTCCTATATGTAAGCAGGAAACTTGCAGTTGAAACATCTATAAGGCTCTTTTCATATCTATTGAATGATGGAGTTCATCCTATGTGATCTCTATGATCCTTCTAGGTGTACAGTTCTAAGATTCTTTCAAACTATAGCTTTATTCTTTTAAAGACCCAGGTCTTTTGGGTCAACTGGTGGTGTGGTGATTAAGGTGACTGGATTCCAATGGTCATCTTTGCTGTTAGAGTCCTGGACCTGACAGCTTGAAAAACACACTGGGTGCATGTGCGTGTATGCTCAAAATCCCAAGAGAATAATGGAAGATTAGGGATTGGGGCATGGCCATTCACTTTGGGGGAGGGGGAAGGTGCTTATCACTCTTCTCTCTTCCCTCCCCAGTTTTTTTCCAGTGAGCACATGCGACCTATATAAGAAATAAACAAAAAGACCCAGGTATCAATTTAAAGTAAAAAATAAATTGAATCATTTAATAACTACCATGTTTGACATGGTACATAAGTGCCCTTGATCCTGACTGACTGAGGCTAGTGGTAGATTATAGCATAAAGGATATGGGTGGAGAACGACTAGCCCCTTCCATGGAAGAGGTAAATGAATAAACTTAAAAATAGCTCTGACCGTCAGACTTTTTTTTTTGCTTTAGAAGGTTCTTAACACACATAACCATAGTTTTTATAGGTGTAAATGTTCTTCACGGTGTTGGTTATTTAATATCTCAGCTTTCTTTTCCAGTAGTAGTATGAAATACTTATGCATTTCATTGGGATTGTTAATACTGTCACTTAAGAAAGCCATTAAATTTATCTGCTACATATAAACAGTATGCATTTGAAAACAGTGACTTATACACAGTTAATAAAACCATAAACATAGCAGTCACCAACCTAACAATTTGATATGATTATGTAAAATACCCCTAATTCTTTCTTATATTCTAATTTTTTTCCTTTCTATTCATTAGGAAAATACTTACCCCTTATTTTTCAGTTATTAAGAGAGAATCGAAATTTTGTTGAAGTTCCTTTATTGACTTCCACTTGAGGGTTTTATGTTCATCTAATTATCTCTAAGTCTGATTTTTCCTTCAAGTATTTCTTGACTTTATGTACATAGAGCATAAATAAGATGTTGAACTTGAACTTCCCCATAGAATTCCTTTCCCCATATCCTGATGAAATAAACACTTAGCAAATTCTAGTGAACACATGACAAAAAAAGACAACCAAAAACTTTCACCAACAAAATAAAATAAGAGATACAACCTACTGAGATGATGTTCAAAACTCAAAGCCAAGGAATGAAATGAGATTTATTTTATTGAACCTTGTAAGAAAAGCAACAAGTAAAAATAGTTCCTCAAACTGCCTTATTCTTCTAAAAGTCATCCTGATAAAATTATAAAATCCTGATGAATTCCTATTAACATCTTCAAATGTATAAAAGACAAAGCATGCTTTTCTTTTTCTTTTATTCGTGGCCTGACTGAGTAACAGTGGAAACTGCTGACAGCTAGAAAAGGGTAAAACATGGTAAACTGAACCAAGCTGACTCTAACAAATTAAAGTCTATAGGTTTTCTTATCTGATTGGGGAAATGATCTGAAGCCCAGTGGTACCCTTCTATGTGAATCGGACATACCACTAAATTAATTGAAATGAATCCTGTTAACAGGAATTTAACAAAGGCAATGCATTCTAATAAAGACTACATATGGCCAGAAGTGAAGCTATTAAATGTTGAGGGCAAAGATAGAATTTTTTTTTTTGACAACCAGACCAATAAATATCAAGTAAAAGCAGGAAAAATTAGGCTGTTCTCTGACTTCTCCATAGTAACAAAGTCACAAGACAATGGAGCATTGTCTTCAAAATACCAAGAGAAAGGACTGTGAAATATTATTCACAGTCACAATGTGTTATTTCATTCTAAGCATGAAAAGATTTGAGAGATGAATCAACATGAACTCTACGCTTGAAGCAGGGAAAAAGAAGGAAGAAATGCTCAATAAGGATGTGTGGACAATTAGAGATGAATCAAAATCATGAACTCGGGTCTCAAAGCTACTGTAGGTGAGCATTGAATCCATTCACATACAAAAATAATAGTGCTTTAATAACATTGTGACCTATTGTTACTAGACACCTGGCAGTTTTCTAAGGACTTTTTTCAGTTAATCCTCTCAAAACCTTATCATATAATACTATTATTATTTCCATTTACTGGATAAGGATAATGAAACAAAAAGTAAAGTAGCTAGTTTAAAGGCACAGGACTAGGTAGAGCAATTGATGTGAACACAGAAAGAGTCATGGGGATGACGCTCAGCCTCTTCACTGTAACGACTAACTGCCCCGGAACAACTCCCTACCCCCCACAGCAACCCCAAGTATTCCTGTTACAAAACACACAATGGCCATCAGAGACCTGGATCAGACTTTATATATGTTGCATTTTAATTTAGCTCTATTTAGATCCATTAATGAGCAGGACTTACTAGTATATTTACATTTATATTTAAATTTTCTATTCTTTTTGTCATGGCTGTCGTTCCCTTTTGTCTCTTGCCATTTTTTAAATTAAGTGTTTTTATCATATTTATTAAATTTTATCTGCTATTAGCTTGTTAATGATACATGCCCCTACTCTTTTGTTAGTGGTTACACTTTGGATTGAAGCATGCATCTTGGGCATTATTATTACATTATTAGAGTATAGGAATATAAATTGTTACATTTATGTTCTTCAAGACAAGGCTAAGGTCATAAAAACCTTTAACTACATTGATCTCCCTGTGTTTTCAAGACCGAATCCTGACAGATACACGTGTAACATGCATAGAAAAGGCACAAGTCAAAAGTATTTAACTCGAATTAAAAAAAAAAAATCAATAGGGAACCAGCAGTTAGCATAATGGCTATGTCGCTGGACTCCCACATAGTCAACCGGCGGTTCACATCCTGGACCCAGTGGCTTAAAACTCACGCCGGGCGCGTGTGCGTGCATGCCCAAGATCCCAAGAGGAGAATGGAGGAGAAGGGATTGCGGCGTGACCATCCTCCCTGGGGGGTGATTTCTCGCTTTCTGTCTCTATGTCTATGTCTGTCTGGTGAGCGCATGCGCCCTATAGCGAAAACCTCTCCAAAAAAAAAATCAATATAAATAGTACACAGATCAAGAACAGGGCATTGCTAGTATAATAGAAATTCATCTGGTACCTCCTACCAGTTCTTGCCACCTCCAAAATACACAATTATAGATTTTAAAATTATTATTTATTTATGACAGCACGTGAACGAGAGTGAGAAAAGCACTTTCAACAATGCACTTTTGATAATGGTCTCCTTAGGTCAATATCCTTTCTCCCCAGCCTTCCTGTTTCTAAGAGGCATGTTTTCAAGCCAACTCAGGGATTTAAACCCATGGTCAGCCATATGGCCTTCAGCCTTGGAGGGCACTTGCGTTACCAATGTGCCAGAGCAGCTTGACCAGACCCCACTTTCCTTTTTTTTTTTTTTTTTTTGAGACAGAGATTTTTGCTATAGAGCATGTGCACTCACTGGAGAGAAAGAGACAGAAAGCAAGAAATAATCCCCTAGCAGGGATGGTAATGCTGCAATCTCTTCTCCTTCATTTTCCTCTTGGGATTTTGGGTGTACATGCACCCAGCATGAGTTTTAAGCCACTGGGTCTGGGACACGAACTGTGGTCAACTATGTAGGATTCCAGCGACATAACCACTATGCCATATGCTGGTCCCCAGTTTTCTTTTAAATCTAAAAAACAGAATCATGCTTTTTTGATTACAAGATATTGAATACATACCTTTTTTGATCCTACTTTCACTCAAAATATGCCTATGTACTTTGACTTGTAGCTATAGTATGTTTCATTTTCATTACCATATAATACAGCATTGTATAAATATACTGTAGTGTTCCAGTTGCCATTGTTGTGTTATAAACCACCAAAAAAAAGACATACTGACTTAAAACAAAAAGTATATATTTATATATGTAATTTATGTATACCTGTGTAATGTATATAATTTATAAATAATATATATGCACACACACCCCTCCATGCCATCAAACAAATTTATGTACACCTATGTAATATACATGACTTATAAATAATATATTTGTGCATACACACACACACACACTCCATGCCATCAGACAAAACCCACAGCCTTAAACTCTTCTCTGCCTGACCCTCTCTGTAAGGCTACTGTGGATTAGTGCCCTTAAGCTTCTAAGCAGATCATTGCTTCATTAGAGGCTCTTATAAGGCAATCCTTGAGGATACTTATCTTTCTGAAAGATTTTGTGAATCACTTCCTTAAATATTTCTGGAGGGTTCACAAAGGACTTTATGGTCCTGAGATTCAGTCTTTGGTAATCTGAGAATATTTTGCCATGAGGATAGGCTGGAAATGAGAAACAGTTTTATTTTTATTTTTATAATCTAATATGTCCTGGCTTCTCTCCTCAAATTTTATATTAAACAATAAGAAGTTGCCAGATGGCACTTTAAGTAGTCTACCTAAAGCCCTCAGCTAGCTCATCAAGTGCAATGGGTACTTTCCTGTGTTCTCCTTTACTGCTGGTGATAGTGTCTCAACACTTCAGCCTCTAGGCAACATGTGGCCTCTTCCCTTCCCCCTTCAGTAACATTTACCTTCCTTTAAGACTTCATTAAGCTGCCCTGAGACCTTTCAACATCTCATTAGTGATTGCTGCAGGGCAGCCGTTCGGCTTTCACTTGCTTTCTGGACCCAATGCCAATGTCACAGATTCAAGTGCTCATTTTCTGTAACAAATTCTAATCCAGTCATTATTGCAGCCTAAAAAATACCTCAAAATATAGTGACCTAATGCAGCACCACTCATTTATTTTGATCACAGACTATAATTTGGCAAGACTAAGCTGAGGCAATGCCTCTCTGCTCCACTTGGTGTCAGCTAGTGTGAGACTAATTCAGGGATAGGAGACTAATTTTAAGGATGACTTACTCACGTGACTGGCATGTTGGCACGAACTGGTAGTTACAGGTTGATGCAGGATTTCTCCACAGGTCAGTCTCTGTGGGCTGCTTGGGCTTTCTGATAGTATTGTGCCTGGCTTCAGAGAAGACCAGCCTTTCATGACTTAGCTTCAGAAGTTATAGCACCCCTTTAGAAATATCACCAGCTCATTTACATTCAAAAGGCAAAGGGTAATATATGTCCTGGACTCTTAAAAACAAAATGCTCAGGCCACCCCTGGGGACCCCGCGCCGAGCGGGCGAGGCGGCGGCGGCGGGCGGAGTAGGCCCTGCGCCGGCCCACCTGGGCACGACTGCGGCCCCCACCACCCCCGGGACCCGCGCCAAGCAAGGCGGCGGGAGGCGGGCCCCCTGCCCCGGG